>NC_083572.1:72646510-72968594 GCF_027579695.1 Neoarius graeffei
GCCCGTCAAATTTACGGGTGGACGGGTCTCTGCCTAATACCTTAGTCCCCACCCTTCCACATGGCTTGTGGCTTAAAGGGTTAGAGAGATGTGTATCACCTCATCATTTATTTTAAAAGCAAGCTATTCAGAGGCTGATGGTGCTGTGATAAATAAACAAAACTGGGTGTTCTGTATGTGTTATTTACAGAGACGTGCAGAACACATGAGCTTCTCATTTCACAGACAGCTCTCACTGAGCTAATTTCAGTTGTTTGATGTTCATGAAAGAAAATCTGTACATACTTTTCATCTGCTACAGAATACAGGTACTTTACATGAAGGTACAGCACAACAAATTTCCACAAAATGCTTTTCCAAGGCCCTTAAGGGTGCTTTCAGGGGGTCTGAAATTACAGTGTCTTGCAAAAGTATTCATCCCCCTTGATGTTTGTCCTGTTCTGTTGCATTACAAGCTGGAATTAAAATTGATTGGGGGGGGTTTAGACCATTTGATTTACACAACATGCCTACCACTTTAAAGGTGCAAATTGTTGTTTTATTGTGACACAAACAATAATTAAGATGAAAAAAAAACAGAAATCTGGAGTGTGCATAGGTATTCATCCCCTTTTGTATGAAACCCCTAAATAAGAGCTGGTCCAACCAACTCACTTCATAAGTCACATAATTAGTTGGTTAAGAGCCACCTGTGTGCAATCAAAGTGTCACATGATGTCTGTATAAATCAACCGCTTCTGGAAGGACCCTGACTATGCAACACTACTCAGCAAGCAATACAAAACCCAAGGAGCACCCCAAATAGGTCAGAGACAAAGTTGCGGAGAAGTATAGATCAGGGTTGGGTTATAAACAAATATCCCAAACTTTGAACATCCCACGGAGCACCATTAAATCCATTTCAGCAAAATGGAAAGAATATGGCGCCACTACAAACCTGACAAGAGAAGGCCGCCCACCAAAACTCACAGACCGGGCAAGGAGGGCATTAATCAGAGATGCAACAAAGACACCAAAGAGGACACTGAAGGAGCTGCAAAGATCCACAGCGGAGATGGGAGTATCTGTCCATAGGATCACTTTAAGCCATACACTCCACAGAGTGGGGCTTTATGGAAGAGTGGCCAGAAAAAAGCTGTTGCTTCAAAAAAAAAAAAAAAGAAAACACGTTTGGAGTTTACCCAACAGCATGTGGCAGACTCCCCAAACACATGAAAGAAGATTCTCTGATCAGATGAGACTAAAATTGAACTTTTTGGCCATCATGGGAAATGCCATGTGTGGCCCAAACCCATCACTTCCCATCACCCTGAAAAAACATTCCTACAGTGAAGCATGGTGGTGGCAGCATCATGCTGTGGGGATGTTTTTCATCTGCAGGGACAGGAAAGCTGGTCAGGACTGAAGGAAAGATGGATGGCACTAAATACAGGACAATTCTGGAGGAAAACCTGTTTGAGTCGGCAAGAGGTTTAAGACTGGGACGAAGGTTCCTGTTCCAGCAGGACAATGACCCTAAACATACTGCTAAAGCTACACTGGAGTGGTTAAAGGGAAACATTTAAATGTCTTGGAATGGCCTAATCAAAGCCCAGACCTCAATCCAATTGAGAATCTGTGGCATAACTTGAAGATTGCTGTACACCAACACAACCCATCTAACTTGAAGGAGCTGGAGCAGTTTTGCCTTGAGGAATGGGCAAAAATCCCAGTGGCTAGATGTGCTAAGCTAATAGAGACATACCCCAAGAGACTTGCAGCTGTAATTACAGCAAAAGGTGGCTCTACAAAGGATTGACTTTGAGGGGGTGAATACCTATGCACACTCCAGATTTCTGTTTTTTCATCTTAATTATTGTTCGTGTCACAATAAAAAACAATTTGCACCTTTAAAGTAATAGGCATGTTGTGTAAATCAAATGGTGCTACCCCCCCCCCCCCCCCCCAATCCATTTTAATTCCAGCTTGTAATGTGACAAAACAGGACAAACACCAAAGGGATGAATACTTTTGCAAGACATTGTACTCACTTAGTAATCAGTGTTATGTGTAAATGGAGATCGTTATCCCTGGACAGATGTGCATAGCTGGACAGATTGAGTATTGCAATAATATTGAGTGAACATCTTTCCCTTCTGCTCCTCTCCCTTATAAGCAACATCACAGCCATTTTCTCTAGTACAAAACCTTTATTTCTTTATAGGAGAGATGTACAAAAATAGAGTCTACGTGATGTTTTACAGTGAAAAAAGACACAGTTGAATAATAATAATAATAATAATAATAATAATAATAATAATGGCTTTGCATATTGAACTGAGTTTTGTTGTGTTACAATATAAATTACATTATATTTATCCTTGTGTGGATAAATTGAATGTTTTGCATTGTGGTGCTTAAAACCTGATGAGAACACATTGTTCTTTTCCTTAACTGTGTCAATAATAATGTTTTTGTTTATTTATTTTAATATTTACAATCCTTATTAAAGTCAATAACAGTCAGATGATAAATTATATAAAATTATTATTTATCTAATAATTATAGGAACAAACATATGACTACAATGATAAATAGATAAGTTATGTCTAATAAACCTTTCCCTTAAATAAAGGAGGGGATGCATAGCATCCAGTGGGGAAGAGGTGGCCATTATTCAGACTGTTCTGACACAAAAACAACAATCAGCTGTGCTCAGAACAGTCCAAACAGAACTAACATGTCAAATACAGCGTCCTTTACATGTTCACAGGAACCAGACTCACCAAAAGTATTTTTCGTCATGAGAGAGAAATGAGATTTCCCCCCAAACACAATAAGTTTCAAAATGGACTTCATTTCTGTGTTCAGTTGAGGAAAAAGTTTGGCCAAAATGAAATTAGCCAAATTAATTTCCTTATTTAACTACATTACCCATGTAGCTCCAGTGTAAAAGTAAAGGAGCAAACTTGGGACATAACTTGGCTAATTGACTACATTTGGTGTAAAGGAAAAATTATGTAAATTTCATTTTAGACAAATTAATTCCTTTAAAATGAGACAGAGTAATGCAGAAAGCAACACAAATTCTAACCTTCAGCATGCAAAAAAAAAAAAAAAAAGCAGCTCACAAATAAAAGAAATGGCTGATTGGGCTTCTATTCATTTCATGGACCACATATACCTTTACACTAAGTTATAATACTGTTTTTAACATCCCTTGTTTTAAAAAGATCATCAAATTGCAGTGAACTATAGATGTCCTTGAGATTCAATTTCTTTAACAGGTTCATAGAGTTTATATTTTGTAATAGTGATAATATTAATAATATTAATAGTAACTAAGAGCTAAGCTACAGTTTCTTCAGTATTATTACAGTTTAAATCAAAGCTACATTCATCTTCTTTAGAAGGGAATTAAAACAAATTATTGCCCTGATCTGATTGGCTAAAAAATCTTTCATATAATATTGAACTTTGCTGAATTTTGGGACTGGACTGTGTCACAGCCATCATGCACCACACACTTACAAGTGGACACGTACTGTAAGTTGAAACTTATAGTGATATTGACACCTCTTGGGTCATTTTACAAACTTCAATTGCGTGACTGATGCCATGAAACAGTTCCCAACATGGTGACTGAGAGCAAGGGTAAATCGGCAAATCGACATATATGCTTCCATATAACATTGAAGACAACGTTGATTGGGTATGTCTGATGTGTTTCTTATGTCAAACAAGTCTGTTTCCAGCACTGCTTGGCTACACCACCTCATCACACCATTAGTTACCAATTCCCTTCAGGTTAATATAATTGCTTTATACAGAAATAATGTGCTACAATATGGAAATGATGTGAAGAGAAAGTGAGCATGGCCTGTATGAAAAGCAGTACTACGCTGCCTATTTGTCAGTGTGTGTTCCAAAATGAAACGAATAGTGAATGTAAAATACTGTCAGTGTGCAGATATTATTGAAATGAAGTTGGATTTGGATTCAGCAATGCATTTTTACTGTCACGCTTGCTTTTAAACCATGAATTGGTTGATGACTAACCCCTCAATATTGCAGCTGCACTGATCCAGTATTGAGTATCACAGTTGGACCAGTTTAAAACATTGGACTGGTATCACATATGGTTTGGCATTATTTATGAGCCAATTCATGACCATAAACAAATGTGTGTGATGTTGACTGACTGTTTTCCTTCTTTTAATGCTGTGTCAAGTAGCTAAGCACAAATCAAGTGCCATGTCTCCACTGAGGTTCTGAGAAACTAAAGCGTTTCCTAACTGTCCTGAACGAGAACTACAAGGTTCCTGGACAAGTTTGTCTTCTACTATGAATAATAGAACTGTGAATAATAGAAGTGACAATCTGTGTAACCATCATGAAATTTCAGCAAAAAGCAAAAGCAGTGTTTTGCAGTTGTGCCATGCTGCTTCTTCAAATAGAAAACATGCTTTAACAATTACTTTGTTCGCTAAATGCAGATAACTGGTGGTCATTCTGTGAAGGAAAGGCATCTAAAGGTCAAAGGAACAAAAACTCACCCAAGTATGAATTTTATATCCACGCTGGCATGATAAAACTCCTGTCTGAAGTCTGAGTGAACTGTTACTTATAGAAATGCAAACTACCAAGCCATGTAATGCTTAATCTCAACATCACACCTTCAGCTGAATGTAAGACTAAGATTCTGTATATAATGCCCACTGAATGATTTACCTGAATCTGGATTCATAGTCCTCAAACCTTTGTATATACAAGACAAAACATTCATATCATAACTAGATCCCAAACTATTATAATAACAATAGAGCTGCGATTAAATAAAATAAACAATGCACAAAAGCCAATGAGGTAATAAGATGAGGAAATAAGTAAGTATGTTACTGGTGCTTCAATAAGATAAATGTCATCAATCCACCAGAATCAGCACTGATCTTTTAAAAATCATTACAAAAAATGCTCCCTCTTGTAAAACAGTTGCTAATGTAGCAATACATGAGCCATGCTGATGTGCATCCTGGGCTGAGGTGAAGGAGAGGCTGCGTGTCTCTTCTATATCAGTAGAGTGCAAGAAGCTGAACTCTGTACTGATTCAAAGTGTAAACCACACAGCAATATAACATGCTTTAGCATACATCGTGTTGCATTCACGGTCATGGTAGAACTGTCTTCCAAAGTTCCTGATTTTGGACAAAATATGATGTGTTCTTATTGGGTCACCATGTAGTACACTGTGATGTTCCAGGATAAAAAGGTTTGGAAATGATCACGATAAATATTTAATATCAGAATTAATATTTAAAATCAGCACATGACTAATGAATACTACAGACATCCAAGTGGCTGTTTGATAACTTAACGAAGGCTGTTACTTTAAGAAGGAAAGGTGACAGGTAATATTGTGTGTGTGGTTGTGTGTGTGGTATCATCAGTTCTGTCCTCCACTGTATAAACCTTCAAGGTTTGGCTACCAAGTTCCTGGATCCTACCAATTGTCCAAGGATCATTCTCTACGGCACTGTTGACAGTTTTTATCTCTTTTTGATATATGATGCTTTTCATATTGCATTCTCAGTTTCCTTCTCACATCAGAATCGGTTCGTATTCCCTACAGCATCAGATGAGCATCCTCTCCACTCTCTCTAACAGGAGAGCACAATCGCTTGTCCCTTCATTAATCCTCTCTGTTACTATTCCACCCCATTCATGGCACAACAGCTGCAACATCTGTATCTGTCATGTTGCTCTTTATAGAACAACCAGTTGAGCTCTCCATCTGAGGTGCCAGAAGAGATACAACTTCGTCAAATCCTTGTCTTCATCCATCCCGGAGTTTTTTTTTTATTTTATTTCTCATTTTTACCAAGCTGCTCTGTTTCCTCCTCTCATCCCACACAGCTGCAGTTGGCTGCTGAGAGCCACCGGATGGTTTGCCAGTTTGTTCGGGTGTCCATGAAAGACACCGTCTCAAAGCGTGTAGGCCTACAGCATGGATGAGTGCTCACATCACGGCCCAAGATGCTGCCGTTCTCAGTCAGAATCTTAAGCGCCATGTCATAGTTCCTTCGTGAGCTCATGCACGTCCCCACACAGTACTTAAAGAGCACGATTTCATCTGAATCATAGCCCAAGCCCAGGTCACGCACACGCATCTGTTTCTTCTCAAGGTGACAGTCCTGGTTCAGATTTTCTCGCTGCCGCTTTCGGTTCTTGTGTCCTTTGCGGGATTTTCGATAAGTTCCAGAAATGTCTGCCAGAGACTGATGCCATCTGGCCCTGTATCCCTCACCTTCCTCTGCCACTGATGGATCTGTATGTTGAGAGAGTGAAACACAAATGGATTAACACACCAAATATCTTTTTCTGAAGTGAAAGTAATTCTTAAAAATTCATCATTAAATATATTTTTTGGGGGCGGCACGGTGGTGTAGTGGTTAGTGCTGTCGCCTCACAGCAAGAAGGTCCGGGTTCGAGCCCCGTGGCCGGCGAGGGCCTTTCTGTGCGGAGTTTGCATGTTCTCCCCGTGTCCGCGTGGGTTTCTTCCGGGTGTGCCGGTTTCCCCCACAGTCCAAAGACATGCAGGTTAGGTTAACTGGTGACTCTAAATTGACCATAGGTGTGAGTGTGAATGGTTGTCTGTGTCTGTGTGTCAGCCCTGTGATGACCTGGCGACTTGTCCAGAGTGTACCCCGCCGTTCGCCCATAGTCAGCTGGGATAGGCTCCAGCTCGCCTGCGACCCTGTAGAACAGGATAAAGCAGCTAGAGATAATGAGATGAGATATATTTTTTGGTATTGCTCTGAGCCTTTGTGTTTCTGCTGTACCTGTTTTCCCTGGAGTGCACATATGAGGTTGGACACATGGAAACCTCATTTTCCCACCAACATGGGAAAATACAACGAGTTTACAACACAAAAGAAACAAATGGTACTTGACGTGCATAAGCCACAGACAAAGTCATCCATCCTTTATCTATACTGCTGATCCAGGCGTCAGGGTCACAAAGCTGGAGCCAATCCCAACTGACTTCAGTTAAGAGGCAGGGTACACCCTGGACAGGTCGTCAATCTATTGCAGGGCTAACATAGAGACAAGCAACCATTCCCACACACATGTTCACACCTATGGCCGATTTAGAGTAGCCAGTTGACCTCATCCATGTCTTTGGACTGTGGGAGAAAACCAGAACATCCAGAGGAAACCCATGCAGGCAAAAGGAGAACATGCAAACTCCACACTCAGTTCAGGACCCAGTCAGCTGCGAGACTCAAACCCAGAACCTTCTTGCTGTGAAGTAACAGTGCGAACAACTGCACTACCATGCCACACAGACAAAATCAATGTTCTATTTATTTATTTATTTATTTTGTTGGGTGTGTGTGTGTGTTATATGGGTGTTATTTCCAGGGCATGTGTCACTGTGGCAGCGGGGGCGTGGTCAAGCACCGGTCTGTGACCGGAGGGCGGAGTCAGGGAAGGTAAGTGGCAGAATCACTACACCTGATGTCAATTAACTTGTTTGTGTGTCTTC
This sequence comes from Neoarius graeffei, assembly GCF_027579695.1. Classification (NCBI taxonomy): domain Eukaryota; kingdom Metazoa; phylum Chordata; class Actinopteri; order Siluriformes; family Ariidae; genus Neoarius; species Neoarius graeffei. The sequence goes on from NC_083572.1 coordinate 72,654,036, forward strand.
CCAGTGACCGCGCCCTATATAAGGAGAGAGAGAGCAGAGGAAGAGAGCTCTCTCTCCCCAACCAGACGACTTGTGTGTGCACGCGCGTGCGTGGCTGGGAGAGTTGGTTTAAAGCTGAAAAGCTGAAAATAAAACGAGTTTTGGAACTTGAATTCTGGCCTGCCGTCTTTCTGTGCTCCTCCCACCCTTACGAACTGCCACAGTCACAAATTATTAGAGTTTATACCCAAAATATCCCTAACTGCATGTGCAGTCCATAAAAAATGATAAAGGATGCCCAGTATCTTGAAGATGTTAGAGATTTTAGTTAACTTTTCTTACACAGTTTATTGTGCTATAGACATCTTTAATTCCTTTATAATATATGTAAAATTTTAAAGAGTAAATTTTCTATGACTATGTATGGAACTCTGAGTAATAAGAACATTTACAAATGTGGATATGTTTTTTTTAACCCCTTAATTCCCCGCCACCCCCATGCTCTCAGAACAGCTACAATTCTTTATGGCATGGAATCTGTCAATCTCCCATTCTACCACATTTGAAAAGTGCACTACTGAATTCAGGACAAGATAAAGCGGCTACAGATAATGAGATGAGACTACTGAATTCAGATTTGGTGAGAGGGGAGGCCATTGAAATACACTGAACTCACTGTCATGTTCATAGAACCATTTTGATGTGATTTGTGTTTTGTGACATGCTGCGTTATCAAGCTGGAAGTAATCATTATAAAATGGGTAACTTGTGGCCACAAAGGGATGTATGTGATCAGCAACAATACTCAGACAGGTTTTGGAATTTAAGTGACGTATGATTGGTATTAAGAGGGCCAGTGTGTGCCAAGAAAAAAACATTTCTCACTTATACCACCACCACCCTGAATGATAGACACAAGGCAGGATGGGTTCAAGGATTCATGCTGTTGATGCCAAATTCTGAGCTTATCTTCTTCAAGCCAAAGCACAAATTGAGATTAATCAGACCAGCCAATTTTCAATTTCTTTTCAAGTTTGGTGAACCTGTGCCTACTGTAACCTCAGATTTTTGTTCTTGGCTAACAGGAGTGTAATCCAATATGGTCTTCTACTGTTATAGCTTATCTGCCTCAAGGTTCATTGATTTGTGCATTCCGAGATGCTTTTCTCCTCTGCATGGTTGTAAAGAGTGATTGAGTTACTGTGGCCTCCCCATAGCTTAATCCAGTCTGTCCATTCTCCTCTGACCTCTCTAACCAAATATGTGTTGCATCCGAATATGCATACTTCTATGAGCACTATTAGTACGCAAGAAGCAGTTTGTAGAATGTCTAAATAATCAGTAGGCATTTAATAGTAGTCGAATAGTACCCGTATGACTGACTACATCTGTATTATGCATCTGTACCACACTACACTACCAGAAACAACTGAGATGGAGCGATAGCAAGTAGACGTACAACAAGGTCTGTGGATTTCACCAAACACTGGCCATTATTTCTCTCTAGGAGGGTTAACGAATATGAGTATTTGAAGGAATTATAGCATATTCCCAGTTATCTATGATCACTGTGAGACCACAAGACCGCATGATATTTCTGCAGTTGAACCGTTTTGGGAAAAACTGACTTTGTTTCAGGACATGCAGTGATATGGCTTGTCAATCTCCTCAGCAAAAGTTTGTTTGTGATGTAAGGCGACATGCCGACTTATGAGACAGGAACTGTTCCATTTTTGCTCCAATAGAGATGTATTATGTTTCTCTATCTTGGTATATTCTAAGATCTTTCAGGCTACACTACACTATCCCATAATTCAACTGGACCCTCCAAATAACAGGAATTTCCCAGGGGAAAATAGAAAGAAGATGTGCTGTCTGAAACGATGCTAACTGTTGCAGTGGTGTACAAATCCATCAGGAATTGTTTAAACATTTTTAAAAATTAATTTATTTCCACAGCATACTTGGGTATACATCATCTGTGAACATCAGGGTCAGAAGAAAGGCAAGATGTCAGCGGAGTACATCCAAACTGTGTCCTTAAAGACTCTCTCACATACTCATAGAACGTACTACAGTTATGGTCAGGTAATATGTAACCGTCTTTAGTACATACCGAGTATTCGGATGCAGCCATGGTGTTTCCACCTGCACAATTGACATTTTGTTTTGCATCATTCTGTGTAAACTCTAGAGACTGTTGTGTGTGAAAATTCCAGGAGATCATCAGTTTCTGAAATATTCAAATCAGCCCATCGGGCACAAGCTATGACATGCCATGTCTTGAGATTACATTTGTACCTCATTCTGATGTCTGATGTGAACATTAATTGAAGCCGTATCTGCAGTATTTTATGCATTGCACTGCTGCCATATGATCTACCAAATGTGACTAGACAGTTACATGAATGAGCTGGTGTACAGGTGTTCCTATTAAAGTGGCCAGTAAGTGTACATTTTAAAGTATTCAATCACTCTGATCAATTATTCAATCACTCTGATGCAAGTAGCAGTACAGATACAGTACTGTAAAAAGTAAAATGCACCCTTTGAATATGAATTTTGTTTTTACATGAATATGAATATGGATTTTAATTTTGACAATTATTTATTAAGTGTCAGCAGAAGAAAAATACATTTTGTACATACTTTTGTTCCAAAAATATTAATGGTTGTAGAGATTTTGTTTGTATCTTGTTAAATAATGGACTCTGTAAGGTTACAGAGCACGTCATTATATATATATATATATATATATATCATCTCATCTCATTATCTGTAGCCGCTTTATCCTTCTACAGGGTCGCAGGCAAGCTGGAGCCTATCCCAGCTGACTACGGGCGAAAGGCGGGGTACACCCTGGACAAGTCGCCAGGTCATCACAGGGCTGACACATAGACACAGACAACCATTCACACTCACACCTACGGTCAATTTAGAGTCACCAGTTAACCTAACCTGCATGTCTTTGGACTGTGGGGGAAACCGGAGCACCCGGAGGAAACCCACGCGGACACGGGGAGAACATGCAAACTCCACACAGAAAGGCCCTCGCCGGCCACGGGGCTCGAACCCGGACCTTCTTGCTGTGAGGCAACAGCGCTAACCACTACACCCGCCGAGTTCCCTTTAACGGCCGGGTGTACGCGTGTGTTGTGACAAATAAAGGCCGGTTCCGAATACTCGCCGGGGTCTAAAAAAAAAAGCGTCCGAACGTTCTATCTAGCCCTGTGATGACCTGGCGACTTGTCCAGGGTGTACCCCGCCTTTCGCCCGTAGTCAGCTGGGATAGGCTCCAGCTTGCCTGCGACCCTGTAGAAGGATAAAGCGGCTAGAGATAATGAGATGAGATGAGACGTTCTATCTAGAATCTTGAGGCCCAGCACTTTTCTGGTTTTCTGGTGTTTAAACGATTTTGCATTGCATAGTTTTCTACCGAAACAATATGAATGAATGAATGAATGAATGAATGAATGAATGAATGAAATTATTTTTATAATACTGTTTACAACATTTTGTTACGTGATAATAAACATGCCATTTCAATGTTATAATCTTGGTCTACCGTAATATTTCTTGAGGAATGCAACTCCGTAACTTTTGACAGATGTCTTAGCCACCCCTTTGGGTATACCCAACGAAAGCCAGCGTGTGTGGTGACATTGAGGACTGCGGGTTTCCAAGGTTGGACTGCTGCTTCTGTTAAACGACCTAAATTGCCGAATGCATGCGTCAAAGCACACACTGAGTTTTATTAAAGACCTTATACCATTTCATTTGCCCTTACCCATTTGGATCTGGAAGACGCTTTACAAAAAAGGTGAGAGCGTTCTAACACGCATTTCAGTCTGCTCGCGGCCAATCTAATCCAAGGGGCCTTTTCAACAAGTAATCTGTCGTGCAAGTTGGGCAGAAGCACGCGTCAGGCAGGCAACATGTAGGCCTACAAGTCAGTAACCTATTCAACTAACTTTCATCCGAACTTTAAGTTTTCTACGGGGTCGAGCCACCGTACCAACTCACTCGGGGAATAGGCTCATATCGGCCAAATAGGGAGACGTCTTGGAGAGAAACGTGAGAATGCAAGATGACAGTATGTAGCCACTGCAGGTCACTTATTTTTCAGCATAAGAAAAAACCCTTTGGTTTGACACTTCGCACCCTAATTATGTTGCTTCAACGTCGCGCCCTCCATGCAATTTCAGATTGACAGACATCGCGAAGCGCAAAGGGTGGAGGTTGCATGGGTGAGGGTGATAGCAAGTGACCATAACTTTGCAGAGTAATTAAATCACAGTGCTGCGCACAGACAATGGTGTGGTTTCTTGATTATTTTGTAAAGCATGCGCTTAACTAGTCATTAACAGGAAAAGGTGTGTGATTTATCCTTTATCCACCCCGACTGTGCCATGCGAAGATGCATTCTGCGTCTTCAAAATTCCCCGAAGTCGGCACTGTGCTATCTGTAATCTAACTCTAAACAAACTGTAAGTTATACTGGTTAAAAGTAGGCCTATCTGAGAATGATTTTTTCCCCGTTTTGAGGTAGATTTTGGGGAAGGTATTTGTGAAGAAGGAATTAATCGCCTGTTCCAAATAGCCGCCTAGTCTCTAATACGCGCCGGGTCTCTTACGTGATTGAGACAAATAATCGCCCGGGCTATTATTTGGTATTTTACGGTATATATATATATATATATATAGTGGGGAAAACAAGTATTTGATCCCTTGCTGATTTTGTTGGTTTGGCCACTAATAAAGACTCGATCAGTCTGTAATATTAATGGTAGGTGTAGTCTAACATGCTGAGACAGAATATCACAAAGAAAATCAAGAAATCGACTTTAAAGAATTTGTATTAATTTATTTGCATTTTATTGAGGAAAATAAGTATTTGAACCCTCTTGCCAAAAGGACTTAGTACTTTGTGGCAAACCCCTTATTAGCAAGCACAGAGGTCAGACGTTTTTTGTAGTTGATGACCAGGTTTCTGCACATATTAGGAGGAATTTTGGTCCACTCTTCTTTGCAAATGACCTCTAAATCATCAAGATTCCGTGGCTGTCGCTTGGCAACTCTGAGCTTCAGCTCTCTCCATAGATTTTCTATAGGATTCAGGTCCGGAGACTGGCTGAGCTACTCCATGACCTTGATATGTTTCTTCTTCAGCCATTCCTTGGTTGCCTTGGCTGTATGCTTTGGGTCATTATCCTGCTGGAAGACCCATCCACGACCCATTTTAAGCTTCCTGGCAGAGGGAAGGAGGTTTTCACTTAGGATTTTATGGTACATGGCTCCGTCCATCCTCCCATTGATAAGGTGAAGTAGCCCTGTGCCCTGTGCAGAAAAACACCCCCAAAGCATAATGTTACCACATCCATGCTTGAGAGTGGGGATGGTGTTCTTGGGGTCATAAGCAGCATGTCTCTCCCTCCAGACACAATGGGTTGAATTGATGCCAAAGAGCTCAATTTTGGTCTCATCTGACCATAACACCTTCTCCCAGTCACTCTCCAAGTCATTCAGATGTTCATTGGCAAAGTTCAGGCGGGCCTGCACATGTGCTTTCTTAAGCAGGGGTACTTTGCGAGCACTGCAAGATGTTAGACCATTGCGGTGTAAAGTGTTACCAACTGTTTGCTTGGTGACTGTGATCCCAGCTGCTTTAAGATCATCCACTAACTCTGCCCGTGTTGTATTAGGTCTATTTCTCACCGTTCTCATGATCCTGGAAACCCCACGAGGTGAGATCTTGTTTGGAGCCCCAGACCTAGGTCGATTGATGATCATGTTGTGAGTCTTGTACTTGCGCACAATTGCACCAACAGTTGTCACCTTAACGCCCAGCTTCTTGCTAATGGTTTTGTAGCCCATACCGGTCTTGTGCAGGTCTACAATCTTCTCCCTTAAATCCACAGAAAGCTCTTTAGTCTTTCCCATGTTGGAGAGTTTGGAGTCTGACAAACTGATTGATTCTGTGGCCAGGTGGCTTTTATACAAGTCATTAGTGATATCAGGTGTCTTCAATTTAGGTGACAATGTAATTTGGAGAGTCTAACTTGTCTGTATTAACAAGAACTCTTGATGGTTACTAGGGGATCAAATACTTCTTTTTCTCAATAAAATACAAATAAATTAATATAGATATTTAAAAGTTATTTTCTGGATTTTCTTTTTGATATTCTGTCTCCACATGTTAGAATACACCTACCATTAAAATTACAGATTGATCAAGTCTTTCTTAGTGGGTAAACCAACAAATTCAGCAAGGGATCAAATACTTGTTTTCCCCACTGTATATATATATATATATATATATATATATATATATATATATATATATATATATATATATATATATATATATAAAATGAAGGCTATCTGATGTCTTTCCTGCAGAGACAGAAGAAATGTAGCAAGAAGCCTGGAACAGCCTACAAGCTGATCTCCTTTGAAAACTGCATGATAGTGTATTTAAGATAATTTATTTAGTTATAAAGAGAAAGGGAATTTGTAATTTGATTTAAGTTTATTACTGTGTATGTTTTACTGTTCAATGCAGTAAGTATTTTCATACTTCGAAACCTTTCACTATTTTTGAATGCATCTTGGTTTACATAATTTTTTTACGTGTCAACGACTTTTACACAATGCTGTATGTAATTAGACATGCAAGGAATGTATGGACCCCTGGTGGGTTCTGAAATTTGAAGGCATTAAGAATTTATGAATGAAAAGGGCAAGACAGTGGCAGGTATACAACCAACGAGAAACAGTGAGGGCAAATCAACATGGGCATTTCAAAGACTGAGGAACACATCTTTATCCACATAAGTAATTTTATTTACCTTAAACGATCTGTACTTCACTACATCTGCTTATAATATCAACTTCCAATCTACTCTTTATTTTAACAAACAATATGTATAAAATTCATCTCATCTCATTATCTCTAGCCGCTTTATCCTTCTACAGGGTCGCAGGCAAGCTGGAGCCTATCCCAGCTGACTACGGGCGAAAGGTGGGGTACACCCTGGACAAGTCGCCAGGTCATCACAGGGCTGACACACAGACACAGACAACCATTCACACTCACATTCACCTACGGTCAATTTAGAGTCACCAGTTAACCTAACCTGCATGTCTTTGGACTGTGGGGGAAACCGGAGCACCCGGAGGAAACCCACGCAGACACAGGGAGAACATGCAAACTCCACACAGAAAGGCCCTCGCCGGCCACGGGGCTCGAACCCGGACCTTCTTGCTGTGAGGCGACAGCGCTAACCACTGCACCACCGTGCCGCCTGTATAAAATTCATAGACATTAAACTCCAGGAGCATTTCCTGAGCATTTGGGGTGCCTCCTAATGAGCTGAATATTATCTCTGTGATACTGTATATAATATATTTAACAGTTATTCCATGAAATCGAGTCATACATGAACTGATAGCAGACAAGGCACGTAGCACCGAGTTGGCTATAAGTCATGTACATCGAGATTGAGTGGAATAATTGATTTATTCTATCCACATTCACTGGATTTTGAGAACCAGAGCATTTTTATTTTTAGCAAATTCGATAAATAAAAACAACATACGCAACGTCCGACAAAATCATTTCCGCTTAGAATGTAAACAAATCGGTGAAATGACACTTGCAATTTGTGAAAAATGCACTAATAATAATTCTTGAAAAATAAAAAAGTTATGTTCTTCCTATCAAATACTTTCATATTTTGTTGCTTTTCTTGTATTTTTGGGATTTTGTTTTCGAGTAGAGTTTTTATTTCATCCTCAGTTGGTTCAGCAACATGCTCCGCCATTTTGTTTTTCTCTACTCACAATATATGAGCTGATAGCCTCGTAGTAGAGCAGCCAATCAGAATGTGCGATTGCTCATATCCAGTGAATGTGGATAGAATAATATGTAATATATCATTACAGAAGTTGAGTTGAATCATTTTAATATTGATTTGCTTTCAGTACAAATTACCTCAACAAAACATCAGAATTAAAGCATGAGCTCACTGTGTGCTGGCCCTTTATTATTAAAAGGCACATAATGTAGCATTCAGTGTTGTGACATTCACAAATCCTGTGAGTCACGCCTCCACAGCTGATGTGCGTTGCACCTACAAGTAAAATCAGTGTGAAATTCCAGCACTTATCATCTCTTTCACTGAGGATGACTACCATAATGTGACACATAATAAACCTATTTTCATGCTGAGAATTCACATGCATTGAGAACAAGCCACATCACGCTTCAGCACTTAATGACAGGAGGTTAAAACATCAGTAGCTGAGGACAAAACAAAAATATTAATCAGAATCCTCCCCAAGGCGTAAATCTGAGTAATTTGCTTTCCAGAAGTAATCCAGAGGGCAATTTGCTGTCAAAACCTGTCATAACCAAATTCAAGTAATTCTATCAATGCTTTCTGAGAATACATTGAGTCAAATTTTGAAGAAAGGGAAAGTGGTTTCTATCGTACATTATGCAAACTGCTTATCACATTTGGAATGTTTGTACAATATCAACAATACATATAATACATACAGTGTATTTATATACACTACATTATGCTCAATGTTACATTCATCTGGAACTTTTATTCAAAGCAACTTATAAGTAAAGCAGAATAATTTCAAGCATATTGCTGACTACTTGAGGGTTAAGGATCTCATTTAACCGCCTGCGTGATTCAGTTCAATTTTATGTCTATAGCACATTTAACAAGAGACAGTTTCACAAAGCAGCTTTACAGAAATCTGAATATACATTTAGTTCTCTAATGAGCAAGACATGTGACAGTGACAGCGTGACAAGGGAAAACTCCCTGAAATGACATGAGGGGAAAAAACAGACTCAAAAGAAAGATTATCGTCTTCTGATGGACAGTGGAACCATAAATCATCATGTTATAAAGGTGTAGAAGAGTAAATATGTTGAAAGATGTGTTGAAAGGATGTTTAATATGAGCATATTGTGAATAAATGTCCTGGGATAAGCAGTCCTGGGACAGTCTTTATGATTACAGTTCTTAGAAAGAACAAGTCTAGCAGTTAAGATTATCCACTAAAGCAAGGGCGAGACCTGGCCATAAACTGTTTCTGGAAAGTGAAAACTTAGCAAACATCAGGTAGACTATTTACTGTGTAAGTAAAAATGATGAACAAGGTTTATCATTACTGTATATAATTTTATATTTATTAGACATTATTATCCAAAGTGATTTTAAAGTTAGAATAAAATATATAGCAAGTACTGTATATAATCAAGTATTTATTAAGCGATTAAGGATCATTCTCAAAGGCTTAGTGGCTCTCTGGTGGCCCTGGCTGTGTTTCTTACAGATCTAAAGTAACTCTGGTCAGAGGACTGGGAGTGGCGCAGGTTTGAGAGACAATTATTTGGGAGTTTTTGTGTATCGAGTATTATATTTTAAATATACAACTGAGAAAACCAGCACAGTACTTAACATCAAACAATTAACAGGAAAGAAGAAGCTTTGACAGGTTAATCAGGTTCTTGTTTCTCGTTGCTGTTTACTGTTCCTGCTTATCTGCTATGGTGTCTCACCTTCCCTCTCTTTCTGTGCCTGGCCCACTCTCTGTCTGGCTCCATACTCAAACTTCATTTATATCACACTCAATTTGGAAACAAGGTGTGTTGCTTTCTTGCAACAGATTAATAACCAAAATGTAAAAACATTTGGAAATTCAATGAAACATAGTGAGGATGCTTCTCCAAAGTACCTGGAGAAATTTTCTTTGCTTAAAATGTTCTCTTTGATATCTCGGGTGTCATTATACTGATTCTCATTTGTGTGTCATTTAATTATCAACTTTATCACAAATGTTTCTCCTAAAATTCCCTAGGAGAAAAAGACACACAATTTTTCTGAGATTAAAGGAGTTAAAACAAATCCAAGCTTGGTATTAGCTGGATTCAAACACACAAGCTTCTCATCAGAGTGCAAACGCTTGACAACTACAGCAGTTTTTTTTTTTTAAATGTTGCACAAGAAAATAAAAGTAAACCAAGAAGAATTAGAAAAGGACTCAAGGTGCATATTTTTCATACCCCTAATTCTACTAATAGTTTAACTGGCACCTAGTACCGTATACTTCTCTTCAAACATGCTTACAGTACAAATGATGGCATGTCAAAAATGCCCTAGTGTACACTAGTGTTCATCAAATATACTTTGACATGATGGTATCAAAAGTAAGTTGTACGTTTCTTCAAATATAAAAAAAAGATCTTGCAAGAAACTGTGTAAGTAAATTTGGTAGTATATTTGAATGAAATTTAACATTAACATTAAAATTAACTTTAAAGCTTTAAACTTTAAAATTAACATTTGACATTAATTTGGTAGTTCTAAACACAATGTGTGATTTAGTTGAGAGCTCTACTGAAACTCAAGAGGAGATAGACGTTAAATCGCTGGGGTCTTTTGTCTCAGGAGACAGTAGACTTAAAGCAGATACGCAGAATGTTTATTTTAAAATAAATTTCTGAGTGGATAGTACCTCCATCCTTGACTCTTGTATGCTGCATAAATAGGAATAAAAATATATATATTTTTGAGAGTTAAAATCGACCGCAAAGTTGGCATTCGAGCTGCCCCGCTGAGCCAGCCAGCCCTAAGTGCATGAAGTCACAGCGGGAACCGGTTTTAAGGCCGAGGCCTTTGACAGCTAAAGACCAAAGTCATATAAATAAAAATTTATGGTGAAAGTAAGAAATACTGTTACCAACTTGCTCAACTAAGACTGATTTGACCTCACTGATTGTGGGTTGACTCTCATTAAAACAGGATAGGTGTTATAACTTATGCAACGTACATGCATGCATTTTCACTGATAAAACGTAAAAGAGTAATTAAATAATCAGATGAACTGAGGCAATCACATTCTGAAGCAAATTAAATAATCTTATACCGGCAACTTAAACACAATACAAGTTACATGTCTCATCTCATCTCATTATCTCTAGCCGCTTTATCCTGTTCTACAGGGTCGCAGGCAAGCTGGAGCCTATCCCAGCTGACTACGGGCGAAAGGCGGGGTACACCCTGGACAAGTCACCAGGTCATCACAGGGCTGACACATAGACACAGACAACCATTCACACTCTCATTCACACCTACGGTCAATTTAGAGTCACCAGTTAACCTAACCTGCATGTCTTTGGACTGTGGGGGAAACCGGAGCACCTGGAGGAAACCCATGTGGACACGGGGAGAACATGCAAACTCCGCACAGAAAGGCCCTCGCCGGCCACGGGGCTCGAACCCGGACCTTCTTGCTGTGAGGCGACAGCGCTAACCACTACACCACCGTGCCGCCCCAAGTTACATGTATTAATCTAAATGCAGGTAAACAACGTGTTTTTGTTGTTTTGTATCCAAATGAGAGTCGGAGCTTACTCGTCTGTGTTCTCGCTTCTTGAAAGCCAACCTTGTGGCCGATTGTTTTGAAACAATCTGACTTTCAGTTGTTTGTTCAGTTCTCCGTTCATTCACTTCTTCCACGTAAGGGTGAGATGGCAGCAATATCCAGTTTAGAAATAAGACGGCTGCTCCACTCTTTCTCTATTTTGTCCATACAGAGTACTCCGCCATTAGTGCTCGGCTCAGGCAATTACTAAAACCCAGGACGGAACGGGACGTCACCGGTTTTAGCAACAACTGCGGGGAGGTCACTGCCCGAGCAATATGTCATGTCCCATTCCATCCCGGGTTTTAGCAACAACCCTCGGGTCACTCCAGGAGGACTGGTGCAACTGAACTTTCCTTTTTAAAAAAATAAAATAAATAAAATAAATACTTTCCTTTTCTTGTTTTCTTTTCCTTTAATTATTGGTACTGCACCCTCTTTCAATACAGGCTTCTAGCCAACACTCCTCAACAGATCAGAGGTTTCGTACAAGTCCTCAGTAAAATGTGCAGAGCAGAGGAGAGACCACTTCGTAGGCGCCCAATGTGCCCATGAACGTCTCGCAAAACCCATCCAAATCTTTGCAGTTTGAACATTCTTGGGCCATGAATGCAACGTAAATCCACCTTCTGTCGTGTTACTGCACCGGCCAGCAACACATCTACATGGCATGGCGATAAATTAGCTCAAAATGGAGGCTCGGAGTTGCAGTCAGCTCTGTGATTTAGTATAGCAGAAATGGCAATGAGACCGATAGACTTCCTGCTGTGATGTTACGGACGTCAAGGTCATTCACTCAGACCGCTACCTATATGAATCACTTTAATCATAAAAATTACAATATTAGATTTATTGTTAACACTTAAAACTATTCCTGTGCCATTCTTGAGGTCTCAAGGCATTTATAAACGAAAGTGAGGCCATGGCTCTGTGTATATGCTTTAAGTAAACGTCTCTTTTCTTTCCATTTGTTGTTATTACTGTTGAGAAGAAACTTCCAAAGTAATAAATAGATTTTTATGGGTATAACCTATTACATGTGATGAAACACTGCCTTGGACTAAACCCATACTCTTCAGACATTATCAAATGCATAGTACCTTATCCACATAGCCAGAACTATGTTTTCCTTGAGTCTTAAAATGGAAATACCAGAAAAGTTTATAGATGTTATTTATTACAATCATCACTGACTTAGAACTCAAATTAGTGTACACTCATAAACATCTGGGTTCACTCAGAAGGGAACACATTCTTACCTCCTTATAATGATCTTCATGTTTAAATGATTTAACACATTGGCTAACAGCACTGAATGCTGATGGAGACAAAACAAAAATGTCAACAGCCTCAAAGAAAAGATCTCTCTGAAAGATAAAACTATGCAGATCATAACATGGGCTTGGTTACCTGGGACCATGTGGCCTTTTTGCAGGCTCACATAACACAACATAACCCATCATAACCATGCTGAACTGATTTGTAGCACTGTGACTTCCACAGAGACAAGCCAGTTAAACTTGTGGAATCACTTTTATATTTACACTTTAGTGGACATACAGTGTCTTGTAAAAGTATTCATCCCCCTTGGTGTTTGTTCTGTTTTGTCGCATTACAAGCTGGAATTAAAATTGATTTTTGGGGGGTTTGCACCATTTGATTTACACAACATGCCTATAACTTTAAAAGTGCAAATTGTTTTATTGTGACACAAACAATAATTAAGATGGAAAAAAAACAGAAATCTGGAACATGCATAGGTGAATACCTATTACTGCAGCCACCTTTTGCTGTAATTACAGCTGCAAGTCTCTTGGGGTGTGTCACTATTAGCTTAGCACATCTAGCCACTGGGATTTTTGCCCATTTCTCAAGTCAAAACTGCTCCAACTCCTTCAAGTTAGATGGGCTGTGTTGGTCTACAGCAATCTTCAAGTTATGCCACAGATTGTCAATTAGATTGCAGTCTGGGCTTTGATTAGGCCATTCCAAGACATTTAAATGTTTCCCTTTAGAAGAAGAACAACAACAACTTTAGTCATCACACGCTTGTGAAATTCCTCTCTGCATTTCACCCATCTGAAGCAGTGAACACACACATGAGCAATGAGCACACACACATACCCTGAGCAGTGGGTAGCCATGCTAACAGTGCCCAGGGAGCAGTTGGGAGTTAGCTGCCTCACTCAAGAGCACCTCAGCCCAAGGCTGTCCCATATTAACCTAACCTAACCGCATGTCTTTAAACTGTAGGGGAAACCGGAGCATCCGGAGGAAACCCACGCAGACACAGGGAGAACATGCAAACTCCACACAGAAAGGCCCCCACTGGCCACTGGGCTTGAACCCAGAACCTTCTTGCTGTGAGGCGACCACTACACCACTATGTCACCCACAACCACTCCAGTGTAGCTTTAGCAGTCTGTTTAGGGTCATTGTCCTGCTGGAATGTGAACCTTCATCCCAGTCTCAAACCTCTGGCCAACTCAAACAGATTTTCCTCCAGAATTGCCCTGCATTTAGTGCCATCCATCTTTCCTTCAGTCCTGACCAGCTTTCCTGTCCCTGCAGATGAAAAATATCCCCACAGCATGATGCTGCCACCACCATGCTTCACTGTAGGAATGGTGCTCTCAGGGTGTTGGGTTTGTGCCACACATGGCATTTCCCTTGATGGACAAAAAGTTCAATTTTAGTCTCATTTGACCAGAGAATCTTCTTCCATGCATTTGGGGAGTCTGACACATGCGGTCGGGTAAACTCCAAATGTGTTTTCTTAAGCAATGTTTTTTTTCTGGCCACTCTTCCATAAAGCCCCACTCTGTGGAGTGTACAGTGGTGCTTGAAAGTTTGTGAACCCTTTAGAATTTTCTATATTTCTGCATAAATATGACCTAAAACATCATCAGATTTTCACACAAGTCCTAAAAGTTGATAAAGAGAACCCAGTTAAACAAATGAGACAAAAATATTATACTTGGTCATTTATTTATTGAGGAAAATGATCCAATATTACACATCTGTGAGTGGCAAAAGTATGTGAACCTTTGCTTTCAGTGTCTGGTGTGACCCCCTTGTGCAGCAATAATTGCAACTAAATGTTTGCAGTAACTGTTGATCAGTCCTGCACACCGGCTTGGAGGAATTTTAGCCCATTCCTCCGTTCAACTCTGGGATGTTGGTGGGTTTCCTCACATGAACTGTTTGCTTCAGGTTCTTCCACAACATTTCAATTGGATTAAGGTCAGGACTTTGACTTGGCCATTCCAAAACATTAACTTTATCCCTCTTTAACCATTCTTTGGTAGAACGACTTGTGTGCTTAGGGTTGCTGTCTTGCTGCATGATCCACCTTCTCTTGAGATTCACTTCATGGACAGATGTCATGACATTTTCCTTTAGAATTCACTGGTATAATTCAGAATTCATTGTTCCATCAATGATGGCAAGCCGTCCTGGCCCAGATGCAGTAAAACAGGCCCAAACCATGATACTGACACCACCATGTTTCACAGATGGGATAAGGTTCTGATGCTGGAATGCAGTGCTTTCCTTTCTCCAAACATAACGCTTCTCATTTAAACCAAAAAGTTCTATTTTGGTCTCATCCGTCCACAAAACATTTTTCCAATAACCTTCTGGCTTGTCCACGTGATCTTTTGCAAACTGCAGATGAGCAGCAATGTTCTTTTTGGAGAGCAGTGGCTTTCCCCTTGCAACCCTGCCATGCACACCATTGTTGTTCAGTGTTCTCCTGATGGTGGACTCATGAACCTTAACATTAGCCAATGTGAGAGAGGCCTTCAGTTGCTTAGAAGTTACCCTGGGGTCTTTTGTGACCTTGATGACTATTACACACCTTGCTCTTGGAGTGATCTTTGCTGGTCGACCACTCCTGGGGAGGGTAACAATGGTCTTGTATTTCCTCCATTTGTACACAATCTGTCTGACTGTGGATTGGTGGAGTCCAAACTCTTTAGAGATGGTTCTGTAACCTTTTCCAGCCTGATGTGCATCAACAACGCTTTTTCTGAGGTCCTCAGAAATCTCCTTTGTTCGTACCCTGATACAGTTCCACAAACATGTGTTGTGAAGATCAGACTTTGATAGATCCCTGTTCTTTAAATAAAACACGGTGCCCAGTCACACCTGATTGTCATCCCATTGATTGAAAACACCTGACTCTAATTTCACCTTTAAATTTACTGCTAATCCTAGAGGTTCACATACTTTTGCCACTCACAGATATGTAATATTGGATCATTTTCCTCAATAAATAAATGACCAAGTATAATATTTTTGTCTCATTTGTTTAACTGGGTTCTCTTTATCTACTTTTAGGACTTGTGTGAAAATCTGATGATGTTTTAGGTCATATTTATGCAGAAATATAGAAAATTCTAAAGGGTTCACAAACTTTCAAGCACCACTGTATGGCTTAAAGTGGTCCTATGGACAGATACTTCCATCTCCGCTGTGGATCTTTGCAGCTCCTTCAGTGTTATCTTTGGTGTTTTTGTTGCATCTCTGATTAATGCCCTCCTTGCCCGGTCTGTAAGTTTTTGTGGATGGCCTTCATTTGTCAGGTTTTTAGTGGTGCCATATTCTTTCCATTTTGCTATAATAGATTTAATGTGGGTGGCACGGTGGTGTAGTGGTTAGCACTGTCGCCTCACACCAAGAAGGTTCTGGGTTCAAGCCCAGCAGCTGACAAGGGCCTTTCTGTGTGGAGTGTGCATGTTTGCCCCGTGTCTGCGTGGGTTTCCTCTGGGTGCTCCAGTTTCCCCCACAGTCCAAAGACATACAGGTTAGGTTAATTGGTTGTTCTAAATTGACTGTAGGTGTGAATGGTTGTTCGTCTCTATGTGTCAGCCCTGCAATGACCTGGCAACTTGTCCAGGGTGTACCCCACCTTTTGCCCATAGTCAGCTGGGATAGGCTCCAGCTTGCCCGCGACCCTGCACAGGATAAGTGGCTACAGATAATGGATGGATGGATTTAATGGTGCTCTGTGGGATATTCAAAGTTTGGGATTTTTTAAATTTATGCCCCAACCCTGATCTATACTTCTCCACAACTTTGTCTCTGACGTGTCTGAAGCGCTCCTTGGTTCTCATGTTGCTTGCTTAGTAGAGTTGCAGAGTCAGCGTTCTTCCAGAAGAGGTTGATTTACACAGACATCATGTAATGGATCATGTGACACTTTGATTGCACACAGATGGATCTTAATCAACTAATTATGTGACTTATGAAGTGAATTGGTTGGACCAGCTCTTATTTGGGGGTTTCATACAAAAGGGGGTGAATACCAACGCACACTCCAGATTTCTGTTTTTTCATCTTAATTATTGTTTGTGTCACAATAAAACAACAATTTGGACCTTTAAAGTGGTAGGCATTTTGTGTAAATCAAATGGTGCTAACCTCCCAAAAATCCATTTTAATTCCAGCTAGTAATGTGACAAAACAGGACAAACACCAAGGGGGATGAATACTTTTGCAAGACATTGTAGTTTCTCATACACTGCAGTATTTATATCATTTGATATTAAACTGCTGCATGGCCTTACTGATAAACGGTGTGTATATATCGCACTTTAGCCCTTTTTCACAGGCCAACACAGTGGTGTAGTTTCCATTCCAAACAGGAAGGACAAATGCCTTTATTTGTATTGTGATATACAATATTTTTTGCCACATGCTCATACTATATGGTGTAAAAAAAAAAGTAGTGCCTACTACAGACCGCGAGTTGGCCTAGTGGTTAGTGTGTCTGCCTCTCGACCAGGAGATTGTGAGTTCTACTCGCGGTTGGGTCATACCAAAGACCATCATAAAAATGGTACTTGCTACCATCTGGCAAGGCACACTGCAATACAGATGCGAGTGGGGAAGTCAGTCTCCGTTATCGAAATGGAGATCAGTGCCGCACCCATATGACTTAAAGAGTTGGTTAGTACTGGGACAGGAGACTGCCTGGGAAGACCAGATTCTAGCGTGAGAGGGACTTTGACTTGCATGCCTAATACAATTACAGCTGAACTACATACATTTCCATGGTTACACTGGAAGGAACAATGATTCCTGAGCAGATGCATACCATGGTAAAGATGAAGAGGCAAATTACTTTATATAGTCAAAACTATCAATCAAAGGAAGGTTTATTCTCCCAACTTAATCAACGTTAAGCAGTAACCAGACCAAATGCCTACCATGTCAGTGTGACTGCAATGTAGACAATAATCCACCAACACTAAAATATCTGGTCAAAAAGTCCTAAAATATTAAACTGATATGGCAGAGTAGGTCTGGA
This sequence comes from Neoarius graeffei, assembly GCF_027579695.1. NCBI lineage: Eukaryota > Metazoa > Chordata > Actinopteri > Siluriformes > Ariidae > Neoarius > Neoarius graeffei. The sequence continues at coordinate 72,671,776 of NC_083572.1, forward strand.
AGTTGTGGCTCAGATTTGGGCCTTACCATAAAGTGCAGCCCATGGAGGTTGTCTCTGCTCTTTCTGGACCATCAGTGTGGTGGAGTGTGATTCTTCCCTCTCCTCTGCCAGTTTTTGCCCTTCCACAATCTCCAGCAGACACACACTCATTAGGAAAAGCACCTGTAACCACAATAAATTACACCTATGTATAACCATGTTGAAAAAAAAAAGTCAAAAGACACAGAGTCCAAATCAGAAATACCAAACACAAGGAAAACAATATAAAGCACAAGAACACACAGTTGGCATGTGTGGTGTAGCAGGTACTAGATTTGTGGTATCTTCATGACCTTCATGACCGTTCACCAATCCACCCTCTCAAAAACAAATATTTGACCATCATTATCAGTGGCCAGAAGTCACATCCAAATCACTACAAGTCGTCAAGTTTGCCTACATTTTTTTTTCATTTATATGGTAATAGCACAATCACTTTTTAAAATCAAGTAGCATATGTGGAGTTTAACTACTTATTGACAGAGTAGTAAAGCAGCACTGATCACTACGGCGTTTCATTTTTAGAGCCAGTGCAAATAAATAATTATGTAAGTTTAAAATATTTTGTGAACTGTACTGAGCATTTTTTTAAAAAAAACTTTAGTTCAGATATGAGAACATGTTACACTTTTGCTGTGTACAGCTCTGCGCTTTTGCCTTAATTTAGCAGCTCATATCTCATCTCATCTCATTATCTCTAGCCGCTTTATCCTTCTACAGGGTCGCAGGCAAGCTGGAGCCTATCCCAGCTGACTACGGGCGAAAGGCAGGGTACACCCTGGACAAGTCGCCAGGTCATCACAGGGCTGACACATAGACACAGACAACCATTCATACTCACATTCACACCTATGGTCAATTTAGAGTCACCAGTTAACCTAACCTGCATGTCTTTGGACTGTGGGGGAAACCGGAGCACCCGGAGGAAACCCACGCGGACACGGGGAGAACATGCAAACTCCACACAGAAAGGCCCTCACCGGCCCCGGGGCTCAAACCCAGGACCTTCTTGCTGTGAGGAGACAGCGCTAACCACTACACCACCGTGCCGCCGCAGCTCATATCAAAAGAGAAATATCACCAGCCACACAAAATGCACAGAATTTTTTTTGTTTGTTTGGTTGGTTGGTTCCTGCAGCTGGATCAATTCAGAGTCAAAGGATGTTCTCACTGTAGTCAAGCTGTAAAGGGTTCACTTGGATGGAAACCAAGACCGCTTCACAAATTTGCTGTGTTCTCACCTCCTCAGACAAACAATACTGAGAGAGTAAACAGTGCCTTTTCAGCATTTTGTATGTGATAGAACTTGGACAAATTAAATGTGTTCTCCTCCTCTGTGGAACTTGGCACAGCTTGGACTTTAATTGAAGTACAGCTTGTACTCAACAACTAGTGCTTCTCATAAAGTTTGCAGGCGGCACGACAGTGTTTGAACTCATTCACAATAAAGAAATTGGTCTTGTAACTTGCCTATGATCTTAAAGTCCTACAAAAATCTGTTAGAACAGGCTTTTAAAATAAACTACAACAGATCTATGCACGCCCATGTGACAACCCTGATTCCAAAAAAGTTGGGACGCCAGATAAAAACAGAATGCAATGATGTGCAAATCTTTTGCGAGCCATTATTCAATTGAATACAATACAAGATTGTATATAAGACAAGATATTTTATGTCCAATCTGATAAATTTTATTGTTTGTTGTAAATATACACTCATTCTGAATTTGATGCTTGCAACACATTCCAAAAATTTGGGACAGAGGCAACAAAAGACTGGGAAAGTTTTGGAATATAATCAGAAGATTAATAGAATCCAGAGAAATCTCTGTATGTAAGGGGAAAGGGCGAAAATCAACATAGAATGTCCGTGATCTTCAATCCCTCAGGCGGCACTGCATTAAAAACTGAGATGATTGTATAAAGGATCTTACTACTTGGGCTCAGGAACACTTCTGAAAACCATTACTGGTAAACGCAGTTCACTGCTGCAGCTACTATACAAAGCGAAAGCCAAATATCAACAACATCCAGAAATGCTGTCGAATTCTCTGGGCTTGAGTTCATCTAAGATGGACTAACACAAAGTGGAAAAGTGCAGTGCGGTCTGACGAGTCAACATTTAAAATTTTTAGGGGAAATCATGGACATTGTGTCCTCCAGTCTAAAGAGGAAAAGAACCATCCAGATTGTTAACAACACAAAGTTCAAAAGCCAGCATCTGTGATGGTATGGGGGTGTTAGTGCCTATGGTGATGGAACATGCCCTTGTCCCAACTTTTTTGGAACTTGTTGTAGGCATGAAATCAGAATGAGTTGATATTCACAAAAAAACAACAAAGTTTATCAGTTTGAACACTAAATATCTTGTATTTGTATTGTATTCTATTGAATATAGTTCAAAAAGGATTTGCAAATCATTGCATTCTGTTTTTATTTATGTTTTACACAGCGTCCCAACTTTTTTGGAATTGGGGCTATCGATAAGGGCTGAGTTCATCATCATGAATGACTCTCACTCAGTTTTTTAAAGGTAGCACTCTGGCTAATACATCACTCATATGTCTCAGCTTATACCCTGAAAAGGACAAATATATCTCATCTCATCTCATTATCTCTAGCCGCTTTATCCTTCTACAGGGTCGCAGGCAAGCTGGAGCCTATCCCAGCTGACTACGGGCGAAAGGCGGGGTACACCCTGGACAAGTCGCCAGGTCATCACAGGGCTGACACATAGACACAGACAACCATTCACACTCACATTCACACCTACGGTCAATTTAGAGTCACCAGTTAACCTAACCTGCATGTCTTTGGACTGTGGGGGAAACCGGAGCACCCGGAGGAAACCCACACGGACACGGGGAGAACATGCAAACTCCAGGACAAATATATATTGGAAATAAACATAAAAGCCAGAGACATCGTCAAATTAGACATGTAGCACACTACATAAAATAAATACATAAAATAAACAAGCCATTATGCTTTGCTCAATGTAACAGGAAGACATTTTCGCCTATTCTCTCAGTGGACCATCACCGTTAACACAGATATATTCATATAGAAGGTTGGTGTTGTTAAGTTTTTGCCTTGCGTATTATGGAGTATATGTGCTCCAGTAGCTGAAGCATCCTTAAAAAACAATAATAATAAACAACCCAACAACTTTTTTGGTGTATCAGAGCCAATAACACAAACTATTTACACTTCTGTTACACTGTAAAAATGATTTGTTGTTTTAACTTAAAAAAGTTAGTGCAAGGGTTGCCTTAAGGGCTGCCTTAAAATTTTGAGTTCACTGAAATTAATATAGTAAGTTCACAACAATTTAACTTACTATGTGAATTCCAGTGAACTCAAAATTTTAAGGCAGCCCTTGCACTAACTTTTTTAAGTTAAAACAACAAATATTTTTTTACAGTGTAGATTTTAACAGTGATTTCAAGTTGATGTTTGAAATGTTGTCTGGTTTGTTTTTGTGGGTCTCTCCATTCAAGTAAAGAGAAACCTTGTCGTGTGTGACTGGAAATAACTATCTAGAAATGGTGCCAATTGGACAGACTTTACTTCTGTCAAATCACATTACTAATGTTTACATGAGACTTCCTATCGCGTTCTGCAGCACACATTGCCTGTTTTACTTTCCCACATGGTGGGACGTTTTTCCATTATCATGTAAATGCACAATTAGTGCATAAGCACATAATCATATCTACTTCCATGCTTTATTATTATTACTCACGTCTGACTTTACACATTCTGGTCTGCAGATGTTTTGAGGAAATGTTTAAAATCCGATCAAATGTTTGTTTGATGTTTTTTGTTTTTTGGGGGGGGATTAAGGATTTGCATGCATTTTACTGATATGAAGAATTTGAGCTTGAAAAGCGCACGGTCAGTGTTAAGACCTATCAGACTCTGCATCTCCATCTGTCTTTATTTGGCTGATACTTTCTTTATATGGGTAAAGCTTCATGTCCATCTGTTAATCCTTCTCTGATTGTGTTCACCTGTTGCTAATTTCTTCCTTTAATTTTATTGGATTTATTCCCTATGTGTTTCTCTGTTTAGTTGTGAAGTTGTGCACGTTTGTTTGTGTCACAAGGCCATGTGTTTCCTGGACCTACCTTTGTGCCTATCTTCTTGACTTCTTCTTCTTCTTCTTGGATATGTTTAATTTTTCCTGGCTTTGATCCTGGCCTGTTTATTTCTCTTGGTCTGTTTTTGCCAGTGTGTGTTCTCGCCCCTTCCTGGTGTACTGGTGATGATTATTAGGACAGACGAAATAAACATGTTTTGTGTATGCCCATGTGTCCTCTCTCCCACATCCTCTCCATACAACAAATACATTACACAATCAAACCGGTCTGACAGACTATATAATTCCTTAGTCCTCCTTAAAGTTAAAGAGAACTAAAAAAATAAACACCGTTTGCCCATCACAAAAGTGCCCCGATGTGCCCTCCATATGTTTAAATTAAAAATAAAACTTTATAACAACGATTTATCCATTTTAAAAAGTTATGATGTTGCTTACCTGGATGTAACCATTTGCAATGAAACTGGATATCCGCCTGTGACGGAACTGTAACTAGTACGCCATTTACCATCGTAACACAGAGTCATCAAATAAAAGTTTCTAATTCTAATAAAGATCCCTGAGCACCACTGCACTCTCTCTCTCTCTCTCTCTCTCTCTCTGTATGTGTGTTTTCACTGCTTCAGCAGGACTGAATGCAGAGAAAGAACTTCACTGTGCTGTAACGTATATGTGAGAAATAAAGGCTTCTAATTCTAAAAATCTTTACAAATTTTCTGTAACCATGTGATTTTTACTGACAACAAAATCCACAAATCAACAGACTTCACTTTTATGAAGTTTGAATCTCGCTCGGCTAGATAACACATACACAGTACTGACACAGACACTAGCAGTCAATCCTGCCGTCATAGCAATGCGATTCTTGCCATCTAAAGAGATCACTTTTCTCAGTGAATAAAAAACAAAAACAGGTCATATAAAAATACAAGGACATTTTTCATTTTTTAAAACAAAACAAAAAACAAAAATACTAAGTAGCCAACGATGGAGCGTTTATAGGCAGCAAAAGGCTCATGGCTGGGTATGTTTTGTGTGTGTGTGTGTGTGTGCGTGTGTTCACTGCTTCAGTGATCAGGCTTATTTTTACACCTAAACACTTGACACTCAGGCAACTTCAGGTTTGTTTACAATAATTTAGAAGGAATGTATCCACTAGATCTCAGCCTCGGTAAGTCACATTAGCATGTAAGTGATGTCACAATCTCAGATATTCTGGTGTAATTTGTACTCAGAGTGCGATATTTGAACCTTGGAGAGAGTAAGATATCAGCGCCCAAAGACCATCCATAACCACTTATCCTGTACAAGGTTGCAGGCAAGCTGGAGCCTATCCCAGCTGACTACGGGCGAAAGGCGGGGTACACCCTGGACAAGTCACCAGGTCATCGCAGGGCTGACACATAGAGACACACAACCATTCACACTCACATTCACACCTACGGTCAATTTAGAGCCACCAATTAACCTAACCTGCATGTCTTTGGACTGTGGGGGAAACAGGAACACCTGGAGGAAACCCACACAGACACGGGGAGAACATACAAACTCCACACAGAAAGGCCCCCATCAGCCACTGGGCTCAAACCCAAAACATTCTTACTGTGAGGTGACAGTGCTAACCACTACACCACCGTGCCACCCCGCCCAGGGACATTTTTCTTTTAAAAAAAATCCGTACACAGTATGCAGGTACAAATATGAACAAGTGAACACTCAAACATGTCTTGTATGGATATTATCTGTCAGGATGAAGGAGTTTATTTTTGGGTTTTGTTCATCTTTAAAAATGATTTAACTCAACTCTGATACCATGAATATGATTATTAAACAAGAATGTCTTAAAAGCATGGCTAATACTCTGATAATTTATCAAATGAACCAGTAAACTGATGATGAACAGTATTTTTGCAATTATTAGTAATGATTAATTTGTTCACTTAATTTAATACTTTATTCACCGCTTTATCCTGGCCAGGGCTGTGGTGAAGCTTTTTTTTTTGAATGACATGCTGGCTTAATGCATGACATGCTTGGTTGGTATCGTGCATGCTTTTAAGTTTGGCCGGCTGCCACTTTGTGCTGCCTAGGCAAGCACATGAGTAATCACATAAAGAATAATTATGTTTTATTCATATGCCATCTGCGAAAGAAGAGGAAGAAGCTCTTTCCCACCAAACCTCAGGTAATCTGCTGAAATATGTGCTTAATAACTGACATTTTACTGTTGTGTTTAATATAATAGACAGAAAATAAGAACAATATACACTTCTGTATGAACGACAGGCCTACAGCACATACTGCTTATACTGATGACCCACACAATCAAACATCACAGAAACATCTGTCAGCTCTATTTTCCAGCTAATTACAGTTAAATGAGTGTAATTAATTAGTGTTGTTAGTGTAATAACACCACCTGATTAGCCAAGACAACCCAGCGGCATTTTCACTTCCTGCTGAGGTTTTGGAGAGCAAATCCTGAGTCAGTCAGACTACTCAACACACTTCTGGACACTTCTGAGGCTGTGGAGGAGAGGAGGACTCTGAACAAACTGTTATCTATCATGGATAATCCTGACCACCCTCTCCACCACATGCTGGACAGACAGAGGAGCACCTTCTCCAACAGACTGTTAGAGCTTCACTGTCATAGGGACCGATACAGGAAATCTTTCCTGCCCCAAACCATCATCCTGTACAATAACTTACCTCTGACTGAGAGAACTCTGACCTCTCTACTGTATAGTCCTGTTCATAACCCTGGTCTTCCTGTAACTTTTGCACCATTAGAGCTTATTTGTTTACTGTCATTAGTCACTTTGCACCATTAGAGTTTATTTATTTATTTTTTATTTATTTATTTATCTATCTTCCGTTCAATACTGCTACTTTTGCACAGTTTTTATCTTCATTTATCACAATTCTTGTTTTTAGCACTATTAATGCACATTCACATGTACAAAGCACATATATAGATACATATATTTTTTATAGTACATTTTTACCTGTATATTGTATAGACGACTTGTTCTTGGGATCTTTCCCCCCTAAATTCTATTTTATGTTGTACAGTGTGTCTTTTTCTTTTTGCATGTATGATAACTTGCTGCTGTACCATACCAATTTCCCAGCTTGGGATCAATAAAGTCAATGAATGTATGTATGTATGTATGTATGTATGTATGTATGTATGTATGTATGTATGTATGTATGTATGTATGTATCTATCTATCTATCTATCTATCTATCTATCTATCTATCTTCTACTCACACACTTCTCCCCACCACTCACCCAAACTAATCAAGACCCTTCCCAACACTGAGTCTAGAATCATGCACACTATCACAACATGTCCTACTATCATTGCACACCTGCACCTAGAGACAGTATTGTGCCCTCACAAGACAATCCATCCATCATCCATCCATTATCCATAACCGCTTATCCTGTGCAGGGTCACGGGCTGGAGCTGGAGCCTATCCCAGCTGACTATGGGTGAGAGGCGGGGTACACCCTGGACAAGTTGTCAGATCATCGCAGGGCTGACACATAGACACAGACAACCATTCACACTCACATTCACGCCTACGGTCAATTTAGAGTCACCAGTTAACCTAACCTGCATGTCTTTGGACTGTGGGGGAAACCGGAGCACCCGGAGGAAACCCACGCAGACACGGGGAGAACATGCAAACTCCACACAGAAAGGCCCCAGTCGACCACTGGGCTTGAACCCAGAACATTCTTGCTGTGAGGCGATAGTGCTAACCACTACACCACCGTGCCGCCCACAAGACAATCCTATTAAATCCTATTATCATATTATGAGATACATGTATCACTTGTTACACATTTCTCTATCCTACATCACTGCTACCACGATGGTGTTTCCATTTAAATTGCTTCACAGTGTCTTAAGTGCACTGGTTTCTAGGCATGCTGCTGTGAATACACGACCATGCAGCAATTCACCTCTTCTTCCACAATGCCATATATTCATTCATTCATCATCAGGGTCAGGGTCGTGGCGGATCCGCATTCTCTCGTTGAAACACGAGGAGCAATTCACCTCGGATGGAATGTTAGTCCACTGCAGGGAAACATATGTACACACCCATTCACCCATTCACACCTAGGAAGCTTACCTGCATGTTTTTGGACAGTGAGAGGAAACCTGAGAACCCCACACAAACACGGGAAGAACGTGTGAAACTCAACACAGCCAGTAACCCGAGCTCAGAAACAAACTGGGGACCCTGGGGAGCTGTGCAGTTGGAACACTACCTGCTACACCACCATGCCACTCTCCATGTCATATAAACCATCCAATACTGTTTTGTTGTCCTGTCCAGTCAGTACACACTGCCCTATGTATTTATTGTCATATATATTAATTGCCTTGTGTATGCATTGTCCTGTGTATTTATTGTATATTTTGCACTCATCTCACACTGTTGTGTATTTGCTATCCCATATATATCATGCTACAGTGGTGAACCGTTACTATTAGAGCTGGGACTTCAGCTCAGCAAAACTTAGCCAGACACCAAAAAAGCAACAGGGCAAAGGATTTTGCAGGAGATTAGTGGCAGGCTGCCAGGTCGCTCCATTGTGTGTAGTTGTCGATGTTGATTTTAAAAGTAATTAAGTAAATTATATAGGGAAATGAATACTTAAGTATGAGTGAAAAATACTGTAGCAAGTGTGTGTGGAAGAAGAGTCTGGAGACAGAAATCTTAGTTTCTCATTCGTTAGCCTGTGCTACTTGCTCTCGATAGCACTGGCTTGACTGCTTCATTAGCATTCGCTAACACTAATAACAAACGCTACACCGGCTGGAAGGTGACTTCACTGCCATGCTGATGCCGCTGACTCGTGGTTAAGCTCGCGTTAGCCTTTGAGAAGGCCGAGGGTGATACATTTGAGGTCTCTCCCATTATATATCAAAATTTAATTGGTTAATTCATCTGTCACTTCCAACATAAACATACACTGCCATGGCCTTCTGTCCCGGCAATGAAGTCCTAACCAATGAGTGAGCCAGCTCTAAACTCTTCTCAGCCTAGAGACAACAAACAAACAAATTTCAATAGATAACTCGATTTTAATGTTTTCAGGACAGTAACCCTTTCATTTCTGAAGGAAATTTGATAGAAAATGAGGCCAAATTAGGATTAGAAGAGAATAATTAAAATGAAATTATGAAAGAAATTAAAGAATGAAAGAAATTAAATATAACCTGTGAAATGCTGATATGTTTGGGCCTTCTCTGAAGGCCTAGAAGGCCCTGACGGTTCCCTTCTGCCATGCTACTGTGTTGTGTGTCACACCTTGGACCTGAATAATCAACATTTTTTTCCAATGTGTTAACCACAAAGCAAGTGTTTTATATAACACCTATCAATGTGTCTTTTCAGTTAAAATTACTAAATATAATTTTTTAAAAATCATATTTCTCATTTTACAGGTTTCTACAGATGTTCACGGTCATTTTGAACTAAGCATAGTGGGTTTCCATTACACCTGTATTGTTTAATAGTGATTCACTAAAATGAAGAGAAGATAGACTGGGAATATTTAAAGCAAAGGAGGGTCATCCTTTTCTAAATGGCTTGTCTAATGATTATTCTGAAACTCCACACTCCTGAGTGGTACAAGATTATGAGATCAAAACCCAGTGAAGCCAACATCTACTGTCATCCATGGCTGGGAATCCAAGAGAGCAAAATGGCACTACTCTCTCCCGTCTCAATCAGAGCAACACTAATCAATTTTATGGGAATGTGAGTTCACATATGCAGAAGAAGACAGCATCCCCACCCTAAGTGTGTTTAGCTGCCCTGTGATGTAATATTTTAAAAAATGTTGTGTTCACATCGCTCAGAGAAAGTATATCACCCTGTTGTGTGAAAATTACCGTATTCAGGGAAAAACTATCAGCTTCCCTATCTGAACTTCTCAATGTATAGACAGAAATTTCAACATTTTCTCAATGCGGCAAGTTAACTCACAGCAACTGTATCTTTATTGTACATAGCTACAACAGCTACGATTTATTGGTTTCACTTTTCTACTTCACAAAACCCTGCACTTTAACATTTTTATATCCATTGCATAGTCCTGTTAAAACTAAAGAGTTGGCTCAGGGAATTGGGATTCCATCCATCCATTATCTGTAGCCGCTTATCCTGTTCTACAGGGTCGCAGGCAAGCTGGAGCCTATCCCAACTGACTATGGGTGAGAGGCGGGGTACACCATGGCAAGTCGCCAGATCATCGCAGGGCTGACACAGAGACAAACAACCATTCACACTCACGGTCAATTTAGAGCCACCAATTAAACTAACCTGGATGTCTTTGGACTGTGGGGGAAACCGGAGCACCCGGAGGAAACCCACACAGACACAGGGAGAGCATGCAAACTCCACACAGAAAGGCCCTTGCCGGCCGCTGGGCTCGAACTCAGGACCTTCTTGCTGTGAGGCGACAGTGCTAACCACTATACCACCATGCCACCCTGGAATTGGGATTCATCTCATCTCATCTCATTGTCTCTAGCCGCTTTATCCTGTTCTACAGGGTCGCAGGCAAGCTGGAGCCTATCCCAGCTGACTACGGGCGAAAGGCGGGGTACACCCTGGACAAGTTGCCAGGTCATCACAGGGCTGACACATGGACACAGACAACCATTCACACTCACATTCACACCTACGGTCAATTTAGAGTCACCAGTTAACCTAACCTGCATGTCTTTGGACTGTGGGGGAAACCGGAGCACCCGGAGAAAACCCACGCGGACACAGGGAGAACATGCAAACTCCGCACAGAAAGGCCCTCGCCGGCCACGGGGCTCGAACCCGGACCTTCTTGCTGTGAGGCGACAGCGCTAACCACTACACCACCGTGCTGCCGGAATTGGGATTCAACATTGCTAAATAATGATCACAACAGGAAAGTTGAATGAACCTGTTGCACACTAGATGTTCTGTTGCTACACTACACCATGAACAATATGATTCCAGGCTCCTCAGCATCCGCTCACATATGCAATATTAATTACTTAACTAACACCCAATACGCCCCCATGTGAGTGTATGTGATGAGTAAAAATTTCAGAGAGTGTCTATTGGATGAGTATGAGGCATGTCTGGTCAGGAGGATGTGATATGCTGGGGACAGGAAACTCTCTGACACCAATATAACCAAATGGCCTGCTACTAATGAACTAATGAGTGATATGACTTTCCCCCCTTTGTGTGTGTGTAAATACAAACCTTCCAGTAGGTCAGGTGATACTGGGCAGATGTTGCAATGGGATCCTGCTGATTCCACCACCTCTTGCCATCTGAAACACAACAATCGCAACATGTTACACCAATAGTTATGACAGCCATCTAGTGTCTGCACAGTTAAAGCTAGACGGCCTTTCAATTTCATAAAATCAGTGAAATTTAGTTCCTTCTGAAATGTGGTCATTGTGATATATGTTTATTTCTGTAATATCTCACAAAATATCAGGCTGTTCTGTGGCTGGGAAGTTATTTAATTTGAGGGTATTCCCTAGCAAATAACGTGCATGAAATCACTCGCTTTGCGCAATCAAGCAGACAGAGGAAGTCCGTGTGTGCATGCGCATTTTACCTTCTTCTTCGTTTGGGTTTTACGGCAGCTGGCATCCACAGTGTTGTATTACTGCCATCTACCAGTTTACCTTTGACCGTGCACTGACAGTTACATCATTCTGTTGCTAAACGACAGAATGATAGCTGATCACATCAAGGTGCTTGCTGACCACCAATATTAGTTTGGTCCTGCGTTTCCTTTCCTTCGCAACTTAATGTCTTTTCTTCTGGCTTTCTGTTACTGTAGTCGGTATTTCACGTTTCATTTGCACACTCACGTCCTCCGTTTTCTCTCCTGTTTCAAATTTGTATCCCACAATGTCTTGCTCGAATGGAGAAAGCCCACCACGTGATGCATGACATAGTATCTTGAACTAGCTCATGTTGAAGCAGGAAAAAATAGCAGAGAATTTAGGGCCACGTGGCCCTAAATTCATTAATTGTTCTATTTAAAAAAAACTAATAAAATTGGAAGTCTGTGATTCGAATTCAGTAGCTTTCAGTCCACTGAACAAAAATAATTGGGTGTCAGGGAAAATTATTTTTCTGACCTACACTTGAAAAATCTGAAAGGCAGTCTACCTTTAAAAGCAACTGTAACTCCTGCCGAACCTCTGAAAATATTGGATATTATAAAAGTAAAATAACTGGGACTTTAGATGATGAAACAAAAGCTGTACATGAGAATGTAGCAAAATGGATAAGCTTTTACTGGTGTGACTCACAAGGGGGAGTGTCTGAAACATGAGGCTTTTCTTATTCCGCTGTTAGTTAGTTGTGTTTAGAGTAATGAACTTTGTGTAGCTCCAGATGTGTTTCTGAATCCTGTCTTTTCCACTGCCAAATACGAATTTCCCAATAGTCATGGTAATTTCTTTAGCCAGGACTGAATTAGCAAGGAACAGCTGTCTAAGTGCAGTACAGAGTTTGCTGTGCATATGTGCTAAAGTCACCCATGTTAGTCGTATACTTGTGGTATCAGGTATTAGGTGTATTGTACACATATCTAGAGGGTTCAGCACACTGTAACTATTCAGTCCAACAATTACTGGTCATAGACTGGTACCAAAATTCAAAAAAGTGCTTATTTAAGGAGTTAAAGGCATGTGCCGAATTCAAATCTGCAATATGCCGAGCTCTATCTGACCTCTGTTGACCTCTAGAGGTCATTGAACTTTGGGCCTGTAAACGTCTCAGCTGAACCCAGTTTCTCAGCTTTCTAAGGAATGAAATGTACTAAAATGATTAATGAAGTTAGCAAATGGCCTTGTTTGTTAAATGTTTGGGTGCTGAATTCATTTTTCATTTGTAAAACGACATATGACCTCTGATAACCTCAAGGTCATTAAACTTGGCCTATAGGCCTATGCATTTAACGGCATTTTTAAACTGACTTTACTCCCCCAAAAAGAATATGAACAGACAAAAAACAAATAGAAAGGAACAAATACAACATTAAATGCCAGTCCATGTACATGTGACTTACTTTTCACAATGAGAATGCCTAGACAATCACCTTACATAACATTGCATTACATTTAGCGGTTATTGTTTATACAAAGCTACTGAAAAAAGGACAGATTCAGCAGCATACAAAATGTGGGGGCATACAGGGTATACAGGTTAATCAGGGTTAGTATATATGAGAGTTTTTTTCTTTGTTGTTTGTTTTTTGTAAAGGCTTTACCCCGTTTAAAACAAAACAAAACAAAAAACAAACAACAAAGAAAAAAACTCTCATATATACTAACCCTGATTAACCTGTATACCCTGTATGCCCCCACATTTTGTATGCTGCTGAATCTGTCCTTTTTTCAGTAGCTTTGTATAAACAATAACCGCTAAATGTAATGCGATATTATGTAAGGTGATCGTCTAGGCATTCTCATTGTGAAAAGTAAGTCACATGTACATGGACTGGCATTTAATGTTGTATTTGTTCCTTTCTATTTGTTTTTTGTCTGTTCATATTCTTTTTGGGGGAGTAAAGTAAGTTTAAAAATGCCGTTAAATGCATAGGCCTATAGGCCAAGTTTAATGACCTTGAGGTTATCAGAGGTCATATGTCGTTTTACAAATGAAAAATGAATTCAGCACCCAAACATTTAACAAACAAGGCCATTTGCTAACTTCATTAATCATTTTAGTACATTTCATTCCTTAGAAAGCTGAGAAACTGGGTTCAGCTGAGACGTTTACAGGCCCAAAGTTCAATGACCTCTAGAGGTCAACAGAGGTCAGATAGAGCTCGGCATATTGCAGATTTGAATTCGGCACACCCAAATTGACAAAATAAGACTGTTTGCCGACTTTGTCTCAAAAATGCCTTTGGGTGTCACAATTCTGGATTTTGGTACCAGTCTATCATCAGCATCATAACATTCTGGGAAGCCAAATTGCTTCCAAACACCAGACCTTAAAGATTTGCAGGAAGTTTCCAGTACTAACTTGGTGCTGAATTTAGCAACTAGTACACTATGGGGGAAGCCATGACCTAAAGGCTAGAGAAGCAGCTTTGGGACCAAAAGGTTGCTGGTTCGATTCCCCAGACCAGCAGGAATGGCTGAAGTGCCCTTGAGCAAGGTACCTAACCTTCAAATGCTCCCCAGGCTGCCCACTACTATGGGTATATCAGAGTCCTGTTGTACGTCGCTTGAGATAAGAGTGTCTGCTAAATGCCTGTAATGTAGTATACCGTACTAGTACATTCGCTCATGAAAAACAGTCTGCTTAAGAGAAGCTTTAAAAAAAAATCCTCATAGCCTCACTGGATTAGATCTAAAAAGGAAGTTGCTTTTTCAGAGGAGGGACAGTGGGCTTGATTAAGTTTGAATGTTTATTATACCTTATGTTATCATGAGAAGTGATATTTTATGATGAATAACCTACTTTATTATGCAGTGCTGAATGTACTGTATGACATGGAGACTCATACTAAATGAAAAAATACCATACATTATACCATTACAGCCCCAGTAGTTAGATAAGTTAGTGACTGTATGAATTTAAAAAAAAAGAACTGCGATTGAATAAATGAGTCAGTAAATAAATCTGGAGTGGCACGGTGGTGTAGTGGTTAGCACTATCGCTTCACAACAAGAAGGTTCTGGGTTCAAGCCCCGGGGCCTTTCTGTGTGGAGTTTGCATGTTCTCCCCGTGTCTGTGTGGGTTTCCTCCGGGTGCTCCGGTTTCCCCCACAGTCCAAAGACATGCAGGTTAGGTTAACTGGGGACTCTAAATTGACCGTAGGTGTGAATGTGAGTGTGAACGGTTGTTTGTCTGTGTGTCAGCCCTGCGATGATCTGGTGACTTGTTCAGGGTGTACCCTACCTCTCACCTGTAGTCAGCTGGGATAGGCTCCAGCTTGCCTATCCCAGCTGCACAGGATAAGCAGTTACAGATAATGGATGGATGGATGGATGTAAATAAGTCAGGCGAGAACATGTTAGTGAGAACCTAATTTAGTGAAGAAGTGAATGAATGAATGAAGTGAAGTGATCTAAAGCAACTGAAACATTACAACTTAAAAATGGTCTACTGTTTTTCCTGAGCTCTTCACTCTCTAGAAATTTGTTTACTTTAAAATATTATTCCTAATTACTGAAACATTCTTTTTGTTTGTTGCACAATTTCTATTTTATGTCCTCTGTAAATTAGCACAGTACACACATACATACAGTATATTCAGGTATGTGTATGGATTTCTGTATTGTGGAACATCCTGATGGATTTAAAGCATGCTGCAATAAAACCATTAAATAACTCGAACAGGAAGAGACATAAATAGCAGTGTATATCAGGAGAGATAACGTGTGATGATCTATCTCAGGCTTTAAATATCCTGTATTGTTTAGAGGAGTGTTCCTAAAAATACCATGGTGCTAGAGAGAGCTGGACAATAATCAAAAGTTTCACTGGTACCAGTAGGTAATTTGTTTTATTGCTCTTATCTCTGAATACTAAATATAGTTGATACCTTCACTGCAGGTGTATGGTTAAGGTCCCAACTCTCTTAGATGCAGATACACAGTGCCAAACAAAGTAACTGGAGTCAAGTCTGAAGCCTTTGCATGGACTTTTGAAAGAAGAGCACTCAGGACAACCATGTGTACAGTCGTGCCAAACTGAAGTGTTGGGGGGGGGGGGGGGGGGAGCAGCTTTAAAACAAATGGCCCAACTTATGGAGACTCTGCTCCTGAGACCTTTTATGGTGTCTGAATGGAATCAGACACCACAAAATCAGACATCAGTATCTGGTGGATTTGAGCTCATCTATAACAGCAGTTACAGCTCAAGTTGAGGTATAAATGAAATCTTACAATCAGTGAACTATGCACAGTGAGCTGGATGAGCTTCCACAAATGAAGGGACATTCAGCCCTTGTAACTCCTAAAAATTAAACTTCATTAAAAAAATAGCTTGCAAATAAATAACTAGCATCAATGCTCATGGCATGAGAACATTCGAGATTAGATTAGATAAAACTTTATTGATCCCTTTGGGAGGGTTCCCTCAGGGAAATTAAGATTCCAGCAGCATCATTACAGATAATTTGAATGTCCTTAATGACACTTATGAATGACACTTAAAATTTTATTTATTATCCATGGCTTTTTCTTTTTATATCTTTTTCCTACTTGTATGTGAGGTCGATGTGGATAGACCGAGTTGATAGGGTTAAGGGCATTGCCCAAGGGCCCTACAGGGGCAGCTTGGTGGTACTAGGGCTTGAACCACTGAAACCCAGAGCCTTAACCCATTAAGCCACTTCTGCTTTTATTATTAATGGTTTATTTTTTCTTCTTCATATATAATTTGAGTAACAGGGTTGTACAGTCAAAGTGGCCTCAATATCGCAATACTGAAAATAACTAATTAAATAAGAGTGCTTTTTATCTTCAGGAAATTCAGATAATGCAACTTGGGATATTCACAAACAAATGCAAAAATAAGATTTTTTGATGTACCGTATTTTAATGATGACATTTCAAGCTATTTCAAGACGTTTTCTCAGTGCTGTTCTATTAATGATTTACATTAATCTGAGATATGTACTGTACATGGGTCATTGTGAGGGACACTACATATGTTTAAAATGTATTTTACCTTTATATACATATTTGTAACCAGGACAGAAATGGCATCGCAAATCACAGAATCACCCTGCTAACTGTAGACATTTTGACGAATCTCATTGCTAACTTTTAGTTCGTCAACGAGCATTAGATACCTCACACTAGCTAGGCTACAAATAATTCGTGAATGGACGCATCTGTTACTTACACATTTGTTAGACTTGTTGCTGTTTACATCAGGTTCAGTAACTGTGAGACAGCATGTTAACATCTGTTTCAAGAAATGATGCTGAAGTTCACTCTTAATGGCCATAACTTTCGACCCCTACACATGATGACTCTTCATAGTTCACACTGTGGAGTGTATTCTTTGCAGAGAGTAGGGTACAGCCATGAGCACTTCAGAAAGGATGAAGTCAGTCGCTTTCTCTGGCTTCCAACAGCCAATCAGAGCAAGTCTAATAGGAGAAATAATACTGGATGTTTAAGCATGGCAACCACTGAAAATAGTGAGGAAGAGATTAGATTTGCGGCTGACTGCTCCACTGCTGCTGTTTAATCCTTTTGCATTTTTAAAAAATTTAATATGTTTAATGTGTGAACAGTCACCAGGACAAACTCCTCTTAAAAACAAATTTGAATAACAGTGAATCAGATTCTGAAAAAAAAACACTTCTAGATGAATTGTTCATAATTATTGTCTCCCAAATCTTGTCAGGTTTTATTAAAAATATTTGTCACAATAGATTTTCTTTCACTGTACCCAGCTCCAGTGTTCCAGTACAGCAGCTCAAAGTGTACCAACTGGCGTAAAGGTGAACTGGAGTCTCGTTACAAAACATGCTGCAATTTAAACCATTTGACTGACACATCAACTGGGCTCATACCATTACAAATACTACACTACCACTGAGATTAGAAAATACACTGAGGCAAGGATACAGGATAATTCCTACCCAATTACTCACACAGACACAAACATTTACACTCCTCAAACAATGTAAATGGCTTCAGGCATTGGGTACAAGTCCTAATTGACAACATTTTGTTTAAGTTAAAACATAGTGAGTACAGGAGGAAGGAACCATTAGGAAGGGCAAAAGCGATAACTGCCATTATCAAAACTGTTCAAAAACATTTTGTAATAAATGTGGGAAAAAACTGTTCGTCAAAATAGTAATGCTTTATATTAAGATTCATTTAACTACATTACTTACACCTTTATCATTTATAGTATGAACTAATACTTTAATAAGTATTACATTAATAATTTAAAGGACTAACATAAGACAATATTAGCTCATTTAAGGAATTAAATGTGATTAGATGACATTAATGCCATGAATTTCACCATCAATTCACATTTAGGAAGTAATAAATGCGAGAATGTGTTGTAAATACAACCCAAATTTCAAAACTCAAATTCAAAATGAGCTTATATTTCTCAGTTTCAACAGTTGATACATTGTCTTTGTACTGTTTTCAATTAAATACTGGGTTTCCATGATTTGCAAATCATCACATTCTGTTTTTATTTATATTTTACACAGCATCCCAACTTTTTTGGGAACAGGGTTGTATGTTAATGTTATCCTGAGCTCGTAGCTTCATATTGTTCATTATGGATTTAATTACCTCCGCCAACTTTGTTGGATGAGGTTATGTTTGCACCTCTGTTTGTTTGTTTGTCTGTTGCCAATGTAACTAAAAAAAAGTAGTGAACAGAGTTTGATGAAATTGAGGAAAGATGGGCCAAAGAAAAAATGATTAGATTTTGATACAAATCTGAATATGTGGCTTGGCAGAGGTATGCACTCTACCAAGTGCCCTTCTAATTTAATCATGAAATCTGACGAGCACAATTTATAATTTATTCAACATTAAAAAAATCAGTTAATGCAGATGTTAATTCCTTTTGTTCCATTACTTATGGGCTATTAACTAATGCAACAAAGGATGTTGGTAAAAAAGAACCAAATGCAAAGCATTAACAGTAATTGAACGAGTGCGTTTGTCTGTGCAATATTTAATGATGTGTTTTATGGCGTGTTTAATCACTGCACTGTCAAAAGGTGCACTTGTCTGGCTTAGCTTAGTTTCTTTACACAGAAGTGTAAAAGAGACAGAAATGTGCCAGCATATGCTGTTTATTTAACAACAGATGGTCTCCATTAGATTACTCCACCCTGATGTACATAAACAACATAGAGAGAGAGAGAGAGAGAGAGAGAGAGAGAGAGAGAGAGAGAGATGTATTACTGCCTCTCTAATGCTATATGTCAGTTTGCAATTCTATTAACGTTAAATATTAGAAGCAATACTAACTGTAAGAAATGAATAAGATTTATTGTTTTTCATAATATATCAGCTAGTAATATAATAATTAAAACAGAACAATTTTTATTGAGTCAATGTCTGCAGCAGTAATTATGTTTTTTTATGATGGGTTTTTTGCATTTTAAATGGAATTATACTGCACTCTTGATCTCACACACACACACACACACACACACACACACACACACACACACACACACACACACACACAAATAGGATATTCTGGAAAAATTTATTGGGCTAAATGAGCACTCATGCCCAGGAAGAGAGTGCTCCATTCAGTATAGGATAAAGGTGATAAATCAGATTAACATTTTATTGATTTAAAGTGGAGTTACATTCGAAAGCCTGGCAGCAAACGTCCCCAACTGCTTAACAGAGCCACCGCTGGTCTGAGCATGTTCTCTACTTTTCTAAATGATGAGGCCTCTGGATTCCTCACTAAAGATCTTCTTTTGCCATGAAAGCACAGGACCAGATGTTCAGCTATATTTTTTTTTCTTGGAGAAATCAAATATGATCAGTCTCCATCTCTCTCTCAAACACTGCAGTTTTTCTGATGTTCTTTATGATACAGTGAATGAACCTTCTTGAGACATGGTGGACCAGTTCCGGTAATGGGCATGTATGTAGGTGTGTGCGTGTGTGTGTGTGTGTGTGTGTGTGTGTGTGTGTGTGCGTGCGTGTGCACGAGATGAAGTAATCAGTCAGTCACTTATGTTGGAGTGTGTGAGTCTCTGCAGATTTGTCAGTGAAACAGAAATAAAGAAGCAAGTGCCCTGTGCTCAGAGTGCGCTGTGTGTGTGAGAGAAAGGAAAGAGATTAAGACGCATTCTTGCAGTTGTATGTGTTTACTCTGATGCGATTCTGGAACATTCCACAGTGTTGTGTTTGGAATTCACAGACTGAATGCATGCTCCTCCAACTACGAACCCTTAGACACTTGAGCAATAACAGGAAAATAAGGTGCTTCCATACAAAGCTGTTAAATCTCCTGTCCAACAACCTACGAAACGAATGTCTGTTGTTTTGTGGATGTGTGAAAAGGTGTGTGTCCACATGTGGCACTGTTTAACATGATGAAGAAAAGCTGCTGTTGGAAACCCTCCACATTTAACTGTCTGTTCCATTAACATGCAGACAAATGGTGTTTTACACAGAACTGATAATTACCTGAGAAATTAAAACCAGGGATGCAATTATGCAGAAGTTATTTTTATCTTATCTTATTTATTTTTTATTATAGCTAAGTAGGTTAGGAATGGTTTTAGCTGGTGAGGTTTGCTGATGTGGCTATTATATCATTATGAAATAAATTATTTGGAGTGATGACTGCAGCAATAAACCAGTAACTCACTTAGTATGTCAGTATCTCCCAAGCCACTATGGAGAAAACAAAATAACAATCATCTGACATTCAGTGTCATGTTTACTAGGCCTATTGATCAAAATATGTTTGTTAATGTAAGTTAATTCTTCCAAACTGTAAACTCGTGAGCTTACAAAATCTGTAAATTTATTCTTAAGTTTATTTTGTCATGATTCGGCATAAATAGTTGAAATAGAAAGATAAAGGTATTTTTAATTCATTAAAAGTCACTTCATGTCTTACAGTAATGACGGATGTCATTTCTATTAGTGAAGCATTTATTGACATACAGTGGTGCTTGAAAGTTTGTGAACCCTTTAGAATTTTCTATATTTCTGCATAAATATGACCTAAAACATCATCAGATTTTCACACAAGTCCTAAAAGTAGGTAAAGAGAACCCAGTTAAACAAATGAGACAAAAATATTATATTTGGTAATTTATTTATTCAGGAAAATGATCCAATATTACACATCTGTGAGTGGCAAAAGTATGTGAACTTCTAGGATTAGCAGTTAATTTGAAGGTGAAATTAGAGTCAGGTGTTTTCAATTAATGGGATGGCAATCAGGTGTGAGTGGGCACCCTGTTTTATTTAAAGAACAGGGATCTATCAAAGTCTGATCTTCACAACACGTTTGTGGAAGTGTATCATGGCACGAACAAAGGAGATTTCTGAGGACCTCAGAAAAGGCGTTGTTGATGCTCATCAGGCTGGAAAAGGTTACAAAACCATCTCTAAAGAGTTTGGACTCCACCAATCCACAGTCAGACAGACTGTGTACAAATGGAGGAAATTCAAGACCATTGTTACCCTCCCCAGGAGTGGTCAACCAACAAAGATCACTCCAAGAGCAAGGCGTGTAATAGTCGGCGAGGTCACAAAGGACCCCAGGGTAACTTCTAAGCAACTGAAGGCTTCTCTCACATTGGCTAATGTTAATGTTCATGAGTCCACCATCAGGAGAACACTGAACAACAATGGTGTGCACGGCAGGGTTTCAAGCAGAAAACCACTGCTCTCCAAAAAGAACATTGCTGCTTGTCTGCAGTTTGCTAAAGATCACATGGACAAGCCGGAAGGCTATTGGAAAAATGTTTTGTGGCTTGATGAGATCAAAATAGAACTTTTTGGTTTAAATGAGAAGCGTTATGTTTGGAGAAAGGGAAACACTGCATTCCAGCATAAGAACCTTATCCCATCTGTGAAACATGGTGGTGGTAGTATCATGGTTTGGGCCTGTTTTGCTGCATCTGGGCCAGGATGGCTTGCCATAATTGATGGAACAATGAATTCTGAATTATACCAGCGAATTCTCAAGGAAAATGTCAGGACATGTGTCCATGAACTGAATCTCAAGAGAAGGTGGGTCATGCAGCAAGACAATGACCCTAAGCACACAAGTCATTCTACCAAAGAATGGTTAAAGAAGAATAAAGTTAATGTTTTGGAATGGCCAAGTCAAAGTCCTGACCTTAATCCAATCAAAATGTTGTGGAAGGACCTGAAGCAAGCAGTTCATGTGAGGAAACCCACCAACAGAAGCTGTTCTGTATGGAGGAATGGGCTAAAATTCCTCCAAGCCAGTGTGCGGGACTGATCAACAGTCACCGGAAATGTTTAGTTGCAGTTATTGCTGCACAAGGGGGTCACACCAGATACTGAAAGCAAAGGTTCACATACTTTTGCCACTCACAGATATGTAATATTGGATCATTTTCCTGAATAAATAAATAACCGAGTATAATATTTTTGTCTCATTTGTTTAACTGGGTTCTCTTTATCTACTTTTAGGACTTGTGTGAAAATCTGATGATGTTTTAGGTCATATTTATGCAGAAATATAGAAAATTCTAAAGGGTTCACAAACTTTCAAGCACCACTGTAATATGGATTACTACAGTTGTGGAATAGGGCTATTTACTGTATTTTTATTATTTACTATTTACTGTTTGATCTCAAACCCATTAGGAAGGCAAGAAATTGCACTAATTAACTTTTGACGAGGCACCTGTTAATTGAAAAGCATTCCAGGTGACTACCTCATGAAGCTGGTTAAGATAATGACAATAGTGTGCAAAGCGTCATCAAGGTAAACGGGGGCTACTTTGAAGAACCTAATATATGAAACATATTTTGTTTTTTTAACACTTTTCTGTTTACCACATAATCCTATAAATGTTCCTTATGTTATTTTATAGTTTTGATGTCTTCAGTATTGTTCTACAGTGTAAAAAATAGTCAAAATACAGAAAAACCTATGAAAGAGTTGGGGTGGCCACACTTTTGAGTGACACTGTAGTGCTATTTTGGCTGAAATCCACTGGTTGCTGTAGAGTGACAGGGATTTGTACATGTATTGGAGGCAGTGTTGTAGTCAAGTCACTAAACCTCGAGTCCGAGTCCAGTCTCAAGTCCCCAGTGTTCAAGTCTGAGTCAAGTCCAACTCATTAAAGAAAATTTCGAGTCTAGTCTGAGTCGAGTCCACTATTGATCCAAGTCGAGTCTGAGTCAAGCCCACTACGGATCCGAGTTGATTCCAACACAAGCCCCACTATCAACAGGGCAAATAATATGAGAGAGGGTTAACACTAGTGAGTTCATCGGTCAGCAAGCAAGTCCCGCTATCAACAGAGCAATGAACATAGTGTGTCACTTCTCTGGGTGGAGTCTTGCCAAATGATGGTTGAAGTTCAAGGTTGTTCCCGTCGTCTCCTCGATAGTTCTTCTACATACGGAACACATAGCAGTGCATTTTTCCCACGGCAGGAGAAGTCTGTATAAGCAAAGCGGTCAATCCTAGGGGCTTCTCTCCAGGCATTTTAGCGCCATTAACGTTAGTTTGTTCCTGGACATGACGTATGAACAGGTGAATGTGCAATCTCTTGCACAAAATTAGCATAAAAATGTATGTAGATATAAACATCACACACATCACATTATCTCTAGCCGCTTTATCCTTCTACAGGGTCGCAGGCAAGCTGGAGCCTATCCCAGCTGACTACGGGCGAAAGGCAGGGTACACCCTGGACAAGTCGCCAGGTCATCACAGGGCTGACACATAGACACAGACAACCATTCACACTCACATTCACACCTACGGTCAATTTAGAGTCACCAGTTAACCTAACCTGCATGTCTTTGGACTGTGGGGGAAACCGGAGCACCCGGAGGAAACCCACGCGGACACGGGGAGAACATGCAAACTCCACACAGAAAGGCCCTCGCCGGCCCCGGGGCTTGAACCCAGGACCTTCTTGCTGTGAGGCGACAGCGCTAACCACTTCACCACCGTGCCGCCAGATATAAACATCTTATGCCAAATTATTATGGCATGTTACAAAAAATAAAGAAAAAACCCGAGTTCTCTTCTCCAGTTTACAAACCTGAATGCAATTAATGCACGAGTCCAAGTCCATGTCCGAGTCATCAGTGCTCCAGTCCAAGTCAAGTCACAAATCCTTAAAATTAGGGCACAAGTCAGACTCAAGTACTATAAGCCTGATTGGAGGTGGGGTGAATGAGTAAAGAAATCACTCCAGTGTTTTAGTTCCCCTTGTACCAGCTAGAATTCCACCGAGAGTATATTTAAAGTCATTAATAAACTCAGTAGATAATGTAATCTATCTGGAGAGGGTTCCTGCTAAGTTCTGCACTGACAAATCCTACTCATCATGCTTAAGCTCTGAATGATTTAGGGGTTACGTAGTTTCACAAGCCATACCTCTAATTTTGCTTGAGATTCAGGTCGCTTTCATCAATAAACCTGACAAAGAACCACCTACTTTCAAAAAAAAAACAAAAACTGATTGATATGACAGATGACCAGCCACACACACTTTGCTGTAGCCCATCAGCAAACACACAAGATTTTGTTTTCAGTGTTTAAAGGTTCCCTGTATATGCACACAAAGACGAATAAACACAGCATGTCAGAGCGGGTCAAAATCTCTTCCAGAGAAACATCTTGCTTGTAACATCACTGACGCATCTCTCTGGATGGAATAAAATTTATCAAACTGGCCTTGATTTAAACATGAAGTATGATGATGATGCTAAACTTCTAGCTCCAAGCTTGATTTACTTGTTAGCGACATTAGCTTCACAGCTGCAGTGCAAATAAGATTTTGAATTAAGGGGAACCTCATGTAATTTTTTTTTTGTCAAAGTGTTCCATTAAAAATCCAAGTTCAACATGTGTACTCATCTCATCTCTCATCTCATTATCTCTAGCCGCTTTATCCTGTTCTACAGGGTCGCAGGCAAGCTGGAGCCTATCCCAGCTGACTACAGGCGAAAGGCGGGGTACACCCTGGACAAGTCGCCAGGTCATCACAACATGTGTACTGTAGAGTTAATAAGTTTACAATTTAGCAGGAAATCATATTACTCCTAGTAGGTAGCATTTATCTGTTAGGTGTTGGGTTTCATTTTCCCACTTGAGGAAAGATGTTTCTTGTTAGAGTAAATTCAAGCTGTTCACTGGTGCTCTTTACAGAAAAAAAAAGCTCACATTATCACACAAGTGCTACCCATCAAACATTCACTCACAAGCTTTTTATTGGCAAGTAAATGTCACTGCGTGCACATTAAGTGGCCACGAATTTATTTTAGAGCTGACGGCGGCTAAACCACACTTTAGCTCCACTACAATAAAGGGCGTTTGAGCAGCTTCATCTCTCTTCTTCTACTTTTCCTCTAACACCTGCACTAATGCTGTTTTAAGTCAGTAATGCATTTCAGAGTCCAGTCTTTTTTGAGGTGGAAATACCATATATCCTGTCTACAGCAATAAATTTGCAACATAAAGATATTTCTTTCAGGCCACTGAACCAAGCTGATGTCGTAAACATAGGCGTAGCCTCGTGTACACCTGTTACTTAACACAGCACTACATAATCACATGAAAGCAAAACATAATTACCGAGTTATTATTAATGTGACATACCCAACAGGATTCCCTAAATACACCCTGGCGATGTTAGCTGTATCACAGCTAAATCAGCCGTGAGTCCATCAGAGAGAGGGAAAGTCTGACTCAGAGTGGATACACTCAGAGATACTGGCTCACCCAGTAATAATCTGAGATGAGGTTAATACCTTCTGCCTGTGTTAATGGTCATGAAGACCATGACAACCTGAAAACAGATCAACTAATACTGATAGTCCGCTCATGTCATTCAAATAAAGGACTCTGATAGGCATTGATACATAACAGCAATGTGCCAAGAATAAAATTCCATATTGTAATAAGATCTTTTATCTCTTTATCACAGTTTATGATATAATATGAAAATGATGACCTAATTAAAACAGTAAAGAAAAACTTCATGAGAAGACAGCTAATTAACTTACACAGTCAGAGGGATAGTTCATGTGCACCTTTCCCAAAACTCTTGTCTGGGAAACAGAATGATCAGATTGCCTCCTCAGAGAAAGACAGGCAATTCTTTTTCATCTTTCATTAGGAACCTTAGAAGACCGCTGTCTTTATGCTCCCTTCCAAATTGGACAGCACCGGCTCTGCCCAAAAATGCTCTGACTAGCTGCTTTCGACTGAAACAAAGTAGTAGGGATGATATTTCAAACTGCTCACGCCAGTAATATTGCGGATGCTTGAATGTTTAGTTATTGATCAGGAGGGTGGGGGTTCAAGCCCCAGCACTACCAAGCTGCCATTGTTGGGCCCTTGAGCAAGACCCTTAACCCTCTCTGCTCCAGGGGTGCTGTATCCTGCCTGATCCTATGCTCTGAGTGCAACGTCCTAACAAGCTGGAATACGCGAAGAAAAGAATTTCACTGTTCTGTAATGTATATGTGACAGATGAAGGCTCCTTCTTCTACCTACTTTAGCTGGCACTAAAATTTAAGATATGAAAAACACCAAAAATGACCATAATATATACGTTTGGGCTATAACATCTACACTGAAACCTACATTTAAATAATGTTTGAGGCAGTGGTCAACTGATCAGAAGGTTGTGAGTTCAAGCCCCCACACTACAAATTGGCCACTATGGGGCCCTTGAGCAATGCTCTAAGCCTCTCTTCTCCAAGGACACCGAATCTCAGCTGCTCCTACACTCTGACCTTAGCTTTTTAGCTTATGCATGGGAAAGCATTTTACTGTCCTGTATTTGCACATGTGACGAATGCTTTATTTAAAGCATTTATTTCTACAGCTGAGGACTTCTACACCATACACATAAAATTCCTCAGGGGAAAAGTATAGGACGATATAGTTTCTCAACTATGCTATATTCCACTGAGGTCAGTCTAAAGCAGACTGCTGACCTCTTTTCAAATTGCAAGACCTCCTAAGCACATGTGATTTGGAGGGGAGTTTTATGGACTTTAAATGGAAAACATCTACCACAGGTTAAAAGCATGCACATAAAAATCTCACTTTGCAGAGTGAAAGGTGCCGCTCTGTGCGTGTTGATTTGTTCCAGCTCTGAGAAACTGAGCAGAAAATGAATCGGTGCACCTGGACACCTGGAGTATGAAAAAGCAATTCAGCATAAAAATCAGCGTTCAGCTCTGGCACTGCTCAAACAGTGCATGCAAAAACATAGCCATGGAGCTTTGATCATCAGAAATAAAACCTCAGCTATGACAAAAAGTCACATTCAGTTAAAACTGAAGGTTTATTTTCAGTAAAGCGGGGGGGAAAACACTTTAGCCGTGGATGAAGATCTCACACACTTGCATTACACAATGGCAAACATAAAAAGACAAAGTAAATAATGCAGCTGTTTCATGTCAAATTCTGAGCTTTTTACTCTATGTATGTATTTATTTTCAGTTTTCTCTTAATTTTCAGAAGCTGGCCACCAAGTTTTTCTTTATAAGGCAGAATCGTAACAGGTGTTGGGTTATTTTTTGTTGCCAAACTTCATTACAGACTACAGCGAGTTTACACTCCAGACAAAATGAATAGAAAAGGGTCGGGAACAACTCAGCTATCAAACACTTTGCACAGGCAGCAATGAAGCTGGATCAACTGTAGATAAAACAAACTCAGGATTAGTTCTTAGACGGTTTAGACTCTAGATTTTCTTTAAAACCAGGTAACTCAATGGAGTGCACAGAAGATCTCTTACAGAAAGGAGGCAAAAACTGCTAATAAAACTGTTCCTAGTTCATTCCCTAAAATAAAATCCTGCAGGACTTCACAAGGTGAAAATGTGCTGTGAAAATACTGTACAAGGCTACTCTACTAGAATAAACTGCTATATAAAATAATAAAGCATTTCGCACAGGTGTAATTTAAAGAATATATAGGCCATAATAAAGATATAGATAATAACTAGATTGATATTCACAGTACATGTAACAACAGTAAAGTCCAGGAACTAAGCCATGAAGTAAACAACCTGGGAAAGTCCTACTCTAATATAACAACAAAAATAATCAGTCAAACACAATACTACATGTCTTCATGTTACTAGTCTAGTCAAGTGAAGTATAATTAGTGGTGTGTGTTACCTTTTCTGCACCCTGCTCGCGCTCCTCTCATGGACCTGTGTGTAAAAACGCACTTCTGCAAATGACAGATGCCAACAATGCGGACAAAATCAACCCCAAACAAGTTTCCTTTGGCTGATGCGTCTCCACTTCTGCCCTGGAATACGGTGGCATAATTTTAAGCTCCGAATCCAAATGAGTTTCCAGCAAATCGATGGACCACAGAGTGTGGAAAAGCTCAGTTTAGTGCGCGCACACACACTGCGGCGCGCAGCCCGGGTCCCTGGCGCAGTCCAGCGCGCACTTCCAGCCCCAGCTCAGTGTCCCTGCAGGAATAATGTGTGCAGGAGGAGCAGTGCTGCCAAATTACACTCGCATGGTTGCCATATTGGAACGAAATAGGTCTCAAATAGACTTCTCCAAACTCTTTACCAAATGTAAACGTATTCAATTATATAAATAAAACTTGTCCTACAGGCTTATTTAACAGCTTTTTCCTCAAGTTGTGAAACTACTGAACTCTGCTCTCTGTGGACGAACACAAGGACTCGTGCAATAACAGCGCCACTACCAGCACCTGAAGAACGTAATCTTTGTAGGCTACATGGTTTGGTATGCTTTTGCACATTTTGTACGTAACAGGATGGTGGTGGTGCAGCAGGCAGCGCTGCACCTCACAGCTCCAGGGTCCCAGGTTTGATGTGCATGTTTTCCTTGTGTCTGCACGGCCTTCCTCCTGGTTCTCTGGTTTCCTCCTACTTCCCAAAACATGACTGGTCGGTATCATCATTAGGCCCTATCACTCAGGGCTATAGCCCCGGGTATTTTCACCCTCAAAAAAAGTAAAAGATTAATAGAAAACAACTAACGGAAACAGATCAGAACTTGACTTGCACACTGTAAAAAATGATTTGTTGTTTTAACTTAAAAAAGTTAGTGCCTGGGGCAGCACGGTGGTGTAGTGGTTAGCTCTGTCGCCTCACAGCAAGAAGGTCCGGGTTCAAGCCCCGTGGCCGGCGAGGGCCTTTCTGTGTGGAGTTTGCATGTTCTCCCCGTGTCCGCGTGGGTTTCCTCCGGGTGCTCCGGTTTCCCCCACAGTCCAAAGACATGCAGGTTAGGTTAACTGGTGACTCTAAATTGACCGTAGGTGTGAATGTGAGTGTGAATGGTTGTCTGTGTCTATGTGTCAGCCCTATGATGACCTGGTGACTTGTCCAGGGTGTACCCCGCCTTTCGCCCGTAGTCAGCTGGGATAGGCTCCAGCTTGCCTGCGACCCTGTAGAACAGGATAAAGCGGCTAGAGATAATGAGGTGTTAATGAGGAGGGGGAAGTTACTGCCTTAAAATTTTGAGTTCATTGAAATTCACATAGTAAGTTAAATTGTTGTGAACTTACTATATTCATTTCAGTGAACTCAAAATTTTAAGGCAGCCCTTGCACTAACTTTTTTAAGTTCTCATCTCTAGCCGCTTTATCCTGTTCTACAGGGTCGCAGGCAAGCTGGAGCCTATCCCAGCTGACTACGGGCAAAAGGCGGGGTACACCCTGGACAAGTCGCCAGGTCATCACAGGGCTGACACATAGACAACCATTTACACCTACGGTCAATTTAGAGTCACCAGTTAACCTAACCTGCATGTCTTTGGACTGTGGAGGAAACTGGAGCACCCGGAGGAAACCCATGCAGACACAGGGAGAACATGCAAACCCCGCACAGAAAGGCCCTCGTCAGCCACGGGGCTCGAACCCAGACCTTCTTGTTGTGAGGCGACAGCGCTAACCACTACACCACCATGTCACCCCTTTTTTAAGTTAAAACAACAAATCATTTTTTACAGTGCAGCGTCCGAAGACGGACAAGGGGAACACAGGGGAAGACTGGGGGGGTTATGGGAGATATAATTGAGTGTTGCACAGTGCACATTCAAAATTTTGGTAACCGCCAATACAAGAACATTCAGAACTGTTTGGAAAACGACTTAAAAAAAACCAAAACAATCCACTATAGGGAGGGAAAGTAATCTCATCACCCCCTACTGGATGCGTTCCAACCTCTATGGCAAAATGAATAGGAATATCTTTTCAAAAAATTACATTTCGGGTTACGCTTCAAAGTTAAGGCAATGGCTTCCATATGTTGTGCATGTCGGGCAGCTCTATCGATCCTGGTGATCATACTTTATTTTTTCCACCGATTTGAATTGTTTTGAATGCTTTTTAATAAGCTGATCAAAGACTACACGGACCTGACGTCACGTATGTGACGTCACCGCAAGTCTAGCGCCTTTCCAAATCTGTAGCAGGTAGCGGCCGGCGAGTAGCCTACATCAACATGCCGATTTATATAGCGTGGTTGGCGGAGTATTTCTGTACCAATATGAAATGCATCCCTCGTGGGGATAACCATTACAGATCAGGGCATGTAGTCAACTGCCGCTATTCACAGGGAGAGCTGCCAGCGCTCGTCAGGGCTAAACCTACTGCTGACGTAATATGAGCGACTCAGTTTGGTTGTAGTCCGTTTCTGACAGGTGAGGCGCAATTTCGATCTTTTAAAAGATCTGATACTTTCACAGTTAGTAGATAATCCCAACATATACAACATCTTTTTGGGGGGTGTACAAGTTCCACGTCATAACTTCATGGGATTTTTTTTTTTTTTTTAATCGGGTTTATGGGATTTTCAATAGTATGGCTCTCGGTTTAGGAATGCTACCACTAGGATCGCTGTGTTTCACTTTCCCTCCCTATTGTTCGAGTTTTCAACATGAAAACAAATGGTACATCATCAACCGTGGGTGTATATAGAATGTATCAACAATGCAACCTCTCAAATTATGTTGATGCACAAAATCTGTTCCGTGTAGCCTGGTTATGTTGAATTTGCAGCATAGGGTCTGTATGATCAGTGTACCAGGTGAGCTCAAAAGTTCCAGTGGTTTAATGAATCTCTACAGTGGTGGTCTATTTGCCCTGACTAAGTTTATTTAACAGGTTCGTGTAGACACCAACAGTTGCCCTGACATAATTTAATCAAGTGTTTTAATGCTATATGTAGCCTACACAGAACCAGCCAGCCAGCCATCCCATAGTCAGCCTTTGGTATATTAGTCACATATAGGGATAAAATAATGTCTTTGTGGGCGGCACGGTGGTGTAGTGGTTAGCGCTGTCGCCTCACAGCAAGAAGGTCCGGGTTCGAGCCCCGTGGCCGGTGAGGGCCTTTCTGTGCGGAGTTTGCATGTTCTCCCCGTGTCCGCATGGGTTTCCTCCGGGTGCTCCGGTTTCCCCCACAGTCCAAACACATGCAGGTTAGGTTAACTGGTGACTCTAAATTGACTGTGAGTGTGAATGGTTGTCTGTGTCTATGTGTCAGCCCTGTGATGACCTGGCGACTTGTCCAGGGTGTACCCCGCCTTTCGCCCGTAGTCAGCTGGGATAGGCTCCAGCTTGCCTGCGACCCTGTAGAACAGGATAAAGCGGCTAGAGATAATGAGATGAGATGAGAATATTAATGTCAACATAAATTTGTGTTTTCCAGACACCATGAATGAGCTGCTGCAGTCAACTGAGCCTGGATGCATTGGAGGAAATGGTGTGTGTGTGTGTGTGTGTGTGTGTGAGAGAGAAAGAGAGAGAAACATGGAAGTCATATGATCATAGTCTTGTGAGATGGGATGTGATCAGGGATTTTGAATGTTGTAATATAATAATGCAGCTTAGAATGTGTGTCTTTGTGCTCCTAAAGGAGAGATATGTGAGTGAGAAATGATATATTTTTATTAAACTGATGATAAATATTACTAGTGAAATGTAATGACACGTACCTCAGTTTCCTGAGACATTATGGGTGTTGGTAATAATAATAATGAGGAAACAGAAACTGAAGTGAACTACATAAATCTAAAAAGAGCAGTGCAGAAATCAGTAATAAAGATGACATAACCTTTGAATGCGTGTGGGTGATAATATTTATTGTAAAGTTAGATATAACCTCCACAACCTATCGATGCCAATCTCCCTTAAAAAATACAAGGCCCTAGCCCCTGGTCTTTTCAATAGCTAGAAACTCCCCTGGGATTGACAATGATAAATTTTCCTCAGGTGTGTGTGTGTGAGAGAGAGAGAGAGAGAGAGAGAGAGAGAGAGAGAATACCGTAGGTCCCTGTTATGACTGACAACCCATCCAAGGTGTTTTCTCACCTCACACCCAGTTTTCCTGGGATAGGATCCAGATCCCCCATAACTCTGGTCATGATGAAGTGATTACTGAAACTGAGTAAATGAGAGGACATGATGCTGTGCACATTTGCAGCACAATTTGCACTACTAGGTCATTTCTTCTCTTATCTAAGTGCATTTTTAAGTGACTAATTTGGCACTGAAAGTGCTCACTACTTCATTTTCTTGTGCAATAGGTTATGAATAATGATAATCAAGTTGCCTTTGACTTGACTATAACAAAATCCACCAGTTTTAGGCTAACCAAATGTGTTTTAGAGGAGGGATTCTGGCCAATCTGGTAACCTGTGTAGGCTCCATCCTCTTGCTGCGCACGAGGCTTTTTAATTAAATCCCTGCCTGAGAGAATAGACCTGGCGCGAGCTTCTCGAAAGTTCTGCAGGTTCTCACACATTGCCTGTTTTCACACGTTATGAAATATATTGAAGTAATATTTCCCATTTTCAGTCAAAACGCAGTAAGTATTTTACATTTTCATAAATAAATAGCATGTAATTATCCTTATACTGTCCTTTGATAAAGAATTATCACTGAGAAGTCCTGTAATGCTGTTTACTGATGAGCTAACTTGGAGGAGTTTCCATGTACTTTTATTCGTCATTAGTCTCCAAGAGATTACATTTTTATTTAAAAAAAAATGTGTAAAATTCACATACAGGAACATGACTGGATCAGTGACTTGAATAAGTACAAAAAAATAAATAAAAATCACAGGGTCATCAAGTGTGACCACTTTCAGGTTTGTTTTCAGATTTGGTCTTAGTTGGGTTTCAAATTGTTGTAGTAAAATATAAAAGAAACTGCAAAATAATGAGCATAAATGGGTTAATTATTCCATATATATATATATATATATATATATATATATATATATATATATATGGAATAATTAACCCATTTATGCTCATTATTTATATATATATATATATATATATATATATATATAAAAATAATGAGAATAAATGGGTTAATTATTCCATATATATATATATATATATATATATATATATATATATGGAATAATTAACCCATTTATGCTCATTATTTTGCAGTTTCTTTTATATTTTACTACAACAATTTGTAGTAATATATATATATATATATATATATATATATATATATATATATATATATATATATATATATGTTATTTACCAGCTGGGAGGTCTGTATCATGAAATATGGTGACCGAGGTCTTGAAAGTCCTGAGCGAGGCCCTCTGGGCCGAGGTAATTATTCAAGGCCGAGGTCAGGGTATTTCACCATACGGACCGACCTTAAGCTGGTAAATAATATATTTATTTTTTTCTTTACCAAATTCTAACAGAAAACAAGAGCGCCCGAAAGGGAAAGCCGAGCCGCCATTTTGAATCCTAATTCACGACTGTAATGCAAATTGCTTCCTCCTTGGTATATAAGTGCACTTCCATGGCAGGAAAAAACTACATTTTGCTGCCTATGTAGTCCCCTATTTATACAAAATTGAGTCATTCAGGATTCAGCCATGTTTTTGCTCGGCGTTAGCAAGTTACAGGTTTTTAGCTTTCTCCTGAAATGTTTTCTTTTATTTCTTTTTCCTCAGGGTAGTAAAACTCGCTTTCGCTGTGAACACTGTCGTTATCACTATCCATGCTGTAAAATTAATGCTATTCTCCTGAGAAATGCTGGCAAAAATTTATAAGATTTTTGATAATCTTATAAATATATCTTATAAAAAAAAAGATAAATGTTGACAAAAAATGCTACTATGCTTGTTTGTTTGTTGTTGTGAACGAGCGAGTCGCCAGAGGTCCGTAACCAGGGTCCGTAACTGGGGTCCGTACCGTAGGATACGGACCTGCTCACCAGCCAGTCAGAGCGCAGGATTTGATGGCAACCGGGCCGCGAAAAAAAAAATCTATAATACTGATTTAAAACATTGCAGAGTGTTGTGGGCTTTTTCATAAGATTTAGCTCATGATGATTGCTAAGGCTATATACTCCAGGTGGCATACTATGGATGATAATGGTGATGCAAACAATCCATTTAACAGTTGTAGCTGAAAAAGAACAAAAAAAAACTTGAACAAATAGAATAATTCTAAACACACACCTGCTGTCATAATCCATTATCTGTAGCTGCTTATCCTGTACAGGGTCGCAGGCAAGCTGGAGCCTATCCCAACTGACTACGGGTGAAAGGCGGGGTACACCCTGGACAAGTCGCCAGGTCATCGCAGGGCTAACACATAGAGACAAACAACCATTCACACTCACATTCACACCTACGGTCAATTTAGAGTCACCAGTTAACCTAACCTGCATGTCTTTGGACTGTGGGGGAAACCAGAGCACCCGGAGGAAACCCACGCGGACACGGGGAGAACATGCAAACTCCGCACAGAAAGGCCTTTGCCGGCCGCTGAGCTCGAACCCAGAACCTTCTTGCTGTGAGGCGACAGTGCTAACCACTACACGACTGTGCCACCCTCATAAAGGATACCTTTAATCAATAAAACATTAATCAATGCAATATAGTAATACACTGCTCACTCATCACATTAAAACCACAGATATGTGAAGTAAATAACATTGATTATCTCATTACAATGGCATCTGTCAAGGGTTGGGATATATTAGGCAGCAAGAGAACAGTCAGTTCTTGAAGTTGATGTGTTGGAAGCAGGAAAATGGGCAAGCGCAAGGATCTGAATGACTTTGACGAGAGCCAAATTGTGATGGCTGGATGGCTGGGTCTGAGCATCTCCAAAATGGCACATCTTGTGGGGTGTTCCTGGTATGCAGTGGTTAGTACCTACCAAAAGTGGTCCAAGGAAGGACAACCGGTGAGCCGGCAACAGGGTCATAGGTGTGGAAGGCTCATTGATTAACATGGGGCGCAAAGGCTAGCCCATATGGTCCAATCCCACAGAAAAGCTACTGTAGTAACAACTGCTGAAAAAGGTTAATGCTGACACCTTTCTGTTTTAGCCAGTGTTAACTTTTTTTCAGCAGTTTGTACTACAGTAGCTCTTCTGTGGGATTGGACCATATGGGCTAGCCTTCGTGCCCCATGTGGATCAAGGAGTCTTCGATACCAATGACCCTGTCATCGGTTCACCGGTTGTCCTTCCTTGGACCACTTTTGGTAGATACTAACCACTGCACACCGGGAACACCCCACAAGATGTGGCATTTGAGATACTCAGACCCAGTCATCTTGCCATCACAATTCGGCCCTTGTCAAAGTCACTCAGATCCTTACGCTTGCCCATTTTTCCTGCTTCCAACACATCAACTTCAAGAACTGACTGTTCTCTTGTTGCCTAATATATCCCACCGCTTGACAGGTGCTATTGTAATGAGATGATCAATGATATTCACTTCACCTGTCAGTGGTCATAATGTTATGGCTGATCTGTGTAAGTGTGGATAGGTTAACCATAAGAAATGACTAGTTTCCCTGACAGCATCGAGATTATTCTGGATAAGCCTACAGTTATCTGGCTGGTTAATGCTATGGTGATCTGCATATTCAAGCTAAAGATATCTATCTCATAATAAACCTGAGCTTCAGTCTGAAAGCAACAGTCATTTTTCTTCTACTTCTTTGGGTTCAGTACCATATAAGGACAGAAAATCGTGGGTCAAAAGTTTCAGTCTCTAACAGACAGCGTTCCCCCCAGGATGCATTAGTGGCCTGGCTAAACTCAGCTATCAGCTAACCTGCACTTGTAACTGGATCCATTTGCACTGGCCACCCTCTCATAAATTGATTATTAGTCCTTACAATTCAGATAAAAACCAGGTGAGTTACAGAGCATCTATTGGTTGTAGGCTATTAATAAGAATAATTTTAAACACACAGACAGCAAAAAGAAGAGATGAATCTCCTGTTTCATTTTTGGCATAATCATGTCATGTATGTCATAACAGTACATTGCTGAAAAACTTGTTTCCCGATATATATGTCAAGTGATATGTGATTGTATTTAAGCAATACCACACGAGAAGGAGTGCTGTTGTGCTTGAATATCAGCATGGCTGTAATTCAGTTGCAGGCCATAGGCCAAGTGCCATAGCTAATCACATCTGTGCTGATATTCAGTACAACAGCATGACCTCAAGTCTGATCTTAGTTTTATACAACCCCGATTCCAAAAAAGTTGGGACAAAGTACAAATTGTAAATAAAAACGGAATGCAATGATGTGGAAGTTTCAAAATTCCATATTTTATTCAGAATAGAACATAGATGACATATCAAATGTTTAAACTGAGAAAATGTATCATTTAAAGAGAAAAATTAGGTGATTTTAAATTTCATGACAACAACACATCTCAAAAAAGTTGGGACAAGGCCATGTTTACCACTGTGAGACATCCCCTTTTCTCTTTACAACAGTCTGTAAACGTCTGGGGACTGAGGAGACAAGTTGCTCAAGTTTAGGAATAGGAATGTTAACCCATTCTTGTCTAATGTAGGATTCTAGTTGCTCAACTGTCTTAGGTCTTTTTTGTCGTATCTTCCGTTTTATGATGCACCAAATGTTTTCTATGGGTGAAAGATCTGGACTGCAGGCTGGCCAGTTCAGTACCCGGACCCTTCTTCTATGCAGCCATGATGCTGTAATTGATGCAGTATGTGGTTTGGCATTGTCATGTTGGAAAATGCAAGGTCTTCCCTGAAAGAGGCGTCGTCTGGATGGGAGCATATGTTGCTCTAGAACCTGGATATACCTTTCAGCATTGATGGTGTCTTTCCAGATGTGTAAGCTGCCCATGCCACATGCACTAATGCAACCCCATACCATCAGAGATGCAGGCTTCTGAACTGAGCGCTGATAACAACTTGGGTCATCCTTCTCCTCTTTAGTCCGAATGACACGGCGTCCCTGATTTCCATAAAGAACTTCAAATTTTGATTCATCTGACCACAGAACAGTTTTCCACTTTGCCACAGTCCATTTTAAATGAGCCTTGGCCCAGAGAAGACGTCTGCGCTTCTGGATCGTGTTTAGATACGGCTTCTTCTTTGAACTATAGAGTTTTAGCTGGCAATGGCGGATGGCACGGTGAATTGTGTTCACAGATAATGTTCTCTGGAACTATTCCTGAGCCCATTTTGTGATTTCCAATACAGAAGCATGCCTGTATGTGATGCAATGCCATCTAAGGGCCCAAAGATCACAGGCCCCCAATATGGTTTTCCGGCCTTGACCCTTGTGCACAGAGATTCTTCCAGATTCTCTGAATCTTTTGATGATGATATGCACTGTAGATGATGATATGTTCAAACTCTTTGCAATTTTACACTGTCAAACTCCTTTCTGATATTGCTCCACTATTTGTCGGCGCAGAATTAGGGGGCTTGGTGATCCTCTTCCCATCTTTACTTCTGAGAGCCGCTGCCACTCCAAGATGCTCTTTTTATACCCAGTCATGTTAATGACCTATTGCCAATTGACCTAATGAGTTGCAATTTGGTCCTCCAGCTGTTCCTTTTTTGTACCTTTAACTTTTCCAGCCTCTTATTGCCCCTGTCCCAACTTTTTTGAGATGTGTTGCTGTCATGAAATTTCAAATGAGCCAATATTTGGCATGAAATTTCAAAATGTCTCACTTTCGACATTTGATATGTTGTCTATGTTCTATTGTGAATACAATATCAGTTTTTGAGATTTGTAAATTATTGCATTCCGTTTTTATTTACAATTTGTACTTTGTCCCAACTTTTTTGGAATCGGGGTTGTACAACAGTTCTCATCTCATCTCATTATCTGTAGCCGTTTTATCCTGTTCTACAGGGTTGCAGGCAAGCTGGAGCCTATCCCAGCTGACTACGGGCGAAAGGCGGGGTACACCCTGGACAAGTTGCCAGGTCATCACAGGGCTGACACATAGACACAGACAACCATTCACACTCACATTCACACCTACGGTCAATTTAGAGTCACCAGTTAACCTAACCTGCACGTCTTTGGACTGTGGGGGAAACTGGAGCACCCGGAGAAAACCCACGCGGACACGGGGAGAACATGTAAACTCCGCACAGAAAGGCCCTCGCCGGCCACGGGGCTCGAACCCGGACCGTGCCACCCACAACAGTTCTATAAACCAGAAATTAATGTGGAGTTAGTGACATTTTGGACACAATATGGCCAGCTTTTTGCTCTGCTAGCAGAAATGGATCCCTTGATACCTTGAAATGGCCATCAAGGTTGATGATGCCGACTCCGTTTGGCATGGCGACGTTCCCGTCTGGTCCTGCCTGCTTGAGCTAGGGTGGTCGTGGCAGTCTTTTTTCCATTGTGTAGGAGGGCCCTCCAGGCGCTCCTGTCCTGGGAGGAGAACTCGAACCAGTTTGCGCCCATGTTGAACAGTTTGAGATCTTCTTTTACACAGTCTTTCCACCTTTTGTGTGGTCTCCCGATTTTTCTCTTCCCAGAGTTCAGTTCACAGAAGAGCACTTGCTTAGGGAGCCTGTCCTCAGCCATTCTGCAAATGTGCCCTAGCCAACGTAGTCTATTTCCTCGTATGAGGATCTCCGTTGGTTGAGACATTGCCCGCTCGTGGACCTTGACATTTGGTACTCTATCCCACCAGTGGATCCCCAGCAGCTGGCGCAAGCAGCGCTGGTTAAAGTACTCGATCTTGCGGAGGTGCCTTACAAGAGTCGTCCAAATTTCGCTGCCATAAAGTAGAGTTGGAAGAACAACAGCGTTATACACAAGAAGCTTTGTCTTGAGGGATATACCTTTGCGGTCCCAGATCTTAGGTTTGAGGGAGTAGAGTAGAGTAGATCCCACACTCACTTTATAGCATGTTGGTTACCTGGCTAGCTGGCTCACATTTTCCTTTTCATCTCCATCTGATGAGCTTTTGTCTGTCAAAATTTATATTCCTGAAAGTATCATTTGCATGTCCCCTGATGAGGTCATTAACATTACTATAGAAATCGTTTCTAACTAGGAAGTGGAGTTTTGTATGTGGGGCACAGACGAGTGGAGTGATACACACAGGGAAACGTCCCAGAGCTGTTATGCGAAATATCAGCACTCTTGGAGAATCTTGCGACCAATCAAATTATTGAACTGTAACTAACTGTTGTATCAATGTCAGTTTCCCCTTTAAACCTTTTGAACCAAACTAGAGTGGTTAATACACTAAAACACTGAGGAAAACAGTTCTAAAAAGAATAAAAAAAAACATTGTGTACTGAAAAATGAAAAGAAAAAAGGTTTGTTGGTTAAACAAGTAATAGGAAAGAAATGAGTTTCCAACACAATGCTCTATAAGTCTTTCTTTTAAGAGTCTCTTCAAATAAACATTTTAATTCTGTTTGCATACATTTTGGGAAAAGTTCAAACACAAAAAATACAGGGTTAGTCAAAATGATGTTAACACTTAAATGGTAGAAACCATTTATTCACAAAACATACATCATATGTGCAAGATGATTTACAGGACAGTCTCAACCTGTTCACCATCGTGTTCAACACACAAAAACCAGCAAGCAACAGTACCATTTAAAGCCCAGACACACATTTTGCGGGGAATAGATGATACCACAGTCCTTATTCTGTCCTTGCACAGAATAAGGACTGTGGTATCATACACGCACTCCTTCACCATACCCCATAACCAGAAATCACAGGGCGTCAAATCAGGGGAGTGTGGAGGCCACGACAATGGTCCACCGCTACCTATCCATCAATCTGGAAATGTGTGGTCGAGATAAGCACGAACAGTACGGCCAAAACGCGGCGGTGTGCCATCCTGTTGGAAATACCCTGCCAATCAGATCTGTAGTGGAAGTTCATCAATGGTGTACTGCTGCACCATCTGTAAGTAGATGTCTGACGTCACTGTTGGGGTGTCAAAAAAGTAGGGCCCAATTACGCCAGCAGCGCTCATGGCACACCACACATTCAGGAGAAAAATAATCCATTAGTGTTAACATAATTTTGACTAACCTTGTACTTGTAACCAGCATTCAGCTGACAATGAATGAATGTGATCTCTATTGTTTAAAAAATTACCTCAGATGTAGAGTCGAGCCTTAAATTATATACAACAACAACAACAACAGTGGACTTACATAAAGACTATAGATGTTCAACCTTGATCAAGAATTTACAGTGCATATAAAAGGCTTTTACTGAAACCTGTACTGGATTTACAGGGACCATTTTAAAAATAGAACAAAAAAAAACTATGCATCACAGCCATTGTGTCCATTAGTGAAATCCTGAACTAAACAGCCTGTCAGTGAAAGAGAAATAAAAAGTTGCTATGTGACTTCAAGGTCAAATACTAAAATGTTTGGCCAAATTAAAGCGACGTCTCCTGTCAGTGATTATATCCAACAGTACGTACCATTGGTACTCCCAATTGCTCTGTCCAAAGCACTGGTGATGTGAAGGACAAATAAATAAACAGTCCAAGTGAGGGCTGCTGAGATGCTCCAGTGAACCAGTGACGATTTTCCCACTAACACAGTGGAGAAATCTTTGGACTTATAACTTATCAAGATTGGCAGAGGATCAAGGTGGATTTAGACCATGATTTTCTTTTTATTGTCAGTGTGGTGTATCTTTGCCTAAGAGTGCAGAACTTCTAAAGCAGTGTGCCAGAGAGAAGATTAAAAAAAAAACTCTCACAGGACTACAATGCCTTCTTTGGGCAGAGCTGCTTGAGTGAGCGCCGTTGAAGCTTGACCCTCCGTCACGCTCTTGACCGAATGCTGTGGACATGAACTGGGTTAGAAGAGGAGGAGGTGTGTATGTGAGTGTGTGAGAAAGGCCTAACCACACAAGGCCTGCTGTTGTGAGAGAGAAGCTCATTGCTGAGACATACATGATAAAGTACATATTTGACCAAATAAAATGCACGTCTATGAACAGTAAATTCTGTGATAACTGCAAGAGGACTTGGATAAGATTAAATGTCCTTACCATGTTTTCCAGATTGTGAGACATGGTGCTGTGATTTCTGCAGTCAAGTACTGTATACACTTTTACATTAACCAACTGTGACATGCCTATTTATTAGTGCCTTTACAGTACACATGCTTCTCCAGTAGTTATAGTAATTTGTCCATTCGGTAGTGTTTATAGCAAGTGT
Source organism: Neoarius graeffei (assembly GCF_027579695.1). Lineage (NCBI taxonomy): Eukaryota > Metazoa > Chordata > Actinopteri > Siluriformes > Ariidae > Neoarius > Neoarius graeffei. Next base: position 72,713,140 of record NC_083572.1, read on the forward strand.
TCATGTTCATTCATTCATCTTCAGTTACTGATTTATTCTGTTCAGGTTTGCGGTGGATCTGTTGTCTATCCCAGGAACACTGGGTCCGAGGTGGAACTTCATTCTGGATGGGACATCCGAATCCACTTACCAGGATATTCAAAAGGTAGGAAGAAACCGGAGAGCATGAGTAGTGCCACTAACAGTAACCAGGGACCCTTCCTCGTTTTATAATAATAATAATAATATTATTATTATTATTATTATATAAATAACGGCAATGATGGGATGAACAAAAGTTCCTTAAAAGAATAATTATGTTTCAGCATTACATGATGTGTAATGATGTTTTCCACTCCTGATTGAGGGATCAAAATAAAGACAATAGAGATCTTGCAGTCACGTGACCGGAAAGTACACAGCCGCCATCTTGTCGGTCAAAAACACCGCTGAATATTGCTGCACTCGTGTACAGAATGGATCAATTTCAACCGACGGACTACACGGCTCATTTTTCTAATGAACAGATAACTAGATATATGTCTAAAATAAACGATCTACAGATTATTGACCCTTATGGCTTTCCGGACGGAGTTTTCACGACCGTGTCCGTGGATATGGAACTGCCAGAGGTGGAATACCCGGACGTGTATAATTACCTCATCAACTTTCCCTCGCTGTTCAGTGGTGAAGCACTGCGTGCTTATAAATCTCTGGACAGTTATCTTTACAGAAATTCAGGATTTGTCAGCGACTCAGATGTGGCATCTTGTAAACAAGAAAATGATCCTCACTGGATGGGTAAGTCACTTAAGTATTGAGTATAGCACTGACCAGCCGATTATAGAATAGAATAAGGTAATTCCAGCTGTAATTCCAAATCGTCCGTCTTGTTTACCTGGCGTTGGAGAGGTAGAGGCTTGGCAGTGGAGGTTTGAGTGGCTGTTTTCTGAGCTTAGTCAACAGGCCGGCTCTGCAGCCTCACTTTTGCTTCTGCTCCCGGCGCCACCTCCTTAGCTTTGCTTCCAATAACAATCCACGGAGACCCCGCTGGTCTCGCTATCTCGTCCGGAATGTTTTTTTTTTCTCGTCCGGAATGTTGTGCATGCGATGGAAATTGCTACAAACCGTCATTTTCTGCTGGAAACCAATGTCCAGTAAGTCCATACGGTTGTAGTGGATATTGAAGTCCGGTACAGACGAACAACACGCAAAAATACACACAAAAAACAAAAAACATGCACAGGTAGGGAGAACTTGTAGCTGCAGCCGTTGTAGTAGAATTGTATATAGTAGGTTTTTCCAGAAGAAAAGGTAGAAGCAGAAGTAGAACCAGAAGTAGAAGGAGGAAATATGGCGTTTGACCGACAAGATGGCGTCTGTCACAATCTGGATCGGCTGTGACGTCACATGCAAGTGCTCCATAGCGGGGGGAGCATAAGCATCAGCCTGGGGGAAAAATACAGCATTACAACACTAATGAGACAAAAAGTAAAGTATACTACACCAATAGGAGGCTCTGAAGTGTTGTTTTATACAGATAGAATTAAAAGGGTTATAGCTTGTATTCTGAAGTGACAGTATTGTGGGATGTTCACATTTAAAATCATGTATAAAACCCCCACGAAATACTAATTAAAACATTAAAACAATGTCAAAGAAATTACTTCTATGATTGACAAGTCAGAATTGAGTTTTCAATACTTTTTTTTAAAAATCTGTAACGGACTGATCTAAACCACAACCGCAGCGATATTATCCATCCCAGCACTCCCACACAGAACTGAAGCAGAAACAATGTGATATGGTACACGTTCCCTGTGGAACTTGTCTTGGTGCACTACAAAGAAAGGAAGAAGGCAGTAAATCACATCTTGGTTATTATTTTATTCATTAGCAGTAAAAGGCTGACTTGTGTCTGAAACACATCCACCCTTTCTCAAATTTCACCACACTGTTTCTGTCCACTATAATATAATCACCTGGAACTCAAGGCAGGAGTCCACATAAAACATAAGAGCCAAACACACTCAGCCTCTTTGGGACTAAAAATATGCTCAGGGTGGTGGAGACGCTGCGTCTGTCTCTCTCACACAGCAACACACACTGTGCGCTACAATTTTGTTGAGCATTTTCTCATCATTTAATCTCAACAACTACTAAATAAATAAATAAAATAAAAAAACTGGCCGCGTGTGCCAAAGAACAATGATTGCATTACATAATCGTTTGTTGATAGCGACCATCTCTGGTTACCTTTTAGGTTAGAAAACAGACATTGCTGTCCATTTTCCTTTTCTAACTTAAAAGGAGGGTGGCACGGTGGTGTAGTGGTTAGCACTGTCGCCTCACAACAAGAAGGTCCGGGTTCGAGCCCCGTGGCCGGCGAGGGCCTTTCTGTGCGGAGTTTGGATGTTCTCCCCGTGTCCGCGTGGGTTTCCTCCGGGTGCTCCGGTTTCCCCCACAGTCCAAAGACATGCAGGTTAGGTTAACTGGTGACTCTAAATTGAGCGTAGGTGTGAATGTGAGTGTGAATGGTTGTCTGTGTCTATGTGTCAGCCCTGTGATGACCTGGCGACTTGTCCAGGGTGTACCCCGCCTTTCGCCCGTAGTCAGCTGGGATAGGCTCCAGCTTGCCTGCGACCCTGTAGAACAGGATAAAGCGGCTAGAGATAATGAGATGAGAACTTAAAAGGACATTGACATTTGATTGGGTAGTTTTTATCTTTTTGTGTAAATAATATACATTATCTCATGATTGTCATTCTCACTATGTATTTTTACTTGTTTCTCTTTGCTTACTAAATTGGAAAAGCCTCTATAAAATTATTTCCTAAAATAGTGTATCTAAAGTAAAATTAGGACCTTTTCAGATGAAGATGATTTATCATCATCATCATGTGCTATTCAGATTCATGCATGTTTAATGAATAAACAGCACAGGAAATGACACAGCCAAAACATTTCAAAAATGAGGAAAGGTCACAAGACCCAATAAAAATAAATCAACAAATTATGCTACATAAAAAGAAAATAAAAATCAGCCATGTCTTTAGCCCTCATTGAACATTCTACATTGGGAAATCAGCAATTTAAGTTCTCTGCAAGTGACTGAACAGTTGGGAGTTCAAATGGCCGAGCTGTCAGAAAACAAATTTTGGGATAAGTCCCCTGACTAAAAAGGCTCTTCACCTGAATTGCTTAAACTTAGTCAGAATGGATTTTGCCACTGATTGGATTCTCCCTAAGCTGACTTGGACAAAAAGGTGTGCCAAATACATAAATGTAAATGAAACCCATTTTGTGTTCTGAGTTCACCAGCAAAACTAGACATTTTTTCTTCTTCTGTGGATTTGTGCATCGTGGTTGTTGATACTGAAACCAAAGCTGCCTGTTAACACCGCTTCCTAATTGGAGCTTTTTCCCTTATTGAAATGGATTGCTAACAATACAACATACAGTTTCAGTTCTTACTCTCCAACCTGCCTCTGTCAAAGTGATTTATTTTCAGACATTTAATATTCAGCTGAAATAACAAGCCACTTAGCTCATAACAACCTGACATAGCGTGAAGGAAATTTGGTCCCTGCGGTTTGATCACAAGGTAAAAGCTGGTCATTGTGTTCAGGCAGCTGTACAGAGGTGACTCATATCACTAGACTAATGTGTGCTTTCACAATAACGGCTTCATATTCCATATTTTAAAAAAAGAAAAAATCCTGTCTGCATTATATCAAATTATAAAACTGAAACATTTCAAAGGTATTTCCACAAAAACGCAGTTCTCACAGCCAAACGCTAAAACTGTGCAAATGATAGAGAACAATGCTTAGTAAAAGTCACCTAATGGAATCAGGTGAATGAATGAAAGAAACGATAATAAAGTAATGAAGTAAATAAAAAAGTAATATAATTATAGGAAATGTACAATATACTGTGATAATTGGAAGGGCTCACTTTTCAATTCATCTCCCTGTCAGTGTGTGTCCATGACCTGGGAGTTGACCCTTTGCTCAGGTCTTTCCCTCCCAGGGAGCTCCATGTGTCCACACGTTCCTCACTGTTTTCTAAAAGTAGCCTCTATAATGAGTTAGAACTCAAGCAGAAAATAATAGTAAAGAACAAGACACCCCCCACCACACACACACACAGGAAATATAACCCTCACTCAGTTATTTTGTAATACACACTGAAAATAATAAAAAGAACTAAATCTAATACTGTAGCCTTTTGATATGTGCTATGGACTAAAATAATCAGGATGAAATCTGCAAAGATCATAAAGACTGGAGTGACAGGTGTCCTTCATTTACTTGACAGGTCCAATATTGAATAAAATTGTACAACAATTTCTGTTGTAAGATGCATAATCAGGTAAAATAGAACATGCACTCAGTGGCCACTTTAAAAGGAACTTGTTCTTGATTCTAAGATTCCTGTTCTTGGCTGGCAGGACTGGAACCCAATGTGGTTTTCTGCTCACCACAGTTGTAAAGAGTGATTGGTTGAGTTACTATATCCTTCCTAGCAGCTCAAACCAATCTGGCCATTTTCCTCTGACCTCTCTTATAAACACAGCGTTTCCACCCACAGAACTGTGACTCGCTCAGTGGTGGGTTTTTTTTTTTTTTTTTGCACCATTCTGTGTAAATTCTCGAGACTGTTGTGTGTGAAAACCCCAGGAGATCAGCAGTTTCTGAAATACTCAAACCAGTCCATCTGGCACCAACACCCATGCCACAGTGAAAGTCATAGTGATCACAAATTTTCCCATTCTGATGTTTGAGGTGAGCATTAACTGAAGCTCTTGATTTGGATCTGCATGATTTTATGCATTGTGCTGCTGTCAAGGGATCGGCTGATTAGAACTGCATAAAACAGCAGGTGGATGGGTGTTCCTAATAAAGTGGCCAGTGAGTGTATATCAAAGTTGAGTTGATATCCATATACATAGTCAAAATTCCAGGGCTAGATATCAATGAACGAACATGTGTCAAATGAAAACCTTCATTTGTTTTTCATTTTGCATTGTGTATTGCTAATAGGTGTCACAAAAGTGTACAATTTTTATATATAATCCTCATTTTGTTCAATTTAAGCATTGCATTGCTTAATGAGTGTCTGGATTCCTCTAGAAAAAAAAATTAAACACTAATATCACACTTTTTATGGTTTTCATTTGACTCACCCTTAGGCAGCTGGGCCATAGAAGGTTCACGCTGCATGCTGCACGCTACACGCTACACGTTCACGTGAAGAACCGGACCCTGGGCCATTAAACTTCATGCTTGGATGTTCACGTGTTGCGTCTGTTCTACTTTGACCGAGTAACCAACAATATGGACTCTTCGGATGACGACGATTGCCTCATTCTGCTTTTACTGAGACAGAGGAAGAGAAAAAGGAACAGAATTTGGAGCCGAGAACACTTCCTTCTGAGAGAAACCCGTGGTGAATTTCACCGAACATTCTATAATCTGCTTGACAATCCCGATGAAGAACTATTTTTCAATTATACCATTCAATTATATTTTTTCTGAAGTTTTCCCCTGAAAGCATAGCGTTATCTCCCTAGACCCGTTCTGATTGGCTGGCGCGGCGGTGACCGCATGCATTGACTGGAATTTCCATCTTCACGCCTAGAAAAAAGTGTGCATGTTCATTTCACGCTTCACGCGTGAAGTGTGCAGCGTGCAACGTGAACGCCGTTCTATGGCCCAGAACAAGTCATGCTACGTTTGTCCACTTTTCTTTACACGCGTGTAGCGTGCAGCATGCAGCGTGCAGCGTGAACCTTCTATGGCCCAGCTGCCTTATACAGCGCCCTCCACAATTATTGGCACCCCTCGTTAAGATATGTTCTTAGGCTTCTAATAAATTAATTTTTTTTAAAATAATATAGGACAACAATGCAAAAAAAGAGAAAAATCCAGTCTTTAATTCAAGTCTATTTATTCAGTGGGAAAAAAATCCCAGATTAAGAAATAATTATTTTACATGAAATCATGTGTGCCACAATTATTGGCACCCCTGATGTTAATACTTTGTACAACCCCTTTTGCCAACAAGACAGCACTTAATCTTCTCCTATAACATTTCACAGGATGGGAGAATACAGAGAGAGGGATATTCGACCATTCCTCTTTGCACAATCTCTCTAAATCATCCAGAGTCCTCGGTCCTCTCCTATGCACTCTCCTCTTCAGCTCACCCCACAGGTTTTCAATTGGGTTGAGGTCTGGGGACTGAGATGGCCATGGGAGGAGCTTGATTTTGTGTCTGGTGAACCATTTTTGTGTAGATTTAGCCACATGTTCAGGGTCATTATCTTGCTGAAAGACCCAGTGACGACCCATCTTCAGCTTTCGGGCAGAGGCCACACGATTTTGATTTAAAATGTCCTGGTATTTCAAAGACTTCATGATGCCATGCACCCTAACAAGGTTCCCGGGGCCTTTGGAAGAGAAACAGGCCCACAGCATCACCGATCCTCCCCCATACTTCACAGTGGGCATGAGGTGCTTTTCCGCATACTCATCTTTTGTGATGTATTAGTGTTTGTTGCCAAAAAGCTCTATCTTGGTCTCATCTGACCAGAGTACACAGTCCCAGTTGAAGTCCCAGTACCGCTTAGCGAACTCCAGACGTTTACGTTTATGCTTGTAAGTGAGAAAAGGCTTTTTCCGTGCATGTCTCCCAAACAGCTTGTTGGCATGTAGATGGCACCTGATGGTTGTTATGGAGACTTTGTGACCCCAAGGTGCTACTCTTTGATGCAATTCTTTAACAGTAAGCTTTGGAGAACTTTTTACTTCTCTTACCATCCTCCTCACTGTGCATGGTGGCAAGATAAACTTGCATCCTCGTCCAGGCTTGTTTGTCACTGTTCCAGTTATTTTAAACTTCTTGATGATTCCTCTGACTGTAGATATGGGCAGGTGTAGGCGAGCGGCTATTTTCTTGTAGCCATTGCCTGACTTATGAAGGTCGACACACATGTGCCTTGAATGGTGTGTTCTCTTGTCTTTCCCATGTTGAAGAGTGGATAAGAGAAATAGGCCTCTGTGTCACATCATATTTATACCCCAGGGAAACAGGATGTGATGAATTACTAATTAAAGGTTCCTAGATACTCTGATCAACTTTATAAACTACAGTAGAAATGACAGGAATGCTTCAATTACATTTATTTTCTAGGAATTGTTATGGGTGCCAATAATTGTGGAACAGGTGATTTTATCAAAAATAATTCACTTGAGTTAAGGGATACATTTTTCTACAATTTTCAGTGTGAGATTATGCTTCCGCAATAAAAATTGAATTTATTTTAAGGCTTTTAACACATCTTAACCAGGGGTGCTAATAATTGTGGAGGGCACTGTATATGTTATGATAAGTAGAAATACAATTTGTGGATGTTCATTGTGCAACATTAATTAGACTTTCTATTCTTAACACTTGTGTTGCAGATTTTTGGGGAGTTTTTACTTGTCAAAAATAACAGAAGGCATTTTAGCCATACGACAGCATTTATCCATCTTCCTGACACAATTTAACACCCCTGATACAACTCATCAGCTGATGAACCACTCTGCTGAAAAACCCAGCTTGGTCTGACCAGCTATCAGCTGCTTAAACACAGGCTGAACTGGTCAAACTGATAGACCGGCTCTTAACCAGCTGGTAGATAGGAATGACCTGTACTAATGCTCCAGAGTAGGCAAGTTATTTTTAAGAAAGTAACAACTGTAAGACAACTAGAAAATCATAAACTTCTGTTTACTGGTTAAGTGACATAATAATGAAGCTGGAAAATACATAAAACGTAGAGCTCGGACAGTGTTTTGGCAGCTGATAGCTGATCAGACTAAGCTGGGTTTTTCTTCAGCTATATTTAAAGACGCGAAAACAAAATCTCAGGTTCCTCCACAACTCAACTTCTGCATTAGAGCATACATGTCAGAGCAGTGTGTAACTCTGTTCCAGCTGTGGAATAATTCTTTCACACAAAACCTAGCTGAGATCTTTCCTAGTGATTAGTTTAAACTCTGAACCGTCACTGCTGCAAAAAAAAAAAATCCAACATGCGTAGCATCTCAATGCAATTTCGTCGTCTTCTTCCGCTTTATCCGGGACCGGGTCGCGGAGGCAGCAGTCTAAGCAGGGAAGCCCAAACTTCCCTTTCCCCAGACACCTCGGCCAGCTCCTCGGGAAGAACACCGAGGCGTTCCCAGGCCAGCCGAGAGACATAGTCCCTCCAGCGTGTCCTGGGTCTTCCCCGGGGCCTCCTCCCGGGGGGACATGCCTGGAACACCTCCCCAGGGAGGCGTCCAGGAGGCATCCGAAAAAGATGCCCGAGCCACCTCAGCTGATTCCTCTCGATGTGGAGCAGCAGCGGCTCTACTCCGAGCTCCTCCCGAGTGACTGTGCTTCTCACCCTATCTCTAAGGGAGCGCCCAGCCACCCTGCGAAGGAAACTCATTTCGGCCGCTTGTATCCGCGATCTTGTCCTTTCGGTCATTACCCAAAGCTCATGACCATAGGTGAGAGTCGGAACGTAGATCGACCGGTAAATTGAGAGCTTCGCCTTTTGGCTCAGCTCCTTCTTCACCACAACGGACCGGTAAAGCGACCGCATCACTGCGGAGGCTGCACCGATCCGCCTGTCGATCTCACGCTCCATCCTTCCCTCACTCGTGAACAAGATCCCGAGATACTTAAACTCCTCCACTTGAGGCAGAACTTCTCCACCAACCTGGAGAGGGCAAGCCACCCTTTTCCGGTCGAGAACCATGGCCTCGGACTTGGAGGTGCTGATTCTCATCCCAGCCGCTTCACACTCGACTGCAAACCGCCCCAGTGCATGCTGAAGGTCCTGGTTTGAAGAAGCCAACAGGACAACATCATCCGCAAAAAGCAGAGATGAAATCCTGTGGTTCCCAAACAGGATTCCTTCTGGCCCCTGGCTGCGCCTAGAAATTCTGTCCATAAAAATTATGAACAGAACCGGTGACAAAGGGCAGCCCTGCCGGAGTCCAACATGCACTGGGAACAGGTCTGACTTACTGCCGGCAATGCGAACCAGACTCCTGCTCCGTTCGTACAGGGACCGGACAGCCCTTAGCAAAGAGCCCCGAACCCCATACTCCCGAAGCACCCCCCACAGAATACTACGGGGGACACGGTCGAATGCCTTCTCCAGATCCACAAAGCACATGTGGACTGGTTGGGCAAACTCCCATGAACCCTCGAGCACCCTATGAAGGGTATAGAGCTGGTCCAGTGTTCCGCGACCAGGACGAAAACCGCATTGTTCCTCCTGGATCCGAGGTTCGACTATTGGTCGAATTCTCCTCTCCAGTACCCTGGAGTAAACCTTCCCTGGGAGGCTGAGAAGTGTGATTCCCCTATAATTGGGGCACACTCTCCGGTCCCCTTTCTTAAAAAGAGGGACCACCACCCCAGTCTGCCACTCCAGAGGCACTGTCCCTGACCGCCACGCGATGTTGCAGAGGCGTGTCAACCAAGACAGCCCCACAACATCCAGAGACTTGAGATACTCAGGGCGGATCTCATCCACCCCCGGTGCCTTGCCACCGAGGAGCTTGCAAACCACCTCAGTGACTTCAGCTTGGGTAATGGACGAGTCCACCTCTGAGTCATCAGCCTCAGTCTCCTCAGTGGAAGACATGACGGTGGGATTGAGGAGATCCTCAAAGTATTCCTTCCACCGCCCGACAATGTCCCCAGTCGAGGTCAACAGCTCCCCACCCGCACTGTAAACAGTGTTGGCAGAGTACTGCTTCCCCCTCCTGAGGCGCCGGACGGTTTGCCAGAATTTCTTCGAGGCCGACCGATAGTCCTTCTCCATGGCCTCCCCGAACTCCTCCCAGTTCCGAGTTTTTGCTTCCGCAACTGCCCGAGCTGCAGCACGCCTGGCCTGCCGATACCCGTCAGCTGCCTCGGGAGTCCTGGAGGTTAACATGGCCCGATAGGACTCCTTCTTCAGCTTGACGGCATCCCTTACTTCTGGTGTCCACCATCGGGTTCGGGGATTGCCGCCACGACAGGCACCGGAGACCTTGCGGCCACAGCTCCGAACAGCTGCGTCCACAATGGAGGTAGAGAACATGGTCCACTCAGACTCAATGTCCCCCGCCTCCCTCGGAAGCTGGGAAAAGCTCTCCCGGAGGTGGGAGTTAAAGACCTCCCCGACAGAGTGCTCGGCCAGACGTTCCCAGCAGACCCTCACCATACGTTTGGGCCTGCCAGGTCTGTCCAGCTTCCTCCTCCGCCAGCGGATCCAACTCACCACCAGGTGGTGATCAGTTGACAGCTCAGCCCCTCTCTTCACCCGAGTGTCCAAGACATAGGGCCGGAGATCAGATGAAACGACTACAAAGTCTATCATTGACCTCCGACCTAAGGTGTCCTGGTGCCACGTGCACTTATGGACACCCCTATGCTCGAACATGGTGTTCGTTATGGACAAACTGTGACTAGCACAGAAGTCCAATAACAAAACACCACTCGGGTTCAGATCGGGGAGGCCGTTCCTCCCAACCACGCCCCTCCAGGTGTCACTGTCATCTCCCACGTGAGCATTGAAGTCCCCCAGTAACACAATGGAGTCCCCAGTCTGAGCACTCCTCAGTACCTCTCCCAGGGACTCCAAGAAGGCCGGAGTTGGAGTCAATGCAATTTATTAGTGTTTATTGACACACTGTGCAAAAAAGAAACTGCATCTTTCGTCACCACCACCTAACTAAAACTGGTTTTGGGTGGTCAGTGCTGGTCAGCAGCTTCCCTGCAAGCTCCATAGTTCAGATGTTCTGGAGTGAAGGCCAAATTAGTTCACCCAGCGCCGTTTCTATTGCTTCGTGAAAGAATCCATTCCACTTGATCGATAAGAGAATACACATATCACTGAAAATCCACTCCGGGTTTTCCGGGCGTTACCTGCAACAACTCCCCGCACGCAAGTGAAGTGAATCTCAGCGCGAGCAGAGACATTTTGGTGCAGCTGCTTGAAAGTGGAGGAGGTGATGTCAGCCCCATTGCCACCTCACAATGTCTAGCTTTTGCTAAAACCTTATTCTTTTGTGATATGCCCTCAAAATTAACCCTAGGCCACGTTAAATTAATATTCAACTAAACAATGAAATAAGCTTAGCCTAATGGGGTATTCTTGGTTGATGAATTGTTTGCAGTATTTGCTCCTCCCCAGACACAATGGACATAAGGGCATTCTTTACAAAGAAGCGGAAAGTCAGTCAAAATTTCCCCACAGGACAGGTTTTTTTTTTTTTTGTCCCAATGGAAATGTTAGTGCAGTTAGCTGGCTAGTCAATGTTAGGTGTATCAGCTAGCTTAATGTTAGCTATCATTTAATTCAAACCCAGTAGGCCTGCCTTATTATAATACCAAGAATGAGGTCAAGTCTGCTCTGATGATATTTATTGATTCCCTGTTGTGATTTGAAGAACTTGATTTGTCTGTTTTTTGCCAGTTTTCTGGAAAGTAAGATGGGAAATCAGTGTATGGGGAAGGAATAGTAGAAAGGAAAGCAATGGAGAGAGATGGATGTTATTCCAGGTGGATTGTGAAGGAAAGGGGGATAAAAGTTATGAAGTGGTAGAAATTGTGGTGGCACCAATGTAAGGAGTTATATCTATAAATCTGTTATACTAATCTGTAAATGTTACTGTAGTACCACCATTGCATGTAGGTTGACAAAACTGCGCTTGTTCATTGTGTGAAGTTATTTTTTATGTGTCATTGTGTGAGACAGTGTGATTTTGTGTTATGAAGACTGCATGATGCCATGTCATTTTTGTTATCACTAAATCGGACAAAAGTAAAATGCACCCACTAAAATCACTGTTGGTGGTAGGGTTGGGCGGTATCCAAATTTTGATACCTTTAAACTGTCTGTGTTTTCCCGGGGTATACGGTATTACCGAGAAAAAAATATTTTGTTTCGGCCTACTGTGTACGTGCACCTATACCGGCGGACCTTGTCCAGACCTGCGCCTATGCCTCAAATGTACTATTTAAAAGCAGCATAGCGAATTGTGTGCATTGTGGTATGGATTAAGCAGCAAAGCGAGTTTTGTGCATTGATGAATGGATTAAGAGAGATTTCAAAGCATCACGCAACTCTTCCTTCATCTTGAAAATAGCATTCAACTGTCGTTTACACATGTCTGCGTTGAAACGCCATTTGCAGCACTATTTCACCTACTCCATCAAAAAAAAAGTACACGATGAGCAGGATCATACCCTTTCAAGCATGGGAAATAAAAAAAAGAAAAGAAAAAGAATCAACCAACACCCAAGTCCGTTTAGACTGCGCGATAAACCATTCAGCGCAAATGAGGCGAACCTAATTCAAATGCGTGATAGCTGCACAAGGCAAAATCATATGGGCCCACGTCATGCCATGGCGGGGAAATTAATAATCAAATGGCCTTACCTTGCTTAAAACGTTGTCTTGATCTAACATAACTTGTTCCCCTCTCGCGCCGTGACCGTCTTCTTACATACTTTACACACAGCTTCATCTGTGTTTGCTGGCTCTCCCTTTTCGTTTGGTTTGAAACCAAAATACTGCCACACTGCCGATGTATTTTTTATTTTTTTTTGCCACTAACTCGTTATCTTGACTTGCCATCTTTCAACCGCGGTCTCAGTCTCTTGCGAAACTTTCTGTCAGACTCCAAATGTCACGCAGGGTTGCCATGGTAACGACCTGCACGCGATGAGAACTTCTTTAGGAAATTGATAGAATTAGTGAAAATACGATCACACAGTTATTCGGGATGATCTTCAATTTATTATTTTATATTATGACCTCATGTACTCCATATTTATTTAGATATTATATATATTTTTTAAAATGATGGTAATGAGACCGATACCGTTGGTACTTTTGGATACCTCGGGATACCTTCTTACCGTAATACCGCCCAACCCTAGTTGGTGGTGAACAAAATTGCACCTGTTCATTGTGTGAAGTTATTTTTTATGCGTCACCGTTGCTTGACACACTAGTCTATGTCTAGTTCTTATCTAGAGTGTTTATACTGTTTGGTTTTTTCAGTTATTCTATTTTTATTTATTGCATTTCCTGTTTGCATCGTGGATCAGAGAGGACTGAAATTTCATCTGTGCTGTATGTCGAGCATGTATAGCATATTTGACAATAAAGTTGACTTGACACAGTGTGATTTTGTGTTATGAAGTTTGCATGATGCCATGTCATGCCTGTTCATTGTGTGAAATGATGAATATTCTTATTTTTAAACATACACTTGAGTGTCACTATTGCTTGGCACAGTGGCGTGTTGTGTTACATCTAGAACTAAATAAAGAAAACAAAAAATAAAAAGTAAAATGCACCCATAAAGCCATTGTTGGTGATAAATGTCACATTCATCTCATTATCTTAGGCAGAGCAGTGGGTTTAAAAACAGGCTGATGAATATATGGACTAGTTGAATGAGGACTTATTGTTGAGTCTCAAAAATAGTCATTGAATTAAGTGACTTTTGTAGGTAAAATTAGGTGTTTAACAACCTGTTAAAAATACACCAGAATTCAGGAAATGGCATCTAATTAATTACAAATTTTCTGGGGGAGGACCCCCCGCCAGTGTGTCCCCCCCACATTAAAAATGTTTCTGATGCCCCTGCCTTTCCCCATCCTTAGGGAAAAATCCCATACATTTTGCACGATCATATAGTTTTCATAAATGTGTTTATTTGAGTAAAATGCAGCCATGTAATTGCACATGAATTCAAGTAAACACAGTTGGGATCATGTGAATACTATGTGCTCGCTTATGAGAATAAATGAATCATGAGACAAAATCACATGATAAAATCTCATCTCATCTCATTATCTGTAGCCGCTTTATCCTTTTACAGGGTCGCAGGCAAGCTGGAGCCTATCCCAGCTGACTACGGGCGAAAGGCGGGGTACACCCTGGACAAGTCGCCAGGTCATCACAGGGCTGACACAGACAACCATTCACACTCACATTCACACCTACGGTCAATTTAGAGTCACCGGTTAACCTAACCTGCATGTCTTTGGACTGTGGGGGAAACCGGAGCACCCGGAGGAAACCCACGCGGACACGGGGAGAACATGCAAACTCCACACAGAAAGGCCCTCGCCGGCCACGGGGCTCGAACCCGGACCTTCTTGCTGTGAGGCGACATCGCTAACCACTACACCACTGTGCCGCCCACATGATAAAATGAACATTCTAAAATATTTGGATCATATGTAAAAATCACAAGTGACAAAAACATACAGTACATATAAAAATATATAAAACACAACATGAAGTTCTTGTCACTTTTCTGTAAGCTCTCAATACCTTCTGGGAGGTTCTCCAAAGAATCACGTCATATTGGAACACAGAGCTTGACATCACCAATTTGTCTTAGGTGTCCTGAAGCAGCACAATTAACTGCCGACAGCTCAGCTTTGCTGGATCTTCTGATGTTTCCAGACTGCACTGTAAAATGGACAGACACCAAAAACACTTGTATATTCTCAGCACATTACTGCTGTACTTTCCTCACTAGGATCTGAGTAATGCTACAAAGCTTCACTAATCAACAAGAGAAAAACATTTTGTGTCTGGTTCCTCTCAGTGTTTCTTCTTGTTGCCATTTCAGGGAGTTTTCCCTTTGCTGCTCTTGCCTTCAGCTCACATATTAGGAGTAGGTTTCCTTTGTGTTAAAAGCACGATACAAATCAAATCACTTTGGAATTGAAAGAGCACAAATTAGGAGGCAATGCAAGTTGGTCTTAGAATCACCAGGGACAAAAAACAAACAAACAAGAAAATATTATAGAGCTATAAACCTGGAGGAACAACTTGATCAACCTTAGTTCAGGGATTCACCAACTGATCTAGAACTACATAAACAGGAATGTCCTGATAATAAACCATAATCTGGCAATTCAGCTAATGCTCTTTTTTGTAAATGCAAGTGCCATGAGGCCAAGGACGCAGCAGAGACTTTCATTACTCTTCGGGTCCTCTGTGTGTGCGTGTACACAAAGAATGTGTCAGGAGAACTCAAGGCATCAAGCAGTGAGTCTGCACAGAGACGCACAAATCTCCAGATAAACCCTGCAGACAGAAACATATCCTTGACTGAAACCAGTTCAACTGTTCTTGGAAAGCAAAAGAAACCATCAAAGCCTTCTGCTGTCACACCGGGCCACCTACATGGACACACACCTGTTGATGGACAAGTCCTTTCCCCCTGCAATTGAGTCAAAGTTCCCATAAAAGTCAGATTGTAGTGTCTATACTTATCTGATCATACAGAGAGAGGAGTCTTTTTTTTTTTTTGCTCAGTAAGCAATGTACAACAGATATATAGAGGACAGAAGAAGAAATCTTTGTCACATGCACACTTCAAGCACAGTGAAATTCATCCTCTGCATTTAACCCATCTGAAGCAGTGAACACACGCGCGCACACCCAGAGCAGTGGGCAGCCACACCAGAGCACCCGGGGAGCAGTCAGGGGTCAGGTACCTTGCTCAAGGGCACTTCAGCCCAAGGCCGCCCCACGTTAACCTAACTGCATGTCTTTGGACTGTGGGGGAAACCGGAGCACCCGGAGGAAACCCACGCAGACACGGGGAGAACATGCAAACTCTACACAGAAAGGCCCTCGCCGACTGCTGGGTTCGAACCCGGAACCTCCTTGCTGTGAGGCGACTACACCACCGTGCTGCCCGGATATTACACGGTTGCGAGATATGAAGTTTATCTTTGAGTGGTGAATATATTCACGAGTGAATGAAGCAAATGAGACGAATCTCTGTATTATTATATAGACACATTCACAAACAAAAAGCATCCAAATATATCAAAACAATTAATCCATTTCTTCACGAGTGACATACAGAAACTTAGGTCACTGTTTTGGTTCTCCATGTCCCAGATGTAGCTCATTTGAAAAATAGGAGTGGTGTCTTTCCCAATAAGGTTAGTGTACAGTACATCATATACATCACTTGAAGTGTTTTTTTAATATGATATAGTACAGTCAGCATTTTGCTTTTTTTTAAACATTCAAGTCTCGTAAAAGTAGTAATCTGTTTTGTAGAAAGTACAGAAGATGGGAGTCAACAGTTTAAGACCATCTTAGTTTGTTCTTGATAATTTTTGTAATATTATAAACGTGTTCTTTATTTCTCACCATCCACTTTATTAGGAACACCTGCATATTCATGCAGTTACCCAATCAGCCAATGTGTGTAGCACAGTGATCTCAATATCTAACTTTATACACACACACACACACACAAATGTATATACATACAGTTCCCTCCACGATTACTGGCACCAAAGCATATGGCAAAATCAACACAAAAATGGTTAGCTGAGCACAGAATCAAGCTTTTGTCATGGCCATCTCAGTCCCCTGACCTGAACACCACTGAAAACCTGTGCGGCGAGCTGAAGAAAGAGCACAAGAGAGGGCCTAGGACCCTGGATGATGTGGAGAGATTGTGTAAAGAGGAACGGTCTCAGATGCCCTGCTCTGTATCTCCAACCTTATAAAAAATGTGATAGGAGACTCGGTGCTACTTGACTGGCAAAGGGAGATTGTACAAAGCATCAAATGCAGGGGTGCCAATAATAGTAGCACATGAGTTTTTGTTGAAAATAATTATTTCTTGAGGGCTTTGGTTTTCTCTGAAAATTTTTTTTCAATTACAGGTTGGATTTTTTTCAGTGTGAGATGAAGCTATTTCACCAAAAGGTGGATTTTTCCCCCTAATCTTTACAAGGGGTGCCAATAATTGTGAAGGGCACCGTATATACACATTTTACAGAATGTTGAACATATGCCAACTATTCAAATATCAGGCTCATAATATAAATGCATATTATGCATAGTATGTGTTGTAGCTGTAGAACTTTTTGGTCCTGAAATTTCTGCCAAAAGAAAGCTATGTTCAAGTTGACATTTATAAGCCTACTTGTTTGAGTTATTGAGTTTTGGATTAAAGCCTTACAACTCAAGTAGATAATAACGAAGAACTTGATTATTCACACAACTTTGACAATGGTGGTGGGGCGGCAAAAAAAAAAAAAACCCACAACAATTCATTAGTATAATTTGAATAAGAGATACAAATCAATATCAGAAAAAAAGACAGACCAGATTCTACCACTCTATCATGTATGAGCTTAAAATCTTTAAAGCAGAATTCCTAAATCAAATGTACTGAATTCAGTTCTTTATAGGTTGTGAACAGGATGCCACAGTGCAACGGCTAAATCAATCATACAGCAACCCACCTCTCACTCGGAGTGCACTCAGGTCAAGGCTCGGTCCTGAAATAGGATCCACCTGCTTGTTGTGTCCATACCTCAACTGTCTCTGATCTCACACCACTTTCTATATCAGTAGGTTATTTACTGCAGACGACACTCAGAGCACATTAAACGCTTCATTGGCTACAGAGCTGAAGGGGAAGAAGAGGCAGGTGGAAACAAAGGCATTGCATAGTGTGCATTCTCATGCTTGGGGTTTATGTTCACACTGACTCTGTACAGATTGTTTTACAGTTTCACATCCCAACATCAAACGTCCCGGGATTTTATATTACCACCTATGCATTTTATCGTAGTTACTTTAAATAATCCATTGAATAAAATGGATCTGGATGCTACTGAAGGAACAATTCAGCCAGATATTTTCCCCATTATGTGTCCTGTCAAACAGCCAAGACACATTTGGTCTTTAAAGTTGATTGAGTTTTGGACTGGAGTTACATAGACTTGCTGATGTGGACTGATGTTTTGACATGCATGACAGTGTTATCTGATCATGTATGAGGGCGAGTCAAATGAAAACCTTGCATTGTTTATTGCAAACAGGTGCCACAAAAGTGCATTGATGCACTGATCAGCTTTAAGGTAGCAATGAGTAATACATGCTTTCTTCTGCAACTACAAATGTGAATATACCATTTCTCTAATTTATGTCACACTTTTAAGGTTTGGACTTTAAACTAGACTGCATTTCCACAGAGAAAATGCAGTGTGCTTGCTCAGCTGTAACAGAACAGCTATCATGCTAACATGCCAACATCTAGCATGCTAGTAGCTGACATGCCAACATGTTAAGAGCTGACATGCTAACGGCTAACATGTCAATTGTCAGCATGCCAACACTAAAGTTAATATGTTAACTGTTAGCACGCTAACAGCTTGCATGATATGCTAACAGGTAACATGCTAACAGCTAGCTAGCATGCTAAGGCTTAGGTCCTGTCCACACAGCAACGGATTCAGGTGACTCCGATACAATTGCTTATCGTTTAGGCCTGGCGTCCACACGGCACCGGCGTTTTGGGTGCCCAAAACGCAATCTTTTTGAGAATGGGTTCCAGAGTGGAAAGATCTGGCAACGTTGCCGTTGTGAAGTCGTCTGGATGAGTAGAACGGATTTGTTTACGATGACGTCACAACCACATGACTGTGAGTGCTTCACGCCGGGTAGAAGTGTAACGAATATCACCAGGAAAAAGCCTTACAGAGCACTAGTGAGAGTGAAACATGAGCTTGGATATTATTATTATTATGTTCAGTGTTAGTTCACAGTAGTAATGCAAGAAGCAGAATAGTGACAGTAATAGTGAAGCAAAAACATGCAATTGTACAAACACTGCAGCTCTACAGCAAAATATTCATTTATGAAATGGTCTGATTCTTAACACCAGTAGTGCCAATGATCTTCTCATTGCGATGCGATGTGAGTTGTCAACAAATCCTATAACTTGGTTCATGAAACTCGCTTACAAAATATTTTCACTGTGAATATTTATTGTGTAATGGTGCAAAGTGAGAGAGAGAGAGACTCTGCCCTTAGGGCAGAGTCAATCCCGCCAGCAAAAATAGGGAAAAAAAGGAGCGATCTCACCTCTTCAGATGTTGATTTAAGTCTGACAATACATTCCTCAAAAAGGGCGTAGAGGAGCAAATTAATCCATCAACTTGTAACATTCAATTTATTCCTGACCATTAAAGACGCCGCCTTCCGCGTAGAATCATACGTCATCCTCGCCGCCATATTGGATAGGTCAAAGCGGAGAATAAAGATTCATGTGCTGCGTTTAACTGTACCAACAGGTTTATCGTCCAAACGAGATCACATGGGATTACCTTTCACAGGTGAGAAACCACAAATTAATCCATCAACGTGTAGTATTCAATTTATTCCGGACCATTAAAGACGCCGCCTTCCGCGTAGAATCATACGTCATCCTCGCCGCCATATTGGAGAGGTCAAAGCGGAGAATAAAGATTAGCTGCGTTTAACTGTACCAACAGGTTTGCCGTCCAAACGAGATCACATGGGATTACCTTTCACAGGTGAGACTGGAAAAATACTTTTCACTGTATTTGGTCATTATAATGTAATTTTACGAACAGATTTTCCTGACTTTGTGGCTAATATGAAGTCTCGCGCATAATAGTTTATGCGCATGCGTCGTTACTTCTTCTATTGTTCTGGTGTCTCTGAAGGGACCGTCTTACAGCGCCCCAGAGGTGTGGCATGTGTATTGCATCGTTTTCAGCAAGCGTTGCGTTGCCATATGGACCTGATATTTTACTGATCGTTGCCCATTTGGACGCGATATATTTTTAAATAACATCTCATTGCCATTGTCGTGTGGATGTAGCCTTATATGCTAATTGTTAGCATACTAATATACAAACAGCTAACATGCTAACAGCCAGCATGTTAACATGCTAATGGTTAACATGTGGTGTGCGTGTGTTCCTAATAAAGTGGCCATTGAGTTGAAGTTGATTGATCATCAGTGTCTCACATTAACAAATCTTTGCCAAATGCATTATCACCTATGGGGAAATGGAAAGATGACTCAGTCAAGCTTCCAATAACTGGCAGCAATGGGGAGGAAAAAGGGATGGATGAAAGATGAGAAAGACGAGTGCGGGTCAGACCTGATGTCGTGTGTGTGATGGCTGATTTGGCCTGAGGTGCCGTATGAAGTTTGGTGGATGTGTGGTGAAGTGTTACTGAGCAAAACTGTCTGTGAAGATTCTCAGTCATCCAGGTCATAGTAAACTGTGGGTGGTAGAAATGGGCAACTGGACTTGCTTGAAAATTCTTGAAAACGTTTCACCTCTCGTCCAAAAGGCTTCCTCAGTTCTGTCTGACTAATAGGGAGTCACTCCCTATTAGTCAGACAGAACTGAGGAAGCTTTTTGGACGAGAGGTGAAACGTTTTCAAGAATTTTCAAGCAAGTCCAGATGCCCATTTCTACCACTAGCCCAGGAGTAATAGGGTTATACCCGGAACAAATTAGTAACAAGCTGAACATTTCAGAATATGTTCAGAATACCTTTAGGAATAACATACTAAAAGTCCCCGGAAATCCCCCTCGTGCTCTCTGAGAAATTCAAGATGGCGTCCAAAATGGCTGCCAAATGGAGATCTGCCCATATCTCAGGCCCAAAACAAAATATTAATGCAATTAAAAGGTCAGAATACATGTTTTGTAGGGTAGGAGAGTAAATTCCAACATGCATGTATTAATTACATTGTGTATTAACATTATATAATAACAATATACACATTATTATAACAGTATATTTGTGTATAATGTGTTTGCTTGCCATGTCTGGTTAGATTGTCATATTTTTGGCACTTCACCAGTTCACATTTATGAATGTGCACAGTACTATGAATGTGTGTAGGTTTCATCCAGTCCGATCCTTGAATCAAGTATCAACCTTGAAACGCCCTGGCCCATAAATTCACATCCAAGAAGAAATAACAATGACTGTTATGACAAAATAATCGTTATGGTATCATGAAGATAGCTCATATGTTTTTGAAATGGCTTCAGTTCTTAATGTTTAGGACTAATAATTACAGACTTATAATTGTAAATCTATACATGTGCTATTTAATGTACACTACCGATTATAGAGTGTGGATCCATTGGTTACTCGTTCACTCCGTATCATCCTATTCTGTTCACAAAACAACAAACACAATTACTAGGGGTTGGAGCACTTATTTTCATTAATATTAATTAAAGTAAATTGGTGGTGTAAAATGAAAAATGGCATGTTAAAAGGTCATGCTGAGTTCAGTCATTTTTAAAAGGTCATGCTGAGTTTAGTCATTTTTTGTCCGAACACACTGGCATTGCTAGTAGTAAAGACTGGCGCTAGAAACTCAAAGATTAATTTTTTTCCACCCTTAAACAAGTTTGAATAAATTCCCTACTTCACTGATGGTACAACAAAGGTCCAAGCATTACAACTGAGGCACTGAGAAGTGTTTAAGTCTACTCATTGTTTATAAGCAAGAGCTTTTATTGAGGCAGACCTTTTTGTCATGAAAGTCGCCGGAATGTTGAAGGAGTGTACTGAAACAGCTTGCCATTGTAGTTTTAGAAGATAGAGTTCTCAAATTTAATTTCCCTTTAATATTTTATCAAAGCTTAACCTCCTAGGGCTTAGCAGTCACATGCGTGGACAGCACTTTATGGAAATTCGGAACAAGAATCCACATATGTGGACATACTTTTTCTCTAAAAGTACATCTTATCAAAAGATGATGCTTAGTTTTTATTCTAAATCAGGTTCTAATAAGCCCAAATAGCAAAGAGAAATAAAAAATGCATGTAAAAAAAAAAAACAGCTTGGGCCTTAGGAGGTTAAAGATGCACTAAATATTAAGGAAATTGATGTGTAATTGTTGTCTTACATTATGTTCATGTATGTAGGTAGCCTACTAAGCTAATCTGTCAATCATGTCAACCATCAAATTCCATGTAATTTCCACATTAATGACCTTGTAATCTTGGTTAATTTTAACAGTGTGACAATGGTGAATTTGCATTGCTTGTATGAGAGAACATATAATTTAACATTTTAATTGCATTTATATTATGTTTTATCCCTGAGATATTGAAAAATCTCCAATCGGCGGCCATTTTGGACGCCATCTTGAATTTCTCAGAGAGCACAAGGTGGATTCCCGGGGACTTTTAGTATGTTATTCCTAAGGGTATTCTGAACATATTCTGAAAAATTCAGCTTGTTACTTATTTGTTCCGGGTTGGACTCAATTTTGAGCTAATGCTCTTGGGCTAATGTTCGAGCAGGACAATTGGTTCAGGACGGACATTTCAGAGTTGGAACGGTGTCGCTATCTCAAAAGCTGTAGGAGTAGTGGTTCACCAATTTGTCAGTGTCCACAAGCACACTAAAAAAGGTTTTGACTCCTCTTACAAAATGGTATTAATGAGACATCTCAGTAAATCTAATCTAGAAATGCATGGTCTGTACTTCACAACTCTGAATATTTCTGACAATCTGTGCTGAGTTTCCCAAAAGCATCACGGCACAAAGATCATTGTTAAATGGTAGAGCAAGCAGCACAATGAACACGCTCTCCTCATTAAGACGCTCTTAGCATTAAGAGGCTTTTGGGGAAACTCATCGCCGTATCACAGACACATGTGAGCACCCAGTGTGGGATTAATGTTCATTTTAAAAAAAGCATGTGAACTTACAGTAAGGCAGCAGTTGAATTTTGAAGAGTTAACATGTAACAAAGTGAAGAAGCAGACATTTTGATATCTGCCCCTTTATACCAATAATTTTATTTATACCTTTCATCGACTTACACCTTGTATTCCCTTTTGTTTGAATTTGTGGTACCACCTGCAGGAATGCTCTGTTACCTGATCAGCTGGAATGATGTGTTATATCAGATACATTGCAATTGGATTTACGAAACTGAAATTAATGTTAAATAGAACCATTAAGAAATGAAAAATCTCTCATACATATACATACTGATGTCACTCCAGATTGTGAATATATTGTAATACAAACACTTCGGCTATATCACCCACCCCTATAAGCAAGTTTGCAGTTGTGATCAAATGGATATGAGCATCTTAGTATCAGGCCTCTGTGCCAGTTGGTCCTCCTCAAAAACCCACCCACTGGTCTGTCCCTCCTCTATTCAAATGAAACTTAATAGAACATGGTGGATGGATGTAGTTTAGGGACACACACACGGACACACACCTCAGACAAGAATGTAACAAATTCTGAATACTTTATTATATTGATTTGTCATACACTGCACCAGACTGAATCACAGGCTGAGAGAGAAACATGGTGATTTCAACACTAACATAATCCACTTTAGTCCTGCTAATGTATATAAATAGCAGAACACAATGAGGAAAAAAAAAAAACAGTCCTGATCATCTGTGCTGTAACACTAAAGACTGCAGATAAAGCAGCCCAAGTTTGAGGTGAACGCCATTAAAGCTCTGATTTGGGTGGAAGTAAAGCACAAACACTGAGGTGAATTGAAAAATGCAACTTAACCGTTGCACACACAAATTCAAAAAAAATACCAAAAACACTCCCTCTCGTGTGCACACATCTTTAAATGTGGACGGCTACAGGGACGGCCAAGTGTGAACTGGACTTGGTGCTTCTGATGCCGTTTCCTGTTTTTCTACTACAGCAACATGACCAGTCTAACTGATCCGTATCATACCCGAGCACGCTTGACCCCCAAAGTCCAGTTCGTTTGACCCATGTGATTGCTGCGTACCGTGCCTGAACACAGTACGCAAACATGAATTGTAGTCAGCAAGTGAAGCTGCAACTTCCTTCCTCAACGTCAGCTGCCTCTGTAAAAAGCTTCTTATGAGTGCAGCACAACTTACTGAAAATCTGTGTTACATAATTGATAAATGATGTCTTTCTACTATCTAAAAGCACCAGTACATTCATCGTTTTCATTCGCTTCTCACCACCTCCCGGCTCCTCACAGCTGAAGACTGATTAGCTCACCGACATGTCAATCATGCAAATGAGCATAGGAGCCTGGTGCAAGAGGACGACAGTTAGACAACTGAGAACTGGATTTGGCAACATAGCTCACTGGTCTTATCCAGAAGTGCTGTTCGAGAACGAACAAACCTGCGACCTGCCTTCTCTTAGTTGCAGCAGTTTGGCATTTCAATGAACAAACCAGCTTTTTAAAGACATGGCCTACTAAATGAACCAGAAAGCACAGTGGAAACAGTATGCCATTTATATAAAACCTGTTGTCTATAATATTTAAACAGCCATGTAATAAAAGTGATTCAGATAATTTCACAAAATAACAAACAATGGTGTCTTCTGTAGTTATTGAAAGTACAAGTTACTTGTAAGCTATTTTCATATATTATCTTGATAACACTGGTTAATAATTTTAACTTTAGTATTGGTCAAATTTTACAGTAATACAATAGTATGTTTAAAACATAACTATTAGGCTATTATTTTGTAATTTTAAGCTTGACAACAAGAAAAGGAATGACCGTAGGGCTTGGAGGAACAAACTGCAAGATATCAGTCTTTCCAGAAGTGCTAGCCTAGTGAACCTGTGAGAAAAACTTGTTCACTTAAATGAATGAGAATTTCCTTTTCAAGAGTGTGCGTTTCTTCAAGGGGGAAGAAAAAAAAAAACAACAACAAAAAACAAACACCCCCCACCCACCCCCAAACAAAAACCTTGTGTTGTGATCACGCAAGTGTACTCGGGCCCATAATGTGAGTGCAGGCCAGCAGAGGGGGGGACAATCATATTCAGGCACAGTACGAGGCAACTGTGCTTAGTGTGAGTATGCGCCGAATCAGTATAATGTGAGGTTTATGCGAGTAAAAACGTAAACTAAACTATTTAATGACCTTATTCTGTTACTGAACAAAGTGCACATTTTAAAAGACAACAAAATGATTTTATGTATAACTGAAACTCTCTTAAGTGACCTCATACAATAAACGGAAGGTCATCTGAAATACAAGAGCTCAAGTTTCAAAACTCACCACAGGCCATCAAACCGATTTATGGAAACTAAACTGCAAAAACAACCCATTTTAAACTTCTTGATTTTTGGACATCACAGACGTTTAAATGTATCCAGCCATTCACAGCTGCTTAGCCCCACCCATTCCACCTTGGTAATCTATTTGCTAATTCTATACCTCGTCTAGTCATGTACTATTAACGTTCACTACGTTTTTTTATTTAAGTTTTAGAAAAATAATTATAAGGTGTTGAACTAGATGATGCTATTATTTAATCTAGTTTTACATGGGGGTGTGCTGTGCCTCATTTCACTCGTGAGGTGACCAGGAAGAATTTAATATTTAACTGAAGGTCGGAAATGTTTAGGTGGACTTCAGGGGAAAGGGAAAAAAAAAATCCAATAGTGAACATGGGACCTTTAAAATGATGTTTCCATAGTGTGCATGACTTGAAGGTCTGTTTCACGGTGGTATTACAGTTGTAATGACTGATTTCCACAACCACAGTGTAAATGCTACTTTGTGGTTCCTGCAGCCGTCAATGCTTAACATAACTCGTAATAACTGAAATATTAATTAAAAACCAAGGAGTGTCCCTCACTCTGCATTTAAAAACATTTTTTTTTAAAAAAAGGGAGTTTCTGAAAGACTGACAGTGTAAAAGTATGCCTTTTTTTGTGTCTTACATATTAGCATGTCCTCTGACCAGTGCTTCAAGATTTGCAGTGGGTGGAGTCTTCCAATAACCATGTTGAAAAATCAGCTGAGCTGATGTGTGAAGTCTGCACACTCCGGTGCTAGGCAGAAGCAAGTCAGTAATGGCATTTCCACATTTGTGATGTGCGAGAGACTCTCAGATCCCGTTGGTCAGATCCTGAATTACACCGGCTGTCACCAACTTCTGCAGAAACTCCTTTTCTTTTGATATGTTGTGTGTCCATGACTGCAGGGACACAGAGAAAAAGTGTAAGAGAAGTAAACACTCAGGTCTCATCTCATCTCATTATCTCTATCCGCTTTATCCTTCTACAGGGTCGCAGGCAAGCTGGAGCCTATCCCAGCTGACTACAGGCGAAAGGCGGGGTACACCCTGGACAAGTCGCCAGGTCATCACAGGGCTGACACATAGACACAGACAACCATTCACACTCACATTCACACCTACGCTCAATTTAGAGTCACCAGTTAACCTAACCTGCATGTCTTTGGACTGTGGGGGAAACCGGAGCACCCGGAGGAAACCCATGCGGACACGGGGAGAACATGCAAACTCCGCACAGAAAGGCCCTCGCCGGCCACGGGGCTCGAACCCAGGACCTTCTTGCTGTGAGGTGACAGCGCTAACCACTACACCACCGTGCCGCCCACACTCAGGTCTAACATTGTGATAATGGTATAGTCTAAAATGCCTCTCTGTTCATTCAGCTCTGCTTTCAGTTCAGTCAGCTTTATTGACACGAGTGTGTGCTGTACTGCTCTGCTGCTGCTGTATAGCTTTGACTGCATACACGTTAACTATGGGAAACTGATCGGCCTGTCTAAAGTAAACACGTTACTGGAGCTGGGAAATAGACAATATGAGTGGCTCTTTGTGCTCTGCAGGCTTTTAATGCTGGACACGAGAGACAAACACATTACAGGACAATCACGTGTTGCGTTACCTCCTCTGTGGGAAAATCACTTAACAGATTACAGAAAAATCAAGCGAAAGAGTTTCCACGATAACAGTGAGTGACTGCAGACATGGATGGACACATTTTGCTGTTTCTTTATAGAAAAATACAGCTCACTTGTGACAGAAAATTACTTTTTCATTCCTGAGAAAACGATACGGATTTTGAAATCTCTCACACACAGGTGTAACTAACCTAATGATTAAGCTGGCGTGTCCTTGTTCAACTCCTCTGCCGACCACACAATAAACTAATATGCTTATGGAATTGATGATGTTACGTTCGCTAATAAGGGTGGAGACAAGGACTCGAGGGACAAGTAACAGCAGTGACTGATGATCATTTAAATAAATGTTCATTCACAATTATTAGAATGTTCTTTACATTCACACAGACTTAGTCCAAACACCAAACAATAAATACTTGTAGAAACAGTGCTAGAGAGATGGCACAGATGACGGAGGATAATTTCAAGGGCACAGACTGTCCTCCTTATTGCAGCTATACTAAAATCTGTGGTTTTGTACAGCTTTGGCAGCGCAGAGCAAAATGTGGGACAGAGCAGCATGAAGCTGCCATTTAACTCTACTAATGACACAACATGCCATCACCTTGGTTAAATGCACCAAGAGAAAACAAAGATGAAAAATGATAACTGAAGGTTTTATACACTTCATGCATATTGTGTGTTTTTAAAGGAACAGTCCATCGTACTTCCATAATGAAATATGCTCTTATCTGAATTGAGACGAGCTGCTCCGTACCTCTCCGAGCTTTGCGCGACCTCCCAGTCAGTCAGACGCAGTCAGACGCGCTGTCACTCCTGTTAGCAATGTAGCTAGGCTCAGCATGGCCAATGGTATTTTTTGGGGCTGTAGTTAGATGCGACCAAACTCTTCCGCGTTTTTCCTGTTTACATAGGTTTATATGAGCAGTGATATGAAACAAGTTCAGTTACACAAATTGAAACGTAGCGATTTTCTATGCTATGGAAAGTGCGCACTATAATGACAGGCGTACTAACACCTTCTGCGCGCTTCGGCAGCACATTGATACGGAGCTCAGATATCAATGTGCTGCCGAAGCGCGCAGAAGGTGTTAGTACGCCTGTCATTATAGTGCGGACTTTCCATAGCATAGAAAATCGCTACGTTTCAATTTGTGTAACTGAACTTGTTTCATATCACTGCTCATATAAACCTATGTAAACAGGAAAAACGCGGAAGAGTTTGGTCGCATCTAACTACAGCCCCAAAAAATACCATTGGCCATGCTGAGCCTAGCTACATTGCTAACAGGAGTGACAGCGCGTCTGACTGCGTCTGACTGACTGGGAGGTCGCGCAAAGCTCGGAGAGGTACGGAGCAGCTCGTCTCAATTCAGATAAGAGCATATTTCATTATGGAAGTACGATGGACTGTTCCTTTAATTACATTGCTTGTTCAAATCTAATTTCCTTAATGAAGTATATTTCATAGAGCCTGGTCAGTGTTAATTTACTAATCTCGATTAAAGTGAAGCACCAACAGCTAAAATTCTCCCTCTCTCTCTCACACAGTTTCAAAACACCACATCTCTCATTAATAGAAGTGTGTGTGGGGGGGAATCAGAGGGGGGTCAGAGGGGTAGCAATGCCACTGTGGACTGAAGGGTCACTGGACTCCAACTCATCGACTACTGCTGTGACCCAGCTGAGGAAGGCAGTCATGGTTTCATGAACACACAAACAAACAGAGAGGAGAACGTGTGGCGTGCATTACATCTTTGATTGCGGACATCTTGAGCTTCTCGTAGTAATGCAGCGGTGCATTAGGGTTGCTCATGTCGTAGCCGAATCCAGCCACCCCCACCTCGTCACAGTTATGCAGCGCCATCGTGATTGCCACTGTCCCCAGTGTTGGGATATTCTGGGGACACACACACTTGATAAAATCAGTGACAAACAACAACTATCCCAAGAAGAGTGGAGAGTACAATCCATATGCATGGTCTCATCCTATAGTCCAAGCAATTTTAATTAAATATGACGTTTCTGTAACTTTTTTCTTTAACCATCGTTACACTTTTCTCATTACAAGATGCTTCACAGCAAAGTGAAAAATACACTAAGGCCAAAGGTTTGTGAACATCTGGTCATCACTCCCATATGTGGTTCTTTGCTAAAAAGAGAAAAAAAAGGGGTGGGGGTGGTGTAACATTGAGGCCCTGTTTACACTCGGTTTTAAAATGCATCTTGGGCGATCGGATCATGTGTGGACAGCACGAAACACAAGTATAAATGACCACTAAGACGCATCGTGATCTGATAACTCGAACCACTTGCTGAGGTAGTCTGGGACACATGTGACCACATATCTTTTGTAGTGTAAACACTAATGCATCCTGATGCATTAGTGGAAAACATTGTGGTTGTGTTGGTGATAGCATGCCAACACTCAAAAAAAAAAAAAAAAAAGAGAGGATAACTGATGTGGCTGGAATGCAAGAAAATAATGACGGTATGTTGCAGGTTTAATGTTTTTAAGATAACTGTATGCAGGGCTCTTTGACCTTCGAGCGGAAGTGATGTAGGCAGTAATGAAATCTAAAACACAAGTAGTCAGCTGGATAACCTTGGAGACATATGATACACACAAGTGTAAAACAGCGACGTGTCAACTGTCCACCTGTGGGCCGATCACCCGAGACACATTTTAAAATCAAGTGTAAACAGGGCCTAAGAGTTCGCTTCACTGGCACTGAGGCTCTGTTATCACTTCTCGTTATATCCTTGTCAGGGATTCCTCAGCACACCTAAGCATTTACACTACAAAAGATACATGTGGTCAAATAAGCATTTCCCAGACCACCTTGGAAAATGGTTTGAATGAATGTGCCATGATGGTCATTTACACTTGCTTTTAACTCTGGCCACTTGTGATCTAATCGCCCAAGACCCATTTTAAAACCAAGTGTAAACAGGGTTTAAGAAGCACAAACCTCTTCCATGAAGACAATGCCCTTGTGCGAAGAGAGGGTGATGAACATATGGTGTGCCAAGGTTGGTGCAAGTGGCCTGCACAGAGCCCTGACCTCATCCCCACTGAACGTTTTAGGATGCCAACTTAGCCCCAGGCTTCCTCACCTGATATCACTGCCTGACCTCACCAATTCTTATAGATGAAGGAGCACAAATCCCCACAGCCACACTCCAAAATCTAGTGGAT
The DNA here is from genome assembly GCF_027579695.1 of Neoarius graeffei. Classification (NCBI taxonomy): domain Eukaryota; kingdom Metazoa; phylum Chordata; class Actinopteri; order Siluriformes; family Ariidae; genus Neoarius; species Neoarius graeffei. Next base: position 72,742,917 of record NC_083572.1, read on the forward strand.
ATCCTTTCCAGAAGACGGGAGGTTATTAGAACAGCAAAGCAGGATTAAATTTGGAACGGGATGTTCAAAATGTACATATTGCAGAGAGACTGGTCAGGTGTCCACAAACATTTGGCTTTATAGTACGTTATCACTTCAGCATTAGCCTAACCGCAATATGGTCAGGACAAGGGCTGAAATCTATAGCCGAAAGGCAAGTTTTGAAAAATTCAGCACCTATTTTCGAAACTTTGGACAAACATGACTTCGTAAAGGTTTATTAAAACTATTACAATTTTGAAAGGAAAAAAAGGCAAACAAGTGACTGCTGAGTCTGACTTGCTCCTTGATGCATGGGAAAGGGGTGTGTGTGTGTGTGTGTGTGTGTGTGTGTGTGGGGGGGGGGGGGGTTAAATATGCATGCCAACAATGCATATTGCTAAGGCTTGCTATTCTTGAGCTAATGTAGTAAACCACACCTATAGCGGAAAAGTCAAATGTCGTCAGTTAAGAGGCGAAAGGAATGTTGCAGAGCAGTAACCAAATGTATTGTTCGAGGATTATAACCATTTTCAACTGTTGAAGTTTGAGGTTAACTGTACAGCTATAATATGAGCTGAATGGATTGTTTTCTGCAACGGTTAAAATAATTTGTGCTTTGTTTACTGTCATAATTGGAAGAGTAGTATCTTTATTTTAAAAAAAAAAAATAGTGTTGCTTGGTTTTATGTATTGAATCAGTATTGGGAAAAATTTCAAATGATATTCAGTGAACCGAGTCTAAAACTTAAGCTCTTGAAGCAATAAAGCACTGAACTTCAGAAACACTAATACTAGCCTCACATATAGACCCCTTTCACATGACGTCACCGCGCCGCGAGATTTTGTTAGGCGCCATATTGGAAGACCAAGTACATGCACTCACAATATAAAACAAAGTACGAGCGAGAGTGAAGTGACACGATGGATGATAATTCTGGTTATGTGAGTACATTACCAGCTGCAGAAAGGGCACGGTATGTGGAGAAACTGGCTGTGATTGATGGGTTTGACCCATATGATAAGACTCGCGGCAAGGGAGAATGGAAACATAAGGAGGACCGGACACCAATTCTGCCATCTGTTTGCTACCCAGACATTGTAAACTATTTGTTGTTTACACCCAGTGCCTACACTCAGTGTTCGAACTATGCCGATATTTTCGGGGGGCCCCTTTTTCCCCTTAGGGCGGGGGGGCTTGCGCTTGTCTCGGAGCGCAGATCTCCAAACACATGAGAAGCCTATCTTACACACATCACGCGGACTCCACACCTCCACACACGCATCGCGTCTGAAGTCATAACTCATCAGGGGAAATCGTGTCCTCATTGGCATGTTCAAAAAACAACCTTGCGTCAACAGTGATACCACACGCAAGAAGAAAAAAAAAAAACAGTCAGGCTACTCAACAACCAACCTGGCAGCAGCGAGCAAGCCCCAAACCATCCTAAATTATTATTATTATTAAATTGTAGAAGTCTGGGAGGCTTGCTCCTCATACAGTTATCAACTTGGGGCCAATTTAGCATGTTTTAAATCTGAATTTCTTGCGTTTGCTTACCTCAAAGTGTCCGCAGATCATGCACAGACTTATCCATTATATCCACAGTTTTTTGCCAAGTCTCACACAGGTTACTTTCAAGTCTACTGTTGGGCCAATAAATCATAAATAAAACAGCTCAGATTTGTTCAAGTCGTTTGCCACTCCACTTTATTCTCGTGGGTTCACATACCGCTGCCGTTATTTCCCCCTAATCACGAGTTTGTTGGTCTTCCAAAATGGCGCAGGGTCTGTTTACTTCCAGTTTCGGGTGACGTCAGTGAAAGGGGTCTATACTAGACCAGTAAAGCAACCGAAAGGCTGCTTTCTTTTTAGAGGTACTACAAACTTTATGTAAACTAAATGCTTCATATGCATCTATTTGTTTCTCTCTAAGCAGACAAAATGATGCATTTTGCAGCCTTTAAAGATAAGATAAACTTTATTCATCCCTTGGTGGGGAAATTTACAAATTGGGTAGGTTTTTTTTTTAATGGGTAGTTTTGCACAAAGTGTGAAGGTAAATCTATATGGATATTCTTGACATGATCTGGAAAAAAGCCTGAGGTGTGGCCTTCCCTCACCCCTCGACCCATGAGGCCGTTGTTGTGTGGCAGACCGATGAACTGAAACGCTGCCTCCTGGATGAAATACGGGTTCAGTATCCTCATGTCTGCTGCTTCCCTGGGTACGACACGCGCCACTGACTTCCAGAACCCATCTGATCCTCGCTGAGATCATGTGACAGACAGAGTGAGAGAAAGAGAGACGCACATCGGAAAAGAGGAAGTGAAAAGCAATTTGGTGAGCTGTCAAAGAACTGCAAAGCAACCGTTGAGAGAGAGAGAGAGAGAGAGAGAGAGAGAGAGAGAGACAGACAGAAAGGGTGGAAAAAAGGGACAGAGAGAAGTAAATAAGTGATGGAGAGAAAGAATGAGGTAAAGAGTGACAGATAAAAGCAGTTAAAAGAAAGAAGAAGAAAAGGAAACAGTGAGAGGGTTCTCTTATTTACCCGTGTTAATTGCTGTAGCAATAGTATAGCATTCATGCCAATAAAGAATTGGGAAAGAGAAAAACATTTACATAAAGATGCAGATTAAGCCAGTTGAGGGACAGTAAAGGGGGGGAGAGGAGAAAGAGGAGAGAGAGAGAGAGAGGGGAAAAAAAAACAAAGTTAGTACTTTAATATATAGTAATATTACATGTTCACTGCTTCTAAATCAAACAGAAATTAGCCATCCATTTCTCAATATCAAATCACAATACTCTCAGAACTGTGAGAGCACAATTACATATAGAACCAGCAAACAAATATATGCGACATGCCATGCTTCCATGTGTCTGAATCGGTTTCATGAGCACCCCCTTCGTCACACCTGCTTTGTTACACCGCAGTGAGAGAGTACGAGTGATTGAGATGCCAAGACTCTCAGCTGTGTAAATAAGCCACTCTGACTGCCTTTGATGAACACCGAGTATTTCTGACACACCGCCAAAAGGCAGCTTGCCTGTCCGTCAAACAGCCCACTAAATTGTGTTCCTGTTCATCAAACAGATAATTGAAGTGCGTCCTGTAATTGAGAGCTGCTTAGAACTCCAAACACAGAACAGCAGACAACTTTAGGATTGACCTACAGTGACACGATGAGGAAACACAGACTTCAGTGGACCATAGCAAGCTGTTCCATTTCAGCTTTAGACACTGAAACGTCCGAGTGTAATGTTCCTCAGACAAAAGTCTGAGCAAGTGTCAGGGATTTATTTCTTACAGCTTCATTTAAAAACTTAGGTTCCAACCAGGAAGTTATAAATAGATCAACTATGGATTTTATGCCATTATATAATAATAATAATAATAAAATCTGCATTTTAATGCCAGTATGAATCCTTGCAGCTGATGCATCAAGCTTTACTATAATATATGAGAATATGGACAGTGTTAACACTAAAATATCAAGCAAGTAATAATAACAATAATAAGAATGTAAACAGATAGGGTTATATCGTATATAGTTAGAAGTGCAAAAAGAGTATATATTTTTGCACTTCTGAAAAGGTTATATAACACCCTGTCACTATCCCACCAAGGTTAGAAGCAGGTTGGGGCAGCATGGTGGTGTAGTGATTAGCACTGTCGCCTCACAGCAAGAAGGTCCTGGGTTCAAGCCCAGTGGCCAACAAGGGCCTTTCTGTGTGGAGTTTGCATGTTCTCCCCATGTCTCCGTGGGTTTCCCCCACAGTCCAAAGACATGCAGGTTATGTTAACATGGGGCGGCCTTGGGCTGAAGTGCCCTTGAGCAAGGCAGCTAACCCCCAACTGATCCTGGGCGCTGTAGCATAGCTGCCCACTGCTCTGGGTATGCATGGCTTACTTATGCGCATGTTCACTGCTTCAGATGGGTTAAATGCAGAGAGTGAATTTCACTATGCTTGAGTGTGCATTTGACAAATAAAGGTTTCTTCTTCTTCAGAGAGAGCACAAGTCCAAAGTTTCTCAATTTTATGCCGATTAGTTAAGACAGCGTAAGGTGACAAATCCAAAAGCTCGTCTTGGAGTTTGATGCAAGTTTGTCTGATGTTCTGCAGTTCTCTACACTCCCAAGCTTTGATTTAGACCTGCTTTTGGTTTCTATGAACCTCACAATATCTCATATCATCTGTAGCCGCTTTATCCTTCTACAGGGTCGCAGGCAAGCTGGAGCCTATCCCAGCTGACTACGGGCGAAAGGCGGGGTACACCCTGGACAAGTCGCCAGGTCATCACAGGGCTGACACATAGACACAGACAACCATTCACACTCCCATTCACACCTACGGTCAATTTAGAGTCACCAGTTAACCTAACCTGCATGTCTTTGGACTGTGGGGGAAACCGGAGCACCCGGAGGAAACCCACGCGGACACGGGGAGAACATGCAAACTCCGTACAGAAAGGCCCTCGCCGGCCACGGGGCTCGAACCCGGACCTTCTTGCTGTGAGGCAACAGCGCTAACCACTACACCACCGTGCCGCCCTGTGCTATATTTTTCTGGACTAAAATGACTTGCACTGGTCCATACCAATCCAATGCTGTAATTCCTCCAAACACATCTGGTCAGAGAGATGAGTCAGGATGATCACAGCACACATTTACAAATTGATCAGCAGAGACTTTTCAGGTAGCTATTTTTTTTTTAGACGGCTATAAAACGATTAACAGGCAATATTCTGTGTAGCTTGAGGAGCCATCCGATACACCAGCCTATTATTAACCCAATAACCGTGCAATTAGTAGCCCATGGACCTGCGTGCTGCACTGTTAATTTATTCCATAATGGACTAGTTGTATTCAATGCTATGACGTGCCTATTTCAAAATAATGCAACTCTCACTTTCCGACAGCAGTGTTTCCATTCATCAGTACAAGCAGACCATCATTCAGCTTTCTCTAATTATTATTCCAATATTTATATCAGTTGTGTATGTATAACAACGCACAGCTTTATAGAAATACAGCTATGCTTTGTTATTGGTATGTATTTTAACATACGTAATGATCACCACTGACATTCATTTTCAGGAGCTCTTGCAGATGCAGATGATAAAAGACTGCCACTCATTGTGTAATCAAAGAACTGGAAACACAGAGCAGCGCTAAAAACAACACAGAGTATTTGAACAACAAGCCCATAACTGCTAATTCTCTAGAGATTAAACAGTACAGTGCATAAATAACAAATAAAACACAACTGGGCGTGCAGTTACAGGAAAATAATTGAGGGCTGTGTGGTTTTGTGCGACCTAACACAAAGCAACTTTGCCGATAATATCCATCCATCTATTATTCATAACCGCTTATCCTGTACAGGGTCACAGGCAAGCTGGAGCCTATCCTAGCTGACTATAGGCAAGAGGTGGGGTACACCCTGGACGAGTCGCCAGATCGTCGCAGGGCTGACACACACAGAGACAAACAACCATTCACACCTACAGTCAATTTAGAGTCACCAGTTAACCTAACCTGCATGTCTTTGGACTGTGGAGGAAACCCACGCGGACACGGGGAGAACATGCAAACTCCACACAGAAAGGCCCTCGTCGGCCACTGGGCTTGAACCCAGAACCTTCTTGCTGTGAGGTGACTGTGCTAACCACTACACCACCATGCTGCCCACTTTGCCAACACTAGGATATTTGTGCAATATTCTAGAGGAGTTTCTTGTACCTTACTTTACAGGGACACACCAGCCCTACAGCAGTAATGTGTCTTATAAGCATGTAAAAGTCAAATGTGGCCTCCGTTTTGACCTTATGGTCATTTCATTTAATTCTACTTTAATTATTACACTTCGATTTTACTGGTTAAATTCAGAATTGGATTTTTTTTTTAAGCACTAAGTAGGTTTTACTTTGGGACGTATACTTTCATTGCCTCCTGTGTCCGTCAAAAAAAAAAAAAAAAAGTCCTCTCCGGAAAACACTCACCATATTAGATTAGATTCACTTTATTCATCCCACATTGGGGAAATTCACGTGTTACAGTAGCAAGAAAATGTCAAACAGATAACAAATAAAACTGAAATAAAAATTAGACAAACAAAGGATTAAATACAGAGGGCTATTTGCATTATCTACCGTGAAAAAGTATAGAAAAATTGCCTTATTGAGAGGCTCGGAAAAATTCCACATTACAGGTAGACTCTGTATATATACACACACATATATATACACATAAATAATATATATACACATAAATTATATATATATATATATATATATATATATATATATATATATATATGCGCATAAAAATAGTTTAGGGCCTATATTATTGCACATAATAATTGCATCAATGAGAGATTGCAGAGGTAGTAGTGGTAAAGTCGTGCAAATTAAACGACAAACAGGTTATTGGTGCTACGTTACAAGTTGTGCATGTTATACAGTCTGACAGCAGTAGGTATGAACGACCTGCGGTATATGATGAGGTTGTAAATGATTTTCTTAAATAATGTGTCACTTTTGAAGCAGAATACTCTGTTGTTGCACACTAAAAACAGGACCTGAAACAGATGCAAAACCCATTTGCAGCAGAGCCTCACATGTGGTTGAAACGTGGGTGTGGAAAACCACAAGGATCGTCCCCACTTCAGTTATTACAGTTACCACCGTGTACAAACATTGCTCAACAGTACTTGAAAATTTGTACTGAATTTCAAATACATTTCAAATAATTTTTCACTTTGTATACCTTACACTTGGGGGAATATAAGAAAGTTGGTCTGTTTTAGAAACGCACCATATGCTTCTTCTGACCACAAGTAACACACCCAGTATCTGACTTGTAGCTCTGAAACTCTGCACAGTTGAATTCCATCTCAAAAGGTCATTTTTGGCAGCATTTTTTATTTTTGGACTATTGTGGACCTGTAAAGTCGACTCTGATTGTAAAACAGCCCATAATACAACAGGAACTAACTTGTTTGTGGATGTAATCACTTATATTATAAAAACTGAAAACTATCACCAGCCTCTCTCATTTTCTGTTTTAAAGTTCACAAGACAAAATGAACACAGCTTGTCATGCTTCCAGGAAACAGGAAAGAACAAAGTCTCCGGTCATTAAGACTTCCTGTTTTGGAAAACTTAAAGGAAGAACTTTACCTCTGACTACTGCAAAGAGCTCACACTGAAGACTCATTCCAAAAACACCAAATGAACATCACTAAGGCTTCACTACATCAACTGCATATTGTGAAATCCATAAAGTGTCCAAATATCAACTGCATGTTCTGAAATCCATTTACGTGGAGGAGTATCTGCCATACAGGCTTGTAGTACTCGAGTCTGACTCGTGCCTTGACTTGGACTTGAGCACTGATTACTTGGACTTAGACTTGTGCATTAACTACATTAGGACTCGTAAACTGGAGACGAGGACTCAGATTCTCTCTTTATTTGTTCTAATACGTCATAATAATTTGGCACAAGAGATTTATATCTAAATTAATTTTTATACTAATTTCATGCAAGAGTGTCACACCTGTGCGCCTTGGCACATGCATCAGATAGTCTCTTGGGCGCGCTCCAGACAGCGTGCGCGCCAAGCGGACTCTCACGCACGCACCGTAAGCGACTCGCACCTGCACAGGATTAAGGCCCAATCGGAGCACCTATATAAAAACTATGAAAACACACTTACTTTGTGAAGTATTGAGTTGCGTTGCTGACACATTACTGAGCTTTATTTCCTTGTTTGGTTTCCTGATTCCTGTTTGTTGTCTTTGATTCTGCCAAGTCTACGATAGCCTGTTTGTGCCTCGCTCAACCTACTGCCTGTTTCACTGTTTTACGATTTTGCCTGCCGTTCTGGATTGTTTACCAGTCTTCACTTGTATTAATAAACACACCTTCTGCACTTACATCCGTCTCCCAACCATCTCTGACAGAATACTTCATACTCCCTGACAAAGAGAATGCACATTTACCTGCTCATACATCATGTTCAGGAACAAACTAAACGTTAATGCCGCTAAAACAGCCACCGTCAAATGGTGCGGTTGGAGTCTTGTTCTCGGACTCGACTCAATAGTGGACTTGACTTGAAATTTTTTTTAATGACTTGGACTTGACTCAGATTTGAACACTGGGGACTCGAGACCGGACTCGACAACACTGCTGCCATACAAGTCCCTGTCAATCAGCTGTTACTACAGACATGATAAACTACAAGAATAAGCGCAATAGTGCTTTGCCTTGCAGCTGGCTCTAGCGTCTAAGCAGTGTAGTTATAGATCATTATTTAAATGCCTTTTTACAGATCAAACTAAGAAATTTAACAGCATTGCAATATTTAATAATCAATCATTCTAGAAATATTATACAGAAGTTAATACTTTGTCTACTATTCATTTAAATTCAGAAATGGAAAAGTACAGCCTATGTAAAAACCAAGTATGATCCAGGCACATGCCATGATCCAGACACATCTTGCACATCCAGACAGATTGCTCGATTCCTACAAAAGGTCATTGTCGAACCAGGACCTTTGCACCATCGTCACTAACTATACAACAAAATAATAAAAACGGAGTTCAGCAGGGTAATAACAGGAAGAACCGACAGACAAACAAACCCAATTTGCACAAAAAGACATCATAGCCAGGTATCTAATGAAGGGTCATTTACAAACTACACACTGTACTAACACACTCATTTTCTCCAGGTGAAACCAGATGTGTGGGTTTATTGAGGAGACTCTGAATGATTCGAAAGATCACGAACAGGTGAAGGGTTACTAATGGAAAATGTGATGGAGCTGGAATGGATGAAAACAATACCAGCAGCGCTGTGATGGAGTGGCCTTTTAAAACAGCCAATGAAAAACAAGAAGGGCAAACACAAAGTGGTGAAGTACAGGAAGCCCCTGTATCAATATCACTGAGGCCATTAGAGTAATCAAGAGAGGGGTGACGTGCAAATCTACACTGCTCTATAAGATTAGTTACCTAGATACCTGCACCCGCACTACTTTAAACACTCAGAACAGGATAATGATAAACTCTAGACAGATAAACAGTCAAGATGAACCACAGATGTGCTACAGGGTTTGTGCAAAATAAAAATAAAAAAATAACTGCATCGTAGCCGAGTTATACTGATGCTTTGTCATTTTTTCTGATCAATACAGATACACTGACCTGTACATTATCTTGCAATGATCAACTATCATCTGCACTCTTTGTACACAAAGTTTTCAACCTAATGACGCGAATCAACCAAGACTGCAATCCTTGGTAAAATTACACAACAACCATCCACAAAATGTGAAATTAAATATTACAGCACAATTTCTGGAAAGGTTTAGATTTTGTTGGTTGGTAGGCTACTAGAATTTAATAGATATAAAATGACTGGAAAAAACTGTATTTGTGGTTATTTGAGTACTAGAACATGTAGCCATCCTTGATACCGGTTATAATTTTCTACATTAAAAAATAAAAATAAACTTCTCAAGCTATTTGATGGCTACTTATGTATTTTACGTGCCTAGCTTGTGTACTGTGCCACTAAGCAGTGAACAGTGGAATCTGCATTACAAAAAAGGACGATGCATCATCTGTCTGGCTTTGATGCTTTTAGGCCAAGTTTACATTAGACCGTATCTGTCTCGTTTTCTTCGCGGATGCACTGTCCGTTTACATTAAACCGCCTGGAAACGCCGGGAAACGGGAATCCGCCAGGGTCCACGTATTCAATCCAGATCGTGTCTGGTCCGGTACTGTGTAAACATTGAGAATACGCGGATACGCTGTGCTGAGCTCTAGCTGGCGTCTCATTGGACAACGTCACTGTGACATCCACCTTCCTGATTCGCTGGCGTTGGTCATGTGACGCAACTGCTGAAAAACGGCACGGACTTCCGCCTTGTATCACCTTTCATTAAAGAGTATAAAAGTATGAAAATACTGCAAATACTGATGCAAATACTGCCCATTGTGTAGTTATGATTGTCTTTAGGCTTGCCATCCTTCCACTTGCAAGTGGTAAGTGATATGCACGGAGATCACACACACAGCGGCTCAGTCCCGAATCACTGCTTGTGCACTTCACTCGCGCGCTCTGTGAGCTGCGCAGGGCCGGAGTGCGCACCCTCCAGAGGGCACTCGCTGTTCAGGGCGGAGTGATTTGGAGCGCAGGATGCCTGCGGAGCCGAGCGTATCCGTGTATTGGCGTTGCTGTGTGCAGGCGAATCGTGTATTGGTGTTGCTGTGTGCACACTAATCGTTTTAAAAACGTTAATCTGATGATCCGCTGATACGGTCTAATGTAAACCCCACCTCAGACATGAGCCACAAAGTATAATCCAAGTGTGTGTATGGATATACTTAATGACCATTATCTTTGGCTTTGCTGCTCTTCCCCCCCCCCAACAGCTTGGATTGGAGTCTGTCTGACTTGCAGGTCACTTTCAACAAAGGTACCACATGATTCAAATGTGGTTTGGAAACATTGAAAAAGAGAAAACTCCTCTCATTCATTCTCATACACTCTTGCCTCAAAGCTCCTCCACTATGCCTTCATTCAGCTATAAAGAATTCTTGCCTTGTCACATTTTTGTGTAATGATGCTGCCCTCTGATCTTGCCTGATGAAGGCGTGGTTTCTCTCCTTACAGAGGGAGCTGCAGAAGAGACGTCTGCCTTATAACAATGATTGCAGTCAGTAAGAGTTTATCTCAGCCACTATCAGCTCACCCGCTCTGTTGTTCATAGTCAGGGACAGGATCTCTTTCTAGTTAGTGGTGGGAAAAAAGGGAAGCTCCTCATTCCACGTTTCACCTTACATCAGTAGCTGCTGATGTTCGAAATACTCTTCAAATCAACACGCCAAAGTAACAAGTGTGTGTACATTTGAATAACAGGCAGGAAATTTTTCATTTTAGTTTGTTACAGTTAAAGTTACATTTAATGGTGGAACCAACACCATGACTCGTAAATCCGTACCATCAGCTATAGTGTTATTTGATTCATACTGTTTATTTGTTCATGAGTGGCATGGAATTTTATCTATGGGTATCCAGAGTGTTCTTGTAGTGGGACTGGGGAGAGGGATTACAGTAAATATAGGACTGATTATACAATATGTATGAACATAAAGCGCTTTAAGACCGGAAGAACTTTTTCATAGTTCTTAGAACTGTTAGAGGAAATCCCCACTTTTGTGTGTGCCAACACTGCAGGAACTGGGAATGATCGTAGTTCTTAGAACACTGGTTTAAGGGACTTTTCTAGCTCCTACTCTTAGGGCAGGTACTCCCCTAACACAAGAGGAACCATGAGTGACACAAGTGCATCGTAATCGGTCAAACAGCAGCCAATGCAGCACCAGCAACCACCATTTTTACAAATCTGTGTAAATCTTTAGCCATGTAAATAGCTCTTAAAGTTAAAAAAAAAGAAAAAAAGGACCCCTCACAAACAGACTGACCGTGAAATTCAGGCTTCACTTCAGCACTCCTATTGGTGGTGCAAATGCAAACAGGAAAAAAAAAATCCTTTAAAAAAGGTATGTAGTTCTTGGGGGGAGCTTCCCAGTGGGTAGATCCTCTCAAATGTTTACATTAGACCGTATCTGTATCGTTGTCGTTGCACTGTCCGTGCACATTAAAACGCCGGGAAAAGACTCCACAGGCGGAACAGTTTGAATTCGCCAGGGCCCACGTATTCAACCCAGTACGTATCTGATCCGGTGCTGTGTAAACATTGAGGAACAAGGATACGCAGTGCTGAGCTCTAGCTGACGTCGTCATTGGACAACGTCACTGTGACATCCACCTTCCTGATTCGCTGGTGTTGGTCATACCACGTTGGTCATGTGACGCGACTGCTGAAAAACCTTCTCCTCTTTAGTCCCAATGACACGGCGTCCCTGATTTCCATAAAGAACTTCAAATTTTGATTCTTATGCCCTCTCACACTCTCTCGCTCGCTTGCTCTCTCTTTCTCTCTCTCTCCTCTCTCTCACACTCTCACTCAATCTCTCACACACTATGTGCTTGCAAGTGGTGAGTGACTTGCGCATGCCCGATATGCACTGGGATCATGTGACGTGCCGTCTAATTAGTCATGTGATTAGTGTATCCGTGTATTGGCGTTGCTGTGTGCACGGGGAACGGTTTTGTTGCGGGCACAGAAATTGTGTGTGTGTACGCGAATCATTTTAAAAACATTAATGATCCGCTGATTCGAAATAATGTAAACAGGGCCTAAGTTCCTAGAATCGTTTGGTCCAAAAGTGCCTATACTCTTAGAATGATGACTTCTTTGTAAGAAAGGCTATGTTAGTATTTTTTATGATTAACATGATCCGGTGGTGCAGAATCTCATGCATGGAGTATCAATCAGCCAAAAAATAAAAAATAAAATATTCGGTCCAAGGACAAATATGCGCACTCTCATTTAGTTCAGTACTGAAAACCACTGCTCTGTACATGAGGAGAGGATGGGATGGGGGTTAGTGTTGAGGCCAATGGGGACTGGGTGGGATGGGAAGTAGTGCTGGGGCTCACAAAAATGAGGCAAGATGGGAATTTGTTTTGGGGCTCAGAGAAGTGGGGTGGGAAGGGGATATTGCTTGCGCACATATATGAGAGAGAGAAACAATAGCAAGAGAAGAGGCATGTCTGCCTCTTCAACAGCTGACATGACCAAAGACAGCAGACCACATATGAACGTCTCTAAACAACCTGAACCCATTCAACCTTTTTATAGACCACCATTTTAAAGTCAGATCCTCCTGTCCTTGCTTGTTTTTCTAAAATCTTTCAATTGTTCTTTTAATGAGCTCTTTTATCTTCAAGACAATCATTACTTCTAAACCAATCAATGTGAACAGCAGTTAAATGAGTGAAATCTTTAGGGAGCAAGGGCACTTGGAAGGGAACTTCTGTAGATTATTTAACTCTGATGACTGCCAAACATCACATCCACGTTTACTTTTTATCTCTTAATTATCCTCATCAGTGTTTCAAATCAAAGAATAATATGTAAAACTTCCAAATCGGAGTACATCAAAACTCCCCAATGAAAATGTTCAGCTCCATTTCATGCATAAATAAGTCTTCTGATTACAGAACGGAGGAGAACGTGAATGAACAATGGTTCAAATAGAAGGGTTAATGGGAGATTGGGTTCTGAAACGGGTTAGGATGTCCAAACGGAAAATAGTTATCTCATAAACTCGCTTCATTTATTTTATTTTATTTCGGGTGCACAAATCTTTGTTTAATGATGGCACCTTGAAGCAAAACAGCAGCTCGTTCCAGTTAATCAACATAATGCATCAAATCTGGCCTTTGAGTAAAACTGGTTTTGGATTGATGAACACACTACAGTTATTGGTTGAATCCCAAATAAGAAGCTGCATACAGGGGTCATTCTTTAAATAACACACTGAAGCACCCACTCCTCCTCCTCCCTGGAAACATGCACAAAAGTTTCGGTACAATGGAAGATAGTAAAATGGACAAGTTGATACTCTCTCATTGTATTCAGGGTTGCCAGACTACCTGTAAATCATCATTAGTCCAAACTGTCACTAACTGTAACTCCATTAAATATACCATCCCAAAACACAAGCTATATTTTAAATCAGTCTGGTAGGAAATAAAAAAAAAAAAACCCACACCCAATCTTGCAAACAGTGCTTGTAAGCTAGACCTGATGGCTCTGCACTGGAGCTAGGGCAACTGTAAAGTGGATACAGACTGGAGCAGTGGGTTCTCATATCACTCCCTTTTATTGAAAGAGAGAGAAGGAACCTATGGGAAGTGTCATTAAAAAGCTCAATGAGTCTGACCCACTAACCTTATCAGATTATAGTGAAACTTTGTTTGTTGTGCTGCTATTAAAGGTTTTTCTCTGAGCTGTGTGAGGGCTTTGTGTGCTCACTGAAATGGCCCAACCTCTCTCAGGAATCTGTCTCCACATACACCTTATCTCAGCGAGAAGTTTATCTACTAAACTTACACTACTTAATGCCATTTGATGAGCTCATTCTCTGTTTTGAGCCAAACAAGTGCAAAAGACATGTTTGATCAATTAAAAAAAAAAAAAAGTCACATGGTAGCCTATACTTTCCACTACTGTAACATTAGAAAACTCTCTGGCTAAGCTGTTTGGACACCTCAAGTTTCCTGGGTCACATTAACAATCATGGTTCAATACTGGTGAGAAATTGGTGAAAAATGAATAACAAGAGTGCTCTGAGAATACACCCCCCCACTGGCAACTATGCCATAACTCGGGTAAAAAAATGCGACTGAATTGAACAAAATTGCAATATGCGTATTACCGACATATAACAAAAAAATCCTGTCAAGTTTCATGAAATTCCTCCAAAAATTGTGAGAGGAGTTGATTTCAGAAGGAGAAAACACCCTCATGAAGTTGTCAAAGTATAATTTTGTTAATCAAGGGCTGTAACTCTGGTAAAATGTGACCAAATTTAACGAAATGGCAATATATGCATTACCGACATATAACAATGCCACTTGTCAGGTTTTGTGAAAATCCTCCAAAAATTGTGAGAGGAGTTGATTTCAGAAGGTGAGCACCCTTTCCTGGGACGGACATTGCCACAACATACCGTATTTTCTGGACTATAGAGCGCACCTGTATATAAGCCGCATCCGCTCTATTTTTTAAAAAAAATTAAAAAAAAGATATACAAGCCGCACCGGGCTATAAGCCGCAGATATCTATGTTGAAAAATTAGATATTTACTGCATGTACAGAACGATTTTGTACTGTAAATGTACATGTATGTACCTGAACAGATTCTTTCCGAACAGTGCCTTTTAACACGGCAGCAACTTTGCTGATTAAAACGGAACAGAACCAAGAGAAAATAACCGGTATTTATTTACCTTCATTTCTCCTGTGTTTGAAACCACAAGTCACTTTAATCATCTTCGCTGGATTTGAAAATAATTACCAGTTAGTAATTTGTCGTGCGTGTTCTATCTGCTAAAGATCTGCTAATTCTTCTTTGCATTGATTTTTCGTCTATCTTATTTTTGATTCTACTTCCGGTTAGAGCGCCCCTAGCGGTGGAAGAAAAATCCACAGAATAGCCGCACCTTTGTATAAGCCGCATGGTTCAAAACCTAGGAAAAAAGTAGCGGCTTATAGTCCAGAAAATACGGTAATCCCCCTTCGGGCCTTTTGGCCAGCGGGGGATTAAAAATGTGCAAGTTTCAATGTCAGATGTGAAAATTTTCCTCTGTATTCGACCTCTATAGTGTACGATCATTTAAGGAAAACAGATCAGAGGTGTTTAGAAGTGTGTGTGTTTCCATCCACCTGCAGATAAAACCTGAATGGAAAGGGTGGAAACTGAAACAATCCATCAAATATGGAATAAATGCTGATGGAAGCAAGCGTGTGTTCTCGTCTTTCCAACAGGCACAGTTCTACCTCCATGACTTTCATGAAACTCTTATTCGGAGAGAATGATGAGACTGCCTTCTC
Source organism: Neoarius graeffei (assembly GCF_027579695.1). Classification (NCBI taxonomy): domain Eukaryota; kingdom Metazoa; phylum Chordata; class Actinopteri; order Siluriformes; family Ariidae; genus Neoarius; species Neoarius graeffei. The sequence continues at coordinate 72,758,487 of NC_083572.1, forward strand.
TGGGAAGGACACATTCAGCCAAAATAAGGACACTCAGAAGGCAACAGAATGACAGGTGAATGACTATATGTATAAAGCACATTCGTTACTTAAAAACACTGACTACAGAGGCATCCTTTGGCTGAATGGAACACACAGGTAGTGATGATATTCTAAAGCGTTCCCGATAACAAGCTTGTGAAGGTTCGTGCAATAACTGATCATCACCGCATGCCTTCTGTCCACGACTGTCAAACTGGCAGGATCACTTCTGATTAAGTCATCTTGTTGGATAACCTCCGAACCTTCATCAGAACAGCAGCTAATTTGAACACGACGCAGAAACATATTTATCATTGAAGAAGCCTTCGGACAGATATTTAACTAGAAATGTGAAACATTCCGACTTCGAAGCCCGAGATAGCCTGCAGACAGCTTCAATACAAAATCTCCCTGTGACAGATCTGTAATTACTTCATTGTAAGCATGCTGGCGCTTGTCCTAGATGTTTGAGTGGAGCCCTGAAGCAGCTCTCAATTAAGGAGCGTCACGTCACCAGGGCAGGAAGCAAGCTGAAAGGATCATCATTGATCCAACACACAGGAAACCATCTGTCCCACACTCCCTCCTCAGAAAAGAGATGCTACACAGGAAGTTTTTCCCCCCACAATAGCCATGCCTCTGTTCACCAAGCCTTACTATTATAGCCCAATTGAAAATGACATTTCCTCTTCACGGGGACATGCAAGAAGGACTACACAGAACAATACTGGTCTCAATATTAACGGGATTATGTACAGTGTCCATTCGGTCACTTTCCTAGTTTCCCCCTTGTGTATGCACAATGCCATGCAAAACATTAGTAAATGTACCATAACGAGTGATCAACAAATATCACAGCTATAATAAACATCACAAGGTTCTTTTGGCATTTAAAGCGTCACGGTTTACTAAACAGGAGTTTCGCTTTCAAAATTCTACAACAGACTCCACTGCACTACTGATGAAAAATGTGCATTTCTACACATCCTTCTTTTCGAGTACACAAGTACGCTGATCAAAACACGCTGATTTCAACGGAAAAGCTCCAGATATATTCATGTGCCTTTTCACTTAGAAGTACAATATTGTCACAAGTTCCCAAGACTAAAACAACCAAAAGTCTCATCCATCAACAGCAGAACCTTATTTTATAGCACCAATATCCCACGTTGTGCACCTGGGAGGATGCAACTTGATAAATAAAACTGGGTGGCAGGTTGAGGTTAGTTTCAGGATGTTTCAGAATGACAGCTGTAGGATGATTAGGCTAAAGCTGTGGGTGGCATGTTCGGTGAGCATGAGGGGACACAAGGACACTTCGGCCTCCAAAATCACAGACTTCATTGGGATTATTCTGGAACAGCATGTGAAACACCTCTAGCTACATTGCATAGGAACTCAAACATTTCAAGACACTGGTGGCGCCTTTACCGAGAGGACTGATTACATTGTTATGTCATTATGTTGCTATTATTATATACCAATTATTAGGAAAGATAACACATGCATCAAATTTTTTAGCTGAGCTGCGAAAGGTTTAGGTAGTTATAATATAAATATTAGTGCTGTCAAGCGATTAAAATATTTAATCACGATTAATGTCGCGACTGTCATAGTTAACTCGCGATTAATCGCAATTTAATCGCACATTTTTGTCACATGAAAACCCATTGTAATTCTCTTATCAGCATAAAAAAGTGAATGCGCTTGCTCACCGTTCGAACTACGGGGATCCGAGATCCCCTGAAACAGACATGAGATCCCTTGAAAACATGATTTGGGAAATGTTGGGGGGTCTCTAAAATATTGGCAAAATGATGTTTATTGACATAGCAATCGTGTGTAACGGGAAGCATTTGCATATCCGAAGTGAGCACGCGATGGAGATCCGCGCTCTGAGACAAGCGCAAGCACCCCCCCCAAGGGAAAAAAAAGGGACCCCCCCGAAAATATCGGCATAGTTCGAACACTGGTTGTACCAATGTTGTTTTTTTTTTATTGCAGAGCATAACGTCTTGTCACAGCCACTGCAAAGTAGGGCTGGAGCCGCCGATGGGAAAACGAAACCTAAGCCGAGCACCGTGGCTCTTCGGGGGAGGGCAGAGGACTCTGGCTGTGCGGGGCGTGGCATCATGTCACAGAGCGTTAATCTCGCGATAAAAAAATTATCGCCATTAAAATTGAGTCAAGTTAATGCGTTAATAACGCGACATTTTTGACAGCACTAATAAATATACAACATCAGCCCATCTGCCTAATCCTGAAATGATCCACTGACACAGACGTACCAGTTTCTCCTTGAACACCATGTGCCTGAGCCATTTGAAGTCCGGTGGTTTGAAGGCAGAAAGGACGAACAGAGAACTCTTCTCATAAAGCTCAGGTTTCTGTATAGCTCCCTCTGGATATGTGATGCGCATGGTGGTCTTAGATCCCACGTCCTTCTCATAGCCGCTCACCGGAGCCTCATTCAGCCTGTAGCAGCAAATCACACCGTGACTGGAAAATACAGCTCAAGCGAATATTATAGGCATTAATTACCTTACAAATCTTGGATGATGACAACGACGACAACAATGTACAACACAGAACAGCAGCTATATTCTACCATCTTGTGGCAAAAACTCAAAACATAACTACTAACTGTTAGCAGCCAAAGTTTGGACACATCTTCTAATTCAAATGTTTTTTGCTTATTTTTATTAATTAAAAGACACTTCATATCTAAAAGTAATGATAGATGTTGTTTCTCTTTACCTAGTTGAGCAGGTTCTTGCCATAATATGGATTAGTACACTTGTGGAATAGGGCTATTTACTGTTTGATCTCAAACACATTAAGAAGGCAAGACATTGTACTAATTAACTTTCGACGAGGCACAGCTGTTAACTGAAAAGCATTCCAGGTGACGACCTCTTAAAGCTGGTTAAGAGAATGCCAATAGTGTGCAAAGCGTCATCAAGGTAAACGCTGGCTATTTGAAGAATCTAAAATATGGAACGTTTTGTTCAACACTTTGTTTACCACATAATTCCAGACATGTTCCATGAGTTATTTTATAGTTTTGATGTAGAACAATACTGGAGACAATATAGAAAATGGTCATGTCAGTAGTCAATATGAAGGAGTAGGGGTATCCAACCTTTTGACTGGTACTGTATTCTTTAAACATGCTGCTATAAATACAGTGGCCAAACATGCAAACTTAACTAATTAGCTGCCTATATTTTTATTATTACATCCTCCTACACTAGTGACGTTTGTTCTGTTTTCCTAGGTATACATGCTTGTCTTACCTTATAACCACATCATACTCATCAATTTTGGAGCCCAGGGACTTGTTGAAAAGGATCCCTGCATTGCCAATGATGATACACCTCTTACAGCTCAAACTGTATATAACAAATACAGCGGATAGACAGCAAACCCATATATTTAAATCAACACTCTGGTTAAAAAAAATACCTCACATTTAAATGATTATGCAGCTTTATAACAAACAGAATGAAGAGTAATACCTGTCCAGTTCACCTCCAAGCCCGTAGTTCTTTGCCTCACCTAAAATGATGTCGATCATCTTTTCTGTGGAGAGAGAACAAGACCAAGCATTATGAACAGAACCGTTTATCACACACCACGTTACACAAGCCCAAGTGCAGTCCCAGATCTCTCACACTCACATTCAAGCAAAGTCCAAATTCCCAACACTGCCAGGCTTGAGTCCTAATCAGATATGTCATTTAATTATTTAAGTAATTATTTACATAGCCTGTCATAGTAGGCAAAATTTTGCCAAAGTCACTGTTTATAAACACATACATACATTCACTGGATATGGGCAATCACGCACTCTGATTGGCGACTCTATTACTAGGATATCAGCTCATATATCGTGAGTAGAGAAAAACAAAATGGCGGAGCGTGTTGCTGAATCAACTGAGGACGAAATAAAAAAACTACTCGAAAACAAAACCCCAAAAAGAGTTAAGTATTTAAAAGAAACAGAAATGGCTAAAAGAAAATAGTTTTTTGTTTGGGTTCCCCCCCCCCCACACACACCAATATCACCTGTTCCACACTCCAGCCCAGTCAGTGGTGGTAATGCACCTTTAAGCTGGTTTGCCAACCACCAAAAAACCCTAAAGAAGAAGAAAACCCCAAAAAATACAAAAAAAAAGGCAACAAAATATGGCATAAAAGTATTTGATGGTAAGAACAAATCTTTTTTTAATTTTTCAAGAATTATAAAATCACATTTTTCGCAAATTGCTACTGTCATTTTGCCAGTTTGTTTGCATTCTAAGCAGAAATGATTTTGTTGGATGTTTTGTATAAAAAGAAGTTATTTATTGAACTTGCAAAAAAAAAAAAAAAAGCTCCGTTTCTCAAAATCCAGTGAATGTGGACAGAATAAAAGTTATTCCACTCAATCTTGTCGTATATGGTTTATAGCCAACTCAGTGTGACACGCCTTGTCGGCCATCAGCTCATGTACGACTCAATTTCGTGGAATAACTATCCATCTCCCCACCAATCTTGCAGAAACTTATTAGCTCAGGGAAATGTGAAATTTCTATTCTCTGCAACTCTACCATGACGTCATTTCACACCTCTAGACGTTACGTGTCAGATGGCCTATCTATCCATCATAGGTATGAAATGCACATAGTCAGAGCATTTAGATGAACTAATCAAGAACCTCAGATAATGCGGAGTGCACACTACATGAAATTCACAATCTTGGAAGTGCTGACTTTTTCACACGATGCAGCTTGCAATCAGTTGTCTGGTGTTGTGGGTGTGTGTGCACACCACACAATCACTTACAGATGAGGTGTGCGTACACACACAGACAAGTCCTGCTTTCTCACAAAAATAAACTTGAGCTGTCCATCATGTGATTGTCAATACTTTGTATGGAAACAAGAAAAAAAGAGAAATGAGTGAAAATGTGAAGGAATACAAATATTTTTGTTGCTTGGTGAGACATGAAACAATAGTGACAAGAAAAGTAGCTATTTTTATACCGTGTGCTGGAAGGAATAATGTCATGTTTATTTTTTACTGTTCCTAACAGCCGTTTGGATATGACCTGCCAAATAAAATTCTTACAGAAGCAATATTACTGTGCTTACATTTTGTCCTCACCCTCCCACACAAACAGATGGATGATGAGCTTGATTCAGGGATCTGCAGCACATGGGTGCAGATGAATTTGGTTTCCTCTTGGTTTCCACAGAGGGATTCACACTAGGTGATTCATCACAGAGAAAATCAAAACATGCCTAAAAACGTCTGAGCCTCTGCAACCCCTCACAGACTGAGAAAAGCAATGCACACTGCATGACCAGTCACAGTGGGAGTGTGTGTGTGTGAGGAGTCACTGAGCACCAAACTGAGAAATAATCGGGCCTAAAATCTTGTGTGCACGAAGCTTAAAATGAAGAAACATCCACATGAAGGGAGTTTAATACAATTTTTTCCTCTTCCACTGGGTTTACACAGAGGGACATTTTCTTTTCCCAGGTCCTGATCAGTGTGTGAGCGACAGTATTTATTTATTTATTTTTTGGTGGCAAAAACACCATCATCCCCCCCCCGATCAGGACCTGAGAAAAGAGCTAGAAAAACTAATGAACAATGTTAATTTTTGATGCCACCATCCAGAAACCCGTGCAGGTCTGAGGTCAGCCTTTTACGTTGACGCCAGGATTCAAACTGATGTTACAAAATCTGCTCCTTTCCTGGACAATGCTTTAGACCGATTGGCCACAGAGGGTTACATTGCAAACTGAGGTTATGTAACATGGCACTTGCATAGTCAATACGCAGTGGCGCCACACCACGACTGTGGAATGAGGCTCACACACCAATTACATTCTTAAACACGATTGAACTTGGTTAAACATGCACATATAGACAGGTGCCTCTATAGGCTTCAGCCAAAGGCTGAGCCAAAAACAAATATATGTTTGTGTGAACACAAATAATTTGTCTTTTATGACTCCTGTCAAATACACACCACTTCCTGGTTTGAAACAATTACTACAGTAGTGTTAGGGAGATCACAGCAGACGTGGCAAACAATACCTTTGAGGGATACAGTTTTTGACTTAAAATATGAAAGCTCATCAAGTGAAGATGAAAAGGAAGAAGAGATGCCAGTTTTACCAGAAAGACACTTTTAATGGGAATGTACAAATCAAATGTGAGCCATCTAGCAAGGGAGAGAAAAAACGCTGGTTACGAATGTAACCGTGGTTCTATGACTAAGTGGAAGACCACCAGGGCGGTGCTGAAAGCACTAGTGGAAGCATCTTTGCATCCGCGTGTTTCGAGAACCGCATACAAAAGTTGTCATCTCATGACGTATGACGTGCCTGCCTACATAAGGCAACATCCCACGTCATTTGGCCTCAAGATCATTCTTGCGCAATCCGAGTGACCAAAAACCCTGGTGGTCTTCCACTTAGCCATAGAACCACAGTTCACAGACAAATACCAACCCAGTCACGAGGAATTCAGAAGAGCATCACCACCTTCTGGAAGAACAGCTGCACACAGCAATGGCATGGACGCAACATTTAGCCTGTAGCACTGGGCAAATGTACATGTATTGAACCAAGCTGCAGCAGCACAAATGTCAGCGAGTGGTACGCCCCGGAGAGCTGCCCATGATGTTGCCTGAGCACGCGTCGAATGGATGCAAAGATGCTTCCACTAGTGCTTTCAGCACCGTCCTGGCGGTCTGGAGTGAAGGAAATAGAACTCATACTGTGTTTCCTCTGGACTCACAGCAGCTCCTTCATGTACCTTAAATGTTCTTAACACTTCCTAAAAATCATACAAAGTTGATTTTGGTCACAGGTCTGAACCTGCTTTTTACTATCCGCATGTATGGCCTGCAAACAGTGAGCAGCGGATCCATTTTAGTTAACCTTCCTCTGGTGTTAGCTTTCTGTTACTATCTCTGATGTTAACGGGTCGGTTTTGACCCGTGTCTTAAATCAGCCATAAAATACCCTAAAAACAATTATTTATCATCCAATTTGTTTCTTACCTCTTGGTTACCTTGTTAGGCCCAGGGGGCCACAACAAAAATATTAAAACCAATCTTTTCATGGATAAGGGAGCCTTTCTTTTAACAGCATACCCCTCGTTTTCAATATAAAAAACTGGTCAAATGAACCTCAAGAGAATAATGTAAACAAATAAAAGGTTGTTCTGTTACCTGACTATTACTGAGGGGTATTAGATCACATCTCTTAAATGTTCAAAAAAAAAAAAGATTTTAATTTTAATATTAAATCAACTATAGTAACATCTATGGTGTTTCGGGTCAATTTCGACCCATATATATTTACTTCAAGAAAAGGGCAAAAAACAAGTCTTTTTTTTTTTCTGTTGACTATCAGTGGCCTCATTGCTGGATCTGTACACTCCAGCAAGGAGAACACCACCAACGTAGGCATCCAGGCATGCCCAGATTTTTATGCCACATTTGCCTGGCTTACTGGGCATGTATTGCCGGAACGGGCATTTTCCACGGAAAGGGAGAAAACGTTCATCTATTGTCACCTCTGGCCCTGGATTGAACATCAGTGGAAGGAGTTGCACCCATCTCTCCCAGACATCCCTGATGGGAGCAAGCTTGTCAAATTTTGCTCTGGTGTCTCTGTTGTCAAATCTGAGGACTCTTGATATCATTCGAAAGGTCTGAAGTGACATTGTTGCCCGGAAAATATTCCTGCCTGTCGATGCGTCCCAGAGACTATCAGTGGCCTCATTGCTGGATCTGTACACTCCAGCAAGGAGAAGAACACCAATGTAGGCATCCAGGCATTCCTCATCAATGTCATTCCACATGTTGCCATGGACTTTTTTTTTCCTTCAAGGTTTGTCATAGCAATTATGACTTTTTTTTAGTGACAATGGCATAAACAGATCAAAGCATGACTTGATGTCACTTACTCTCGTCACAGCAAACCTTGTGATCCCAGGGGTCATTTTGATGACATTTGCAGCAGCTGTCCTGCCACGTACGTCAGGAGGTACTGAGCTCCAACAGATGTTGCCACTTTTGGATCTGAATGTTTCAGCAGGAGCAGCTTCAGCACCGGTGACCTCCTCATCAGACTGATCAGATGTGTGTGCGTCTTCCGGTTGAAACGCCACATCATCTTCCTCCTCAGAGACCTGCTCATGTCCATCGCTATACTGCTCTGTGTCCTCTGCCTCGTTATCAGCAAAGATATGATCCAGAGCTTGGCTTACATTCAGTCCTCTTCTCATTGCTGCATGCTGTAAATTGGAGATGTGTACTCTGCAAGTCACCAACCCTAAACTCAATTGGCCTTACATGCCTGGACATGTCTGTCTTTGTTCGTTCTGTCAAATAGGCAAAGAGAAAAGCCCCTGACTGAAGCTCAAGTGGTTGGAGGAAGAGCTGGCTGTAGGCTGTTGGCTGATTGTGTGTTTATAATTTCAGTTTTGGCATTTATTATTGTTTTATAATCTTATATTTTAACTGGGTCGAAATTGACCCTAACAACACAAAGGTCACAATTTTCACCAGAGCATTTTATAATTTAGTAAAATTATTTTTCTGGATTTTATTTTGTTTAAATAGAAGTCAAAAAGTCTTGATGCAATAAACAAATTTATGTAGTACTTTTATGCATGCTAAACCTAAAAACGGGTCGGTGCCGACCCTAACACTAGAGGAAGGTTAAAGAAAAATAAGGCACTGATATTCTAAAACACCAACCACACCCAGCAGCTGAAGGTGATCAGAACCAAGTGATCAATGAGCCGCTGGAGAAGTGGCCTGAGGTAGTCACAATGCAGGACACGGATGGGTCAGCACCATCGCACCTAGCATTACAGAGTGGACACATGGACATCTCGCATCACCTGTTGAGCCACAGAACCTCAGAGGCTGATATTTTGCAGCCAGAACAGAAGAAACTACAACAGTTGAGCAGCTCCACAGGAAAGTACTGATCCTGAAATTCAGCAGTTTCCTTCTGCACACTAGAAAAGCTAGCACAGATACCTGCCTGATTTAATAGGGTCTCTGACTGACACAGTGATAAAGTTTTGTTTTTGTTTTACAGTTTGAGTATTGTTTTTACGTGTGTATTTTTTTTTTTACCATGTCATGCATTTCTTTTTTCATTCAAAAGAAGAAAAGAAAGAAAAATAAGCCTTAATTAATAAACTAAACTAAAACCTAATGCTATTTCCTGTGTAAGCTATGTGAGATTAAAAGGGGTCAGTGTAGAAGTACACACTCCTACCTTGTGATTTTACCCCAAAGGGTGGTGGGTAGGTATTGATCTTCGACAGCCGTTTATAATTCCGATCAAGGAACATGGGGGCCGGTTTCATGAACCTGTGGAAGGACGGTAGGAAGCACAAGTAAATAACAAGGGAGAGACTGAGAGAATGCAGTGGGTATGATGATGTATATGGGGTTACAGGTAATGCATTGGATGTTTGTGTGTTTATCTGTAAATGAGGGGTGAAATCTCTATAGCCCGAGGAGTGTGATGTGTGACCTGCCCTTTGTTCAAACCAAAGGATGACATGCCATCACCTGGGAATAAACACTTACAGAAATAAAGTGTCAGTTTTTAAGTGTTGGTATTCCTTTGAATACAAATGTAGTGGTTAGCACTGTCGCCTCACAGCAAGAAGGTCCTGGGTTCGAGCGCAGTGGCCGACAGGGGCCTTTCTGTGTGGAGTTTACATGTTCTCCCCGTGTCCGCGTGGGTTTCCTCCGGGTGCTCCGGTTTCCCCCACAGTCCAAAGACATGCAGGTTAGGCTAATTGGTGGCTCTAAATTGACCGTAGGTGTGAATGGTTGTCTCGCTCTGTGTCAGCCCTGTGATGATCTGGTGACTTGTCCAGGGTGTACCCCTGCACAGGATAAGCGGTTACAGATAATGGATTGATGGACTGTTGTATAAATACCATTAAAGCAGTTATTGATTATAGCTACACATAACCATCACTCCCTTTGCTACAAGCTGCTTAAGACGGACAATAAAGGGTCTTCATTTGGAAAATCTGAAGGAGCAAGTGTCCTTGGAGAAGGAAAGCCCATTATTCGGTTTGGTTCACCAGAAAAGAGAGAACACGAAACCCTTTTCCACAGACACAGTGTTGGGGCCTAACCTAGAACTAGTTCCATGCATTTTGACTGGAAAAAAGACTGGCGTCAGTGCTAAAAAGCTGGCACCGGGACATAATTACAAAACTGCTGGTCCCAAAGTTGGAACCACTGACGTCAGTGACTATGAGATGGGCTATCGCAAGACTTTCGCCGTCATTTTGATAAAACGTGAGCAAAATCAGAAATCGCTACACAGACAACCATTCAAATGCAAGATGTAATGGCTTTAAAAGTGTGTTGTCCTTTTACTTGTTATTTGCCAGACAGCCTCTGCGAGTGATTATCACTCTGACCCGTTTAATCAGGACTGAATCTGGACCGACTGTCCATTTCGCTCAAGCACAACCGTAATTATCCAACACTGTTATGAAACCAACAGCTTGTTGGCCTGGAGATGTCCTTTCAGCACTTTAGTTATGATCTGCAGAAATCCGGCTTACACATAAAAATGTGGTAATAACGCAGGTGCTCTCCATCCATTCCCACAAACGCTGAGAATAAAACGCCAGCGAGCTGCTCTGGAATTCTTCATCGCTCTGTTCTGTAAGCGAGGAGGACAAGGGTTCACTAAGCGCCCAGTGACCCTGAATATCACCTCCACACACACACACACATTCTGCAGGAGGATCTTAGTCCCAGACATAATAAGAACAGATGCAATACTTCTTTAGCTTTGTACCAAATAAGTGAAGTGAATGCAAGCTCTTCAAGTAGGACACATTTCTAGGGCAACCTTATTTTGAACCAGTCAGTCAATGCCATCAGATGTTATCAGCGTGCGCCATCTCTCACTTCCGGGCTGCTTGGAAATTCCCCTCAAGACTCTCTCATCAGCTTGCAGACAGAAACACTATTATGTAGCTGTACAGTTCAAGTCATGATTGAAAATACGGACGCTGCACCTCCATCATATATTTGAATAACAATTCTTGCTACTTTATAAGGCCACAAAAGAAACAACTATTAGAATTGGAAAATTGGTCCAACAGTCTGTGATATAGCTGCATCAACTGAGGAGTCAAGATGTGGTTTGAACGGGGGGAAAAAAAGGGTTAAAAACTGATACTGATGTCAAAAATTGATGCACAAGCCCTGGTTTGCGCACATTTGCGTTTGTTTCTGTTACAGAGAGAAAGAGGGCTTTCACACAAGCGAGAGCTTAAATTTCTTTCAGATCTCAAAGACAATAGACAACCCTCAAAACTGATTCATGGTTGTTCTCCTTGCCTATAGAGACTACAGTACTGTTATTGGTTATTCTCCTTGTGGCAGGATTAAACAATACAAAAATAAATTTTGTTTCAGGAATGCATCCTACCTAAACTCCAACTGCCTGCATTCATTATGATGGTTGTCCCTGTATTGCGTTTTGAAAAGGACGGGCTCTCTCACGAGCACAAAGGCTGTGGGAAAAAAAAAAAAAAAAAAAGCCACCCCATGCAGGGATGCATAAAAATGTACTCCTAAAGCTTCAAGCTAAAATAACTAACAACCTTAACACAACAAAAACAAAAAGGATGCAAGAACGCTTTTCTCTGAAGCAGGTTGCATGAAAGATATTTTAAGATCTCTCGGTTTTCCTTCACCTTAGCGTTGTGCATGCTAATGTTTAGTCGGTGCTGTTCATTCAAAGCCACATCTATTCGAGAAGTCCCAAAAGTTTTTAAAGCAATTTGGCTTTGAATGTGAGTAGCTGAGCATTCATGTTTCAGGAGGCTTCTTGGTAGGTTTTTTTAAGGTCACAAAATCCCATGTTAGTCCAGACATTGTCACTGGTTGAGAACAAGAGACAGGGATAACAGAAAAGGCGGTTTCTTGTAGCACAGCCACACAGCCAATCTTTTCGGTTGTACTACTCACTTTGAAACGATCAGGTTATCTTCTGCCCAGTCCTTTGAAGTAATTCCTTTAGCTCCGGCGTCAGCCGCCCATTCTTTGGCCGAATCCCATTTCACCCCTTGGACCAACCCCTTGGCCCTTCCCCTCCATTTTGCGCGTTCACGTGAAGGGGTAGGGGTATCCCAATCCCAGTTAACGCGGAGGGGTAGGGGAAGGGGTAGGGCTTCTGTACCCCTCCAAACGGAGATTTTCCAGGAGCTGACTCCGAACGAAGGGGTTTGAGTGATTTCCCACAATGCCATGCGGATTTCAGCGAGATTTCATGCGGATTTCAGAAAGATGGCGGTTCCCGCGGCGAAAGATTGTCATAAATGTATTTTCTCCATTATTTACGTGTTTTAAGTTGTTATCCAGAGGAAACACGCCGCTTGATTCGCTTTCGAGCTGAGAATGAGCAGCGATTTCTGAAATCCAAGCTGCTGCTAAAAAGCTTTGGGAGTGAGTATTGTTTTCGGTTGCTTGACTGCGTACGTTTTGTTCTGTTATTCTCGCTTTTATTGTTTACATGAGTGTTCTGACACCTCATTCTGTCGGATGTGGTGCACGAAGCGCCAAAGATATCCCATTCAGTGGTGTTAGTTAACAAATCACACCCTGCCAGCAGAGATCTCTGCCTCTGACTGTAGCGGCTGGTCGCAGCCAATGACGCATTTGGTCGCGTTTTGCTAACGTAAACGCTGACGGAGGTACGCGATGACGTATGCAATCGTTGAAGGGCTATCCCAATACGTAGGGGTTGAATTTCAAGCCCTATCCCTTGTAGCTCAGTTTCAAGGGGAAGGGCCAAGGGGAAGGGGTAGGGGTAGAAATTAGAATTGGGATTGGGCCTTTATCACGTCCCGTTTTCCTTGAAAGTCCAACTTTGAGAAACCTTTCAGTTGAGCTATTACATCCTCCATTGTTGCAGTCAATCGGAACAAGCCAACAACAGTCCAAATTAAACTTTACGTGACCACCAAACAAGAATAACTGAGCTCACGTACGCCCTCTGCGCTGCGGCAGAGCTACTGCCTGCCTCACCTCATGTCTTTTCAGTGCGGCTTTATGTCAAATTGTTAACACTAAATAAGTGATACACAGACGTAGAAAACATTACATATTATAAGGAAAGTGAGGACATATTATACACATGTCTACAATGTATAAAAAACATTTTAATACAGCATTACATTGGTAGCATACACAGAGTAAGCAAAAGGCACGCGCTCAACCCAGTTAACAAGGGATTGCGCAATCTGACGTGAGGCACGGCTTGGTGCTGCCTCACGTCACTGCATATTCGCTGCAATTGAATAGGAAACAGGCAAATACGGCGAGTTTGATCGCAAAAATGATTGAAATTATTTGAATCATACAGAAATAGCATATATAGCACAGATGATTGGACAAATCTTTATTATCATCATTATCTACATTCATTACATCTCATGATGGCTGGATGATGAACGGTGAGGCCCTGCCTCACCTGCCGCCCCTGACCGCACATCACTGGACTGCATACCTAAATAAAACTATGATGACACTTGTCACTAACCTCAATGACCAAAGCCATATTCTTTCCTGACCAAGTCTTTGTACCTTTATTTTTATTCCATTTCCTCAAATAACTTTTTGTAATACCTAGGGAATTTTTTTTTTTAAATGTCCCCAACATTTACATTGTTTAAAGCTTGCTATATTTTTCTGTAAGATGCATGATTGCCTCTTGATGCTGCCTAGGTGGTGCTGCACCGTCCACAGCAGACTGTATAGTACGTTATACATGCATCAGCCTGTTCTGGTCATTTTTGACTAGCATTTAACAGTTATTCCATGAAATCGAGTTGTACATGAGCTGACGAGGCACATAGCACTGAGTTGGCTATAAGCCATGTACGACAAGAATGAGTGGAATAACTTATTATATCCACATTCACTGGATTTTGAAAAACATTTTTATTTTTTGCAAATTTGATAAAAACTTTACACAAAACGTCCGACAAAATCATTTCTGCTTAGAATGTAAACAAACCGGTAAAATGACCATAGTAATTTGTGAAAAATACTATAATAATAAATCTTGAAAAATCAAAAGATACGTTCTTACCATCAATTTTTTTTTCGCGGTGCGGTTTTCATCAAATCCTGCACTCTGATTGGCTGGCGAGCGGGTCCGTATCCTACGGTACGGACCCCAGTTATGGACCTCTGGCAACTCGCTCGTTCACAACAACAAACATAGTAGCAATTTTTGTCAACATTTATCTTTTTTATAAGATTTATTTATAAGATTTTTATCAAAAATCTTATAAATTTTTGCCAGCATTTCTCAGCATAATAGCATTAATTTTACATCATGGATAGTGATAACGACAGTGTTCACAGCAAAAGCGAGTTTTACTACCCTGAGGAAGAAGAAATAAAAGAAAACATTTCAGGAGAAAGCTAAAAACCTCTAACTTGCTAACGCCGAGCAAAAACATGGCTGAATCCTGAATGACTCAGTTTTATATAAATAGGGGACTACATAGGCGGCAAAATGTAGTTTTTTCCTGCCATGGAAGTGCACTTGTATACCGAGGAGGAAGCAATTTGCATTACAGTCGTGAATGAGGATTCAAAATGGCGGCTCGGCTTTCCCTTTCGGGCGCTCTCGTTTTCTGTTAGAATTTGGTAAAGAAAAAAATAAATATAATATTTACCAGCTTAAGGTCGGTCCGTATGGTGAAATACTGTGACCTCGGCCTTGAATAATTACCTCGGCCCAGAGGGCCTTGCTCAGGACTTTCAAGACCTCGGTCACGGTACTTCACGATACGGACCTCCCAGCTGGTAAATAACATATATATATTTTTTATTCCATGTTTTGTTGCACTTTTTTTTTTTTTGGGGGTTTTGTTTTCGAGTAGTTTTTATTTCATCCTTGGCTGGTTTGGCAAAACACTGCCATTTTGTTTTCCTCTACTCACGGTATATGAGCTGATATCCTAGTAGTAGAGTAGCCAATCAGACAGTGCGATTGCTCATATCCGGTGAATGTGGATAGAATAATAATAAATTAACCAATACACCTGGGAGACTTCAGAAAGTACTTAGAGTTATGGGAAGGTACAACCAATACTGACAGCTAGCACAAAACTGAAAATCCTCCAAGCGTGCTAGTGGAAATTAGTATGATCACAGCAGCAGTGATCAAAAATACAAACCCCTCCTTTCAAATGTGCATGATTGAAGCTTTAGTTTAGGAAATATTTAACATGACCAAAGGTAAAGATAAGACTACACACTTAGTGTAGTTAAAATGATACAGTAATGACTACATGCTAGATAAACACGCCTGCTACATTAATACAGCACAGTGTTTTTCTAAGCTTATAATTTATGAGTGTGTCTCTTCAACTCCAAAGTGGCATACAGGACACCAAGCATGGGGATTATGTGCTAACTGTAAAACGGTATGCCACATTAATAAGCAACAATCTCACTCAGCACAATCAATACTGAAGAATTACACGTACACAAGTTTACGTGTAGTGTGCAATATACAGTGTCAAGTGCAAGGTCAAAACACTCTTTAGCAGTCACGGACTCTTTATGCCCCAAAGACTTTATGGTTAATCCAGTTTGTTTTTCCATGTCCGCGGCTCACGTCTGAAGTCAAACTCAGTTAGAGCGCACTCAGGGCACGTTCAACTACGCGCGTCAGATGTAAATTACATGGCTAACTAAGCTTTGTAGATTTAGTGCCTCAACAAACATTTAAGATGTAACGGCCTATTTAGTGTTACCATCTGGATCCACTTAAAGGCCAAACACTCACGCCGAGTCGCATGCACCAGCTCCTGTTTCTAAGCCAATCTGACGTCACCTGGCATTTTTATAAACTGTGGGAACGTTTGGCTTCAAGTCTAGTTTTAGCAAAAAACAATACTCAGGGTTTAAAACGTATAGCATTTAGCAATGTGCTGAAAAAAGTGACACCTAAAGTGGCCTTAAATGCTGCTGTAGGAAATGAGGAAAATCTTTCAGCCAGCAACAAACTGCCAAAAAACAAGCTAAGAAGTGCTACTGTGCTTGTTTTGGTCACCTCAAACCTGGCAGGGAAGGAATACAAAATCAGCTCCAGTTGCTTTGTCATTATTACTGATGTCAGTGATATAGAGCTTGATTATTCAGATAAGCCAAAGATGAAGTCAAACAATAATATCTTACATTACGGGCATTGAGCAGATGTGCTTATCCAGAACGACGTACAAGTTCAACAATTTTTACCTAATCTACATGTCTTTTGAACTGGGAGGAAACCCACACAGATACAGGGAGAACATGCAAACTCCACACAGAAAGGCCCCCGTTGGCCGTGAGGCTCAAACCTGGAACCTTCTTGCTGCGAGGTAACAGTGCTAACCACTACACCACCACGCCTTCAAACACAGCTGGGAACTCAAATACACACAGACGGTCTAGACCAAGTAGTCTCATCTCATTATCTCTAGCCGCTTTATCCTTCTACAGGGTCGCAGGCAAGCTGGAGCCTATCCCAGCTGACTACAGGCGAAAGGCGGGGTACACCCTGGACAAGTCGCCAGGTCATCACAGGGCTGACACATAGACACAGACAAGCATTCACACTCACATTCACACCTACGGTCAATTTAGAGTCACCAGTTAACCTAACCTGCATGTCTTTGGACTGTGGGGGAAACCGGAGCACCCGGAGGAAACCCACGCAGACACGGGGAGAACATGCAAACTCCGCACAGAAAGGCCCTCGCCGGCCCCGGGGCTCGAGCCCAGGACCTTCTTGCTGTGAGGCGACAGCGCTAACCACTACACCACCGTGCCGCCAGACCAAGTAGTAAATCAGAAAATAATTGGAGACACCCTCACGCTACTTGCTTGTTTAATTAAAAAAAAAAGCTTTATAAATTAAAATTAGCACTCGAGGAGCTACAGCTACAACCTAGGAAGGGTAAGCCACAGAAGGTCATTGCTGAAAAGAAAAGACTGGCTGGAAAAGGTGCACAAGCAACAGGGATGAACGCAGCCTTGAGAGAATTGTCCAAAAAAAAAGTCGATTAAAGAACTTGGGAGAGCTTCACAAGGAGTGGACTGGTGTTGGTGCATCAAGAGCCACCACGCACAGACATCTTCAGAAAAGGGGCTACAATTGCCACATTCCTAATATCAAGCCACTCCTGAACCAGAGACAATGTCAGAAACATCTTACCTGGGCTAAGGAGAGAAAGAACTGGACTGTTGCTCAGTAGTCTAAAGTCCTGTTTGCAAATGAAAGTACATTTTGCATTTCATTTCAAAATCAAGGTCCTAGAGTCTGGAGGAAGAGTGGAGAGGCTCAGAATCCAAGGTATCTGAAGTTCAATGTGAAGTTTCCACAGTCTGTGATGATTTGGGGTGCCATGTCATCTGCTGGTGTTGGTCCACTGTGTTTTATCAAGTCCAAAGTCAACCAGGAGATTTTAGAGCACTTCATGTTTCCATCTGATGACAAAGCTTTATGGAAATGCCAATTTCCTTTTCCAGCAGGACTTAAACACTTGCCCACAGTGCCAAAACTATTACCAAATGGTTTGCTGACCATGATATTACTGTGCTTGATTGGCTAGTCAACTCACCTGACCTGAACCCCAGAGAGAATCTCTGGGATATTGTCAAGAGGAAGATGAGAAACACCTGACTCAAAAATACAGACGAGCTGAAGGCTGCTATCAAAGCAACCTGGGCTTCAATAACACCTCAGCAGTGCCACAGACTGATCACCTCCATGCCACACCGCATTGATACAGTAATTCATGGTAAAGGAGCCCCAACCAAGTACTGAGTGTGTAAATGAACATACTTTTCAGAAGTTGGACATTTCTGTATTGTAAATCCTTTTTTGATTGATCTTAGGAAATATTCTAATAAATTTGAGATACTGGATTTCTGATTTTCATGAGCTATAAAGCCATAATCATCAAAGTTAAAACAAAAAAGGCTCAAAATATTTCAATTTGTGTCATGAATATAGAATATATGAAAAGTTTACCTTTTTGAATTAAACTATGAAAAAAATGAACTTTCACGATATTCTCAATTGTTTGAGATGCACTAGTATGTATGTACATACAGTGGGGCAAAAAAGTATTTAGTCAGCCACCAATTGTGCAAGTTCTCCCACTTAAAAAGATGAGAGAGGCCTGTAATTTTCATCATAGGTACACTTCAACTATGAGAGACAGAATGGGGGGGAAAGAATCCAGGAAATCACATTGTAGGATTTTTAATGAATTAATTGGTAAATTCCTCAGTAAAATAAGTATTTGGTCACCTACAAACAAGCAAGATTTCTGGCTCTCACAGACCTGTAACAACTTCTTTAAGAGGCTCCTCTGTCCTCCACTCGTTACCTGTATTAATGGCAGCTGTTTGAACTCGTTATCAGTATAAAAGACACCTGTCCACAACCTCAAACAGTCACACTCCAAACTCCACTACAGCCAAGACCAAAGAGCTGTCAAAGGACACCAGAAACAAAATTGTAGACCTGCACCAGGCTGGGAAGACTGAATCTGCAATAGGTAAGCAGCTTGGTGTGAAGAAATCAACTGTGGGAGCAATTATTAGAAAATGGAAGACATACAAGACCACTGATAATCTACCTCGATCTGGGGCTCCAC
Organism: Neoarius graeffei; assembly: GCF_027579695.1. Lineage (NCBI taxonomy): Eukaryota > Metazoa > Chordata > Actinopteri > Siluriformes > Ariidae > Neoarius > Neoarius graeffei. The sequence goes on from NC_083572.1 coordinate 72,777,243, forward strand.
GCAAGATCTCACCCTGTGGGGTCAAAATGATTACAAGAACGGTGAGCAAAAATCCCAGAACCACACGGGGGGACCTAGTGAATGACCTGCAGAGAGCTGGGACCAAAGTAACAAAGGCCACCATCAGTAACACACTACGCCGCCAGGGACTCAAATCCTGCAGTCCCAGACGTGTCCCCCTGCTTAAGCCAGTACATGTCCAGGCCCGTCTGAAGTTTGCTAGAGAGCATTTGGATGATCCAGAAGAGGATTGGGAGAATGTCATATGGTCAGATGAAACCAAAATAGAACTTTTTGGTAAAAACTCAACTTGTCGTGTTTGGAGGAGAAAGAATGCTGAGTTGCATCCAAAGAACACCATACCTACTGTGAAGCATGGGGGTGGAAACATCATGCTTTGGGGCTGTTTTTCTGCAAAGGGACCAGGACGACTGATCCGTGTAAAGGAAAGAATGAATGGGGCCATGTATCGTGAGATTTTGAGTGAAAACCTCCTTCCATCAGCAAGGGCATTGAAGATGAAACGTGGCTGGGTCTTTCAGCATGACAATGATCCCAAACACACCGCCCGGGCAACGAAGGAGTGGCTTCGTAAGAAGCATTTCAAGGTCCTGGAGTGGCCTAGCCAGTCTCCAGATCTCAACCCCATAGAAAACCTTTGGAGGGAGTTGAAAGTCCGTGTTGCCCAGCGACAGCCCCAAAACATCACTGCTCTAGAGGAGATCTGCATGGAGGAATGGGCCAAAATCCCAGCAACAGTGTGTGAAAACCTTGTGAAGACTTACAGAAAACGTTTGACCTCTGTCATTGCCAACAAAGGGTATATAACACAGTATTGAGATGAACTTTTGTTATTGAGCAAATACTTATTTTCCACCATAATTTGCAAATAAATTCTTTAAAAATCAGACAGTGTGATTTTCTGGATTTTTTTTCCTCATTTTGTCTCTCATAGTTGAGGTATACCTATGATGAAAATTACAGGCCTCTCTCATCTTTTTAAGTGGGAGAACTTGCACAATTGGTGACTGACTAAATACTTTTTTGCCCCACTGTATATGGGTGTTGGTGTGCATCAAATGGTAAGCCACAACTGTGTGCGCACGCGTGCGTTTCTGCAGGTCTGTGTTATATTAATGCAAAAGCATTTTAAACATACTAAGCAGATTAGCTCCCAAAAGTAATCATGATGTGCTGTAAAAGTTGGAGAGAAAAAACAAACTTACTTTGGATAGACTGACATCATCTTGGCCTCCGCATAGCCGGGCTTACATTCTCCTTTACTCAGATTTCCATACTTATACTGTAGCTCAAGCGGCCTGCAAAAAAACAGAAGGAGGACAAGACAGAAATAAAAGTTTGAACATCCTGAAACCACTGCACAAATGATGCATCCTGCTTACTCAGGACTGTATTAGCAAGAATCTTGGTACAAGTATTACGATGTTTATAAGCCTTCATCTTCCTAGTGACACTAAAAATGCATCACAGAACATCACAGTAATATTAAATATTATTAGGCTTCACTGACACTCACTACAGGATAAATGGAAGGTGATTATGGTAAGCATACATCTAGTTTTTCATTCATACTTTTTTTTTGTTTGTTTTTTACAACATGATATATCGGGGGCGGCACGGTGGTGTAGTGCAGGGGTTCCCAAAGTGTGGTGCGCGCACCCCACTAGGGGGTGCGCAAGATAAAAAACGTAATGGCGATTTTTAACTCTTCTTCTACGCCGTAACGGTTCTGCAGTAGTTTGTGGCTTCATTAATTAATTCGCGATGCTCAACTGGTTGAAATCGGCAAAACTAAATGCCGATCGGCAACTAAACATCAGCAAAGACTGGGAGATATTGAGAAAGATTTGAGGCTGAGACTGTCTTCAATTACCCCAAACATCGGAGAGCTCTGTGCCAAGATGCAGGCCCATCCGTCGCATTAATATTGGTATGTATTTGGCCAAATGGCATTCATCTTACTAAAAATATATACTGCTACTGAAAATAGGACCTATATAGCCTACTGACCCACCCACCGTCTGTCTGTCTCTCTCTCTCGCTGCAGACTGAGCCGCCAGCGCTGCACTTCACAATCAGATGGATCCTCTTCTTTATCTGTTCCTGATATGCTCCTTAATTGTTGTATCTCTTTAAAATGCATATGTTCATAATTATCATTGCTATTTTTACTGTTATTATATGTTAACTTTTTTGCAAATTAAATTCATTCTCAATTCATGTTCATAACCTTGTAATGACAGGGTTGTGTTGCTAGTGTTTTAAACACGGATGAAAATCATATATTTTCCCCATATCTGGCTGGTAGACTACATGCCTCGATGTGATCTCCCTTTGGAATGAATTTGCACATTTACCGTGTTGCAACGTTTTAAAACTGTTACATTTCAATCAAATTCTACCTAATTCAAATACGAGAGCGCATAATATGTTAATGTGATTCGATGTTCTCATTCGAGCATGACGGGCTGCCTTTGTAAGAAACCTTTGGTGTTCTTTTTTTTCACTTTTGTGGTTTCCTGCAGGTGTGGCAAACGATGTTTGTTATCATTTAGCACGATTAAAGATGCTTCCCTTATAAGAAAGCGTGTTTTTTTGAAACTGGGGAACTGGGGGTGCGTCAACCTGGTTGGAGTATAGAAGGGGGTGCGTGGCCAAAAAAGTTTGGGAACCGCTGGTGTAGTGGTTAGCGCTGTCGCCTCACAGCAAGAGGGTCCGGGTTCGAGCCCAGCAGCCGGCGAGGGCCTTTCTGTGTGGAGTTTGCATGTTCTCCCCATGTCTGCTTGGGTTTCCTCCAGGTGCGCCAGTTTCCCCCACAGTCCAAAGACATGCAGGTTAGGCTAACTGGTGACTAAATTGACCGTAGGTGTGAATGTGAGTGTGAATGGTTGTCTGTGTCTATGTGTCAGCCCTGTGATGACCTGGCGACTTGTCCAGGGTGTACCCCGCCTTTCGCCCGTAGTCAGCTGGGATAGGCTCCAGCTTGCCTGCGACCCTGTAGAACAGGATAAAGCGGCTAGAGATAATGAGATGAGATATTGGAATTGTACAGACATTTTTAATATTTTAAACTACTGCATGTTTGTTTTTGGGACTCAGGGTAATAAACAGTGCACAACATGGGAAATCTCTGAAGCTGCAGTGCAAATGATGAAATATTGGTAATAACTTCACATTAGCTTTACTGCATTAGTTAATAAGAAAACATGAACTTTGATATTAAAGCTAGGCAGCCTTTCGATTTCATAAAATTGGTGAAATTTAGTTCCCTCTGAAATTTGGTCATTGGGATTTATGTTTATTTCTGTAATCTCTCACAAAATACCAGGCCATTCTGTGGCTGGGAAGTTATTTAATTTGAGGGGATTCCCGAGCAAATAAAGTGCATGAAATTGCTCGCGTCGCGCAGTCAAGAAGACCGAGGAAGTCCATATGCGCATGCGCAGTTTTACCTTTGACCGTTCACTGACCGTTACATCATTCTGTCGGTAAACGAACAGCTGATCACACGGAGGTGCTCACTGACCACCGATATTTATTAGTTTGGTCCTGCGTTTCCTTCCCTTCACAAAATAACATCACGCTTTCCGTTATTATAGTCGGTCCTTCATGTTTCATTCACGTCCTCAATTTTCCTCTCCCGTTTCAAATTTGTATCCCACAATGCCTTGCACAAACGGGGAAACCCCACCACCTGATGCATGATGTAGTATCTTGTATTGTGTCATGGTAAAGCAAGAAAAAATAGAGAATTTAGGGCCACATGGCCCTAAATTTATTAATTATTCTATTTAAAAAAAAAAAAAAAAAAAACTTATAAAATTGGAAGTCTGTAATTTGAATTCGGTGGCTTTCGGGCCACTAAACAAAAATAATTGGGCATCAGGGAAAATTCTTTTTATGACCCACACTTGAAAAATCTGAAAGGCAGTCCACCTTTAAGGATCAGTAATGTTAAAGTAATAAGAAAAGAATAAAACGTAACAGCCAATATAACACTTACGTTAAATTCACTTCTGCCCACTTTCTAATGATGTTTTACCCCCGGTTTTCTCCTCAATTTGGTAACCTGCCAATCCCCCCGATTGGTTGCTCCCTTATCGTATGATTGCTACCAACCAGGGAGGATGGGGCCAAACACATGCTTCATCCGAGACATGTGAAGCCAGTCGGCTGCGTCTTTTTTGAACTTCAGCTCATGCTGCATCACAAGCCAACGTAACACACTTGGTAGAATGTGCCATCTGCACGCTTCAATATACATTATATTATAGTATATTATAAGGGCTTTATTTCAAAACTATTTCTACTTGTCTGCTTGCATGAGCTCAAACTAGGACAACCACCATGTTATTAATCATAGGTGCTCATTGATTTTCATGTTTGAATGCACATTAGAATAAAACGGTGCCAAGTTTGGCCTGCGCTCCAGCAGAAAGTTTGTTGAGCAGCTTGAAAACCTTAAACAAGTCGAGTCTGAAATGGAAATGATTCATGATTGAACTGCTGACAAGCTTGTATTATTTCTAAAAACATCAACTTGCATAAATATTTTCCCCCTGTTATGCAGAAGTAATGAGGTTATGGCCCACGGTGGAGTCTTGTATTCCACTGCTGATTCTCTTCTTAAATCATTAAAATCAAACATGCCTTCAGCTTTTCTTATTCTTATACAGTACTCAAATAATTCATCATAGAATATTACAAAATGCAACCATCTTACAGCCCTACACAAATGTTAACACATTTTCACTACAAGTGGCTAAATACACTAAAATCAGTATTTCTCAATCAGTGGGCCACGAATTTTTTTCCAAGTTGAAGCTAATTTTTTTTACTCGTAGTAGGGTACAATTGCTGGGTTGCATCCGACGCCACAGCCGCCTCACATTACGCTACGGTCACGCTACAGCTCACGGTGCTTTGTGGTAGGTTATCGATGAAAATGAGCCACTTGGGTGGCGATATACAAGGGAGTTAAAAGTTGTGGTTACACGGTAGGTGAACACTTGATTGTCACACCTTTGCGTGCTTGAGCCTGGCACAGCTTGAGCGGCCGCACGCGCTCATGGAGCGTGTTGTGCGCACGCTTGGGACCCAGTCGTTATGGGAATCACCTGATACAGATTTGAGCACAAATCAGCACGTGCAGATACGTAAGCTGTTTTCACAGAGGCTTTGCGAAGCAGCATCGTTATCACAGTTGTTTCTAGCCATGTTTATAACGCTGTTTAAATACTCTGCTTTGCTTTCCTTTCTGTTTTGTAAATATCACACCTGCTAATAAACACTTCCTGCGCTTGGATCCATCTACCGCTGTCTATCTTGTAGTGTCCTGATCCCCAGATCTTATACCAGAAACACACAAAAAGTTGTTCTCCTCCATGCTCTTCCAAGTTTTCATCTGTTTGCCCGTGTAGAACGATGTCTGCAGCACCAGGTAGTTTAAGATGTCGGGGAACTCAACGGATGGATGATTTTTCAACTCGTAGGAAAAATCCTTTTTTGTTAGCATGTAAGGATCTAATCCCATTGAGCGGTTTCTATATCCACTTCTTGGTTTTAATAACTTGCTTATTTGCTGGACACAAACATGGCAATAAATTCTTGTGTTAATGGATCAGACTCCACTTTTGGATCATTAATCTCTCTTGACTGAGAATGCCCTGCACGCATGGTTTGTGTTGGCTTCTGGCACATCCACACAGTTTTAAATACAACACCTGCAATTAAAAACAGTTTGTTTTTATTGCATTTATTTAATTCCTGGGCTCCCATCTGCAACAGGGAGTGATGTTGCAGCCCAGTAATACACTTTACAACAGGTTATTAGATTCTAATAGAATAGATGAGCCAAAATAATTGGGGGAATCTTTTTTTTTTAATTATTTATTTATTTTTAAGCGGGCCCCGACTCGTTACAAGTATGAATAGGTGGGCCTCAAAGCAGAAAAGGTTGAGAACCTCTGCACTAAATACACTCAGTCAATAGTATATTGAGTTACATGTCAACCCTAAGATCGAGATGCTGACCTCTTCTGCTCCTCAGACCTGCCTGATCCATCCTAATGCCCTGTGTCTGGTTGGAATCTCATCACGTTGCTCCTGTAGAGGACGGCCCCATATGGACAGTTGAAAGTCCCACTTGGAGGACGCTCTGGACTCTTACAGTAATGCTTTTATGGCTGAGGACTACAGTTGACTTGCTAACTTTAGAACTGCAGTTGTCATGAACAGTTTTGCACTCAAGTTTCCATCAATTAAGAGTTATAACATCAACGAAACTGTCATGTTAAAACTGTTAAAAATGTTATAAAAATCGCACTGTTATCACCCAAATGAGGATGGGTTCCCTTTTGAGTCTGGTTCCTTTCAAGGTTTCTTCCTCATGTCGTCTGAGGGAGTTTTTCCTTGCCACCGGCTTGCTCATTGGGGATAGATTAGGGATAAAATTAGCTCATGTTTAAAGTCATTTAAATCCTGTAAAGCTGCTTTGCGACAATGTCTATTGTTAAAAGCGCTATACAAATAAACTTGACTTGGCATATAAAGGCCTATAGAGCAATGGCCTCTATATAAAATCTTCTTCAGGGCATCTTTCACGTGGGGAAATCTGTGAAGACGAAAGTACTTGCCAAAACATTACTGAAGTGATATGGGTGAAGGGGATGGGATTGAATCATTCCAGATTTATGTGTTGATTGGCTCAGCTGCCATTTTAGCGTGTGTATTTTAATGGTAGGCACACCATACAAATGTTATGCATCAGTACCACAATGTTTAAGCATTGCTACATCAGTAAGACATACTTGAAAACAGATCATTCAGAGAATTAGCCCATTCTGCTCGTTTCTAAATCTAACAGTCTCAAACAAACAAAAGGATTTGGTTTTGGATTTAGTCATCCTTTGGAGAAAAAATGGGAGGAAACACAGGGTAACAAAATGGGAGCATGAGACTATCTTCTTGACAAACTAATTAGATCTGGATATTGAGATATGCAAAGAATTAGCTGCTCCTCCATTAGAACTAGTGAGTTGTGGGTTTGATACGTCACCTATCATCTTACTGATTGTGTTTTTAAAAGGTGGTGCTGCCTGTAGGTGAAGCAGCACCACTCGCCCTATACATCATTATGAACACTACCTAGAGACTATAACGATCATATTTCAAATGATTATATTCTAGAACATTTCTAAAAACTAAAAGGCATTGTACGTGGCCAATTTAAACCTTCATGGATCCAAACCTTCATGTGAACATTGAGTTGTAAAAAGGACACACAGACTATGCACAAAATTGCTAGAGAAATAGAAGTAAAGCTTTTTTTTTCCTTTTAGTCACACGATAAGGTTTTAGGGTCAGTGAGACCCGAGTACAGAGTTAAATTATTGAAGAACCAGCTGCAACGTGTTCCCACAGTCCCACTCCTCTAATTGGTACCATGTCTACAATAATAAAGCCTGAGTGGGTGAGGTACTGTTTATTTTGCATTGGCTGTCCTGTACGTCTGCTGATTCAAACAAGATCTCTCCATTAATACTCAGCCGAGCCCAGTGCAATAAGACAACTTGTTGATGGACAGCATTTGTACAGGTGGACCTCACAAGGGATGTCACATTTTTCTTTAGCCTTACGAGACCTCCCATGGAGGATTCTAAGAAAGAATGCAGAATTAAAATCAGAAATCGAGAGGCAAAAGAAGTAGTAGCTAATTTATCAGCAATGTCATGCGCAAAACATACTCAACTGCTTCATTTATAATCTACATAGCTCTGTACTGCTCAAATAAACAACCAGCCAAGATCTAAAAAGAGATATATTGGGGGTTGTTAGAGGTCACACTGACTAAACAAGTACGAGTGGTTCACAGGAGTTTTACTTACTCAAACCTCTTGTAAAAGGAAAACGGATTAGAATTAGTCAGAGAAATTATGTGAAAACAGAAAGTGGGTCCTGAAGTTAGGTACACTCTTCATACACCGTATGGCCAAAAGTTTGTGGACACCTGGCCATCACACCTCCATGTGAGCTTTTCCCAAACTGTTGCCACAAAGCTTGAAGCACATACTTCTCTAGAATGTCTTTGTCTACTGTAGCGTTACAGTTTTCTTCTAAGGGCCAAGATGCCCAAACGTGCTCCAACATGACAATATCCATGTACAAAGCGAGGGCCATTAAGACATGGTGTGCCAAGGTTGGTGTGAAAGAAGTCGAGTGGTCCGCATAGAGCCCTGACCTCAACCTCACTGCACACCTTTGGGATGAACTGGAACACTGACCGAGCCCCAGGCTTCCTCACCCTACATCAGTGCCTGAACTCTCTACTACTCTTGTAGCTGAATGAATAAATCCCCACAGCTGCACTCCAAAATCTAGTGGAAAGCCTTCCCAGAAGATAAGGCTATTATAACAAGACCGCCAAGGACGGTGTAGCTCACTCCGGCTCTGTCTAGTCCAGAAGGAACGATCTAAAGTTGGCCACCTTGCACGATAAATGTTGCAAGCTATATGCTCCCTAAGAATATCGACCTATTTGCCAGAAAGAATCCAAAACAGTGAGAAATTGACTGAGAAGAAGCAATTTTGGGGCGGCACGGTGGTGTAGTGGTTAGCGCTGTTGCCTCACAGCAAGAAGGTCCTGGGTTCGAGCCCCATGGCCGGCGAGGGCCTTTCTGTGCGGAGTTTGCATGTTCTCCCCGTGTCCGCATGGGTTTCTTCCGGGTGCTCCGGTTTCCCCCACAGTCCAAAGACATGCAGGTTAGGTTAACTGGTGACTCTAAATTGACCGTAGGTGTGAATGTGAGTGTGAATGGTTGTCTGTGTCTATGTGTCAGCCCTGTGATGACCTGGCGACTTGTCCAGGGTGTACCCCGCCTTTCGCCCGTAGTCAGCTGGGATAGGCTCCAGCTTGCCTGCAAGCCTGTAGAAGGATAAAGTGGCTACAGATAATGAGATGAGATGAAGCAATTTTTGTTGAACTGCTCATTAAGGCTTAATTAGTCCATAACTTCATTAATAATTGCAATTAAGCAAATCTGGGTCGAAGTTATGTGCACCCTAGGTACCCCTACCTTCATGCCAGAAAAAAAAAAATCGATTAAGAACCGAGGGAGAAGAAAATGATGTGTGGAAACGGCTCATTAGGGCTTAATTACGCCATATCTTCATTATGAATTGCAATTATGCAAATTTGGGTAGAAGCAGGCAGACCTACCTTCCTGCCAAAAATAATAAAAATCGGTGAAGATTTGAGAGAGAAGCAGCAATTTTTGTGAAATGTGGACGATGCTGGACGGATGGACAGATAGACGGCGGACAACACATGATAGCATAAGCTCATTGCCTGGCAGCCGGATGAGCTAATAAGGTTACTAGAACAGCAAAATGGGGACTCCATCTGGAACGAGATGTTAAATAAGCACATACAGTATTAGCGTCATGGTCAGGTGTCATTTTTGCCCATATAAAGTATTAGAGACTGCAGCATAACATACCCGGAGGAAAGTGTAATCCACCTCTTTCTGCATGCATAAGCTCAGAGAATCTCACGATTGGCTGGTGTTACTGTGATTGACAGGGGCGTGTGAGCCCCTCCCACCCTGAGAACATGGTTAATTTTGCTCTATTGGACTCCCAGCCATGGACGACTATGGCACTTGTTGATCTCTGCATGATCGGGTGAACGTTTTACTGTCGCACCACTCAGGAGCTCCAAATTGGACATGCGCTAAAGTTTTGAGCGTAAAGGCCTAAGCATGCTTCATGTGCAGACAATATTTGGCTGGCTTCTCCAAAAAATATGTAATTAAAGAGTAAATAGGCTTCACTGCATGACATATACCCGGCCTGTGATTGGAACATTCATACATGATGACCAACATGTAACTGCGGAGATCATGCAATCTTGCAAGCACATGAAGTTCGTTTCGTTGTCTCCATATCAAGTATGTTGATTAACTGACACTAGCTTGCGTTCATTTCACAGAGCAGAGAGAAGCACCAGTATGGTCACCACATATGTAACAAGTTAATTTGTCATCTAGCTCTGTAATCTGAGCCGAACACACGCGGTCACACAAAGCCTGAAACCAACACTTGCTATGTCAGCATTTCTAACACAATCGGTCCTCAACTTTCTTGATTACATTATCTCTATAGTTTAAACTTACATGGTTGAAAATTTCATTTAAGTAACCCACCCCAGTATTTGTACATTCAGCATTAGAAACATGCAAAATCACACCACAGGTTGGTACTTACAATCTTCCATCAGGCTTAATGAGGAACCCCTGCTTGTCATACACTAAAGAGAAAACAAAAACAAGAAAATCAGCAGAATATACACATCTGAAAGAGAAAAGAGAAACAGAAAAAAGCATAAAAAGCAATTCTTTCATATTCAGAGTGACTGAGAAAAAACAAAGCAAGAGGCTTATGGGACTTTTTCCCCCCAGAAGTGTGCGGAAGAGGGGAACGCATGACATGCAAATGTTTAGTTAGTGCATAGCAAGACATGCAGTGTCATCATGCTTCAAGACATCTGGACAACTTCCCACTGAAGCATTCAATATTCTTATACATACTGTACATAGCTATAAGATAAAATCATTTTACATCCTAAAAGATTGGAAATTACGCAAGTTTGTTTTCAAAAAATAATGAAATGAGACTGCAAGCTCAGAACAAGCAAGTATTAATGCAAAAGCAGCTTAAATTTGACAAGAGTCTCACATTTCTTCTATAAACAATAAAAGCACGCAATAAATTCAACAGGGACGCTGGTCTTAAAGTCAATGTCAACACAGGAAAAGATTTCACTTGGTGCCACTGCACACAAAACGTTTACAGAATGTTATAAGAAGAAAATAATGAGCACTTTCTAATTCATGAGTAATCATTACAAACTGTTTCGATATTAGACCTTCTCAAGATGCAGACACACCATCCTCCTCCTTCATTGCTGTCTCATCCAGGGTTTCCCTTAAAGCATCATAGCGTAGCAGCTCCGCTACGCTTAATTTATTGACTGATACGCTTAGTGACATGCCGCTACCCATTAAACCGCCGCCGTGTTTTTAGGCCCACAGTATAAAGCTAGAATCAACATCCCTGTGCTTTGTAGCCTTTGAGCAGGTAATCAATACAGTCCATACAAGCCCATGGCCCTGAACTTGACCCAAGTTCATAGCTGATATCAGAGAAGAGTATTCCATGCCGATTGGCTGAGTGTGTGTGGTATGCTGCGTTGATTGGATGAGCGATGCACAATTAAAATTCATAGGTAACTTATGCAAGAATGGCGTAGCCTTCAAGCCAGGTATGAGTGAGCAAAACAGATGGGTTGCAGCTTAATTATGAAGTTTTTCACAAAGAAAACTGCAGAAAACAACTCGGCAACAGCGGCAGACCATGGTTGTGAGACCGTGACAGCCAGTTCGCTGCATGTTGCTGACCAGCTTGAGCATTTCATCATCTGCACTACTGCCAAAATTTAATGATCAGTATTTTGAACAACTCGTGCCATGTTGCATCACCATTCACTTTGTTTGATGTGAAATAATCTGTAGGCTCTATGGAACAGTACACTGCTTGTGAGATGCAGGTGGGTATTGTTTTGACTTTGTTTTTAGGGTAGGAATTCAGTAAAATTATAAGTAAAATATAGCCCCCCTCCCCAACAAACATGACATTTCTTGTTGGTGGTGGCGCAGATGACTCGTGCAAAAATGTATCAAATGTTCACATACGTGCCATTTTGGAGGACAGATGTGTTCACATTACAGTTACACAGGTCACCTTTAATTATGAAATGAGAACCATTAAAAACAGGCAAATCTGATCTGAGCGAAAATTCATAATTGAACAATGAGGTTTATAGACCCCTTCGCAGTAAACGTCATTCATACGTAAGCGGAAATTGCGCGCGCAGCCTGGACCCAAAAAAGACTCAGAAATGCCTAGTTGTTGTGTTTTCGGGTGTCAGAATCGTAGCGGTGATGGGGTTAAAATGTACAGAATTCCAGCAGGATCTCACCCATTCCAAAAAAAAAATAAAAAAAAAATCGCCGACGTCTATGGCTACAAGCCATCAAACGTGTAGACTGGGATGAAAGCACTATCAAAAATGCGCGGGTTTGCAGCGCCCACTTCATCACAGGTAAGATCAGGCTATTTATTAAATCTTTCTTTTTTATTCTTTCTAGTCTTCGTTTATTGATGTAGCAAAATACTTTGGTAACGTTTGTCTGATTAGCTGGGTCATAGTTACACAATGCAATGAATATTGTTAGCATGTTAACTTAGCTTTGCATGCAATTTTGTTTGTAGGAGAGGTCTCGCTTGACTCAAGCAGTCCAGATTTTGTGCCATCATTATTTGTGTATGCCGAAAATCACAATTTTAAAGCAAGGATGGAAAGGTAAAATTGTGTGCCCTCGCTCTAAATGCCAACTTACGTTGACTGCTCTAACCTAGCTCCCGCCCCGTTCAGTTTCATTTCTGCTCTCTGCCTCTCGCTTTTTACGCAGCTCTGATTTCTCTTAGCTGCACTCTTTACACTATCATTCCTTTCATGCCATCACCTCCTGCAAATTGCTGTTTAGTGTTGGGATTTGCTGTTGTAGCTAAAGCCACATTGCCATCACATCACTGGCATAATTTGATTAAAACAAAATGAATATGAATGTCCCATTGTTAATCAAGTTGTACATGCCCGCACATAATCATATGCGTCTAAAGACTTGTAGGCACGAAGTTTTTCGTGGGTGTACACTGAAGTCTTGTCAATAAGGTACGAGTACATATCTGGCCATTGTATACCAGGGAACTTACTAACATCGTCCGTCCACTCTTTAATTAAATACGGATCCGGTAGGCGATGTCCACTTGTTAGAGTTAACTTATTTATGTAGCATTCTCGATCTTGTAACGACAGTTGTTTGGCATAATCTGACAGCTCATAATGCCGGTCTATGGGCAGCGCCATTGTTTCTGGGTCCAGGCTGCACGCGCATCCTGGCAACGGTTGGTTTGTTTACAAACATGCGAAGGGGTCTATAATGTGAACGTAGCCTTTGAGTCCGATTCTTCTCAAGGTTTCCTCCTCATGTCATCCCAGGGAGTTTTTCCCTTGCCACCGTTGCCTCCTGATTTGCTCATTAGGGACACATTCTTATAAATTCATACATGTAAAACTTATATCCAGAATTTATATATTTCTTGAAAGCTACTTTGTGGCAATGTTCACTGTTAAAAGTGCTATACAAATAAAACTGAACACGCAATGCTCTATCCAGCTGTGATTTCTTCGGGAATGTTTTAGGTTGATGGAGCAAAAAAATTAAATAAAGGACTTGGCTAAACGGTTTCTGAAATGTCACTCATGCAATATTAATCTGTTTGCAGAACTGTTACGTAAAAGCAATCTCACACTCATCATGCTTCTGCAATGATCCTTAAGTAGATAATTTTTAGAATCCCTTGTGCAACATCCTGAAAACATTCTCAAGTACAGTGAATCATTTTTAGCACAAATTCAGCTAAAGGAAGTGATAATGATTAACATCAGCTAAATCAGGGTATAAGAGGAATAAAACAGTTCAGGACATGAGTCAATTTAAACAGAAAAGAGAAACCAAAACATATGAGACAGCAAGGAGGAGTATAAAAGTGACTTCTATACATGAAATGATTCAGTAATACACAGTAAAATATGCAATAATAATTTGATACTTTCTCCATAAACCACCATGTACACCAATCAGCCACAACTATGACTGCCAAACCTGTTGAACACTTGCCACATACATCAGGTCCGTACATGACAACCTTTTTTTTTTTTTTTTTTGGGGGGGGGCATTTTGACAACTGTCCATAAAGTATTCTTAAGTTCCATATAATTTAACTCCTTTATGTATTAACTAAATGAGTATTAGAACAAATGAATAGCTTCATGAGATCCCTGGTGGGGTTTTTTTTGGATATTTTTGTAGATAAACCACCCCTGTGCTATATACAAACTCTTCTAAACCCCCACTTTGTACGGCCCTGATAAACATATACATATTTTTTAATTACCCAAATAAATTAATTGATTAAAAACTGCTCAGGTATTGTTTCCAGTAACTTGTTTTACACATCTTGACTTTTTTTTTTTTCATCCAATAAGAATATTTTCCCATTCATAAATGTTATTTCTCTCATCATTTTCTGTGTTGATTTACCCTTTTGTTTTGACAGGACTGGCACATTAACACACTGACCTTGGATGCTGAAAATCTTTAGGACAGGGGTCCCAGATGGGATGATATAATAAATAAATAAATAAATAAATAAAATAATAATAATAATAATATGGGTCTACCATGCTAAACTCATGCTTAAATCGCAATTTATATACCTAATAACCTATATGTACCTCCCACATAATAGTTGGGGCTGCAAAGAACGATATCTGGCAAGTGTGAGTATAGATTTTCTACGTAATTTGGTCTAATAAAAACGATGTCTCCCCACAAGCGGCCCCAGCCGAACACACCCGAAGTTGACGATTCGGGATTCCCATCATTTCCGGTTTTGTTTTCATTTTGCAATGGCAGCCCCCAATATGTGCGAGGTAAGAGTTTTTGTTGAATATTTCTTGGATTTTACATGAATACTAGGTAGGAACCCATCGTTTTGACCACACTCGCTGAGAAAGGCGAGTCTGGGGTGATCTTTACTCGCCATTACATTTCACAACTTGCATTTGGCGAGTGGCTAAACTACACGCTGCTGCCAGGTAAAGTGAATGATCATCTCATTACAGTAGCACCTGTCAAGCAGTGGGATATATTAGGCAACAAGAGAACAGTCAGTTCTTGAAGTGGATGTGTTGGAAGCAGGAAAAATGGGCAAGCGTAAGGATCTGAACAACTTTGACAAGGGCCAAATTGTGATGCCTAGATGACTGGGTCTGAGCATCTCCAAAATGACACATCTTGTGGGGTGTTCCCGGTATGCAGTGGTTAGTACCTACCGGCGACAGGGTCATGGGGGTTGAAGACTCATTGATCCACATGCAGCACAAAGGTTAGCCCATATGGTCCAATCCCACAGAAAAGCTACTGGAGCACAGCGTGTTCGAGACTCACGCTTGCCCATTTTTCCTGCTTCCCACACATCAACTTCAAGAACTGACCGGTCTCTTGCTGCCTAATATAGCCCACCCCTTGACTATTGAAATGAGATGTTATTCATGTCACCAGTCAGTGGTTTTAATGTTATGGCATAACAATTATATTAAAATAAAACATTTTTAAAACCCTAAGGTGTATTATCCAGTAAGTACATGAAAAGAATCCAAAATAAAATATTACAAGTGAGGAAAGTAGGAACACACTTACTGTTCTTTGGTGTTTTGAAGGTTAAGCAATTACTCCATCATAAGGACAATCAATCACAAGTTTAAGTGAGACATGAGGGAAAAGAAAGTGAGGCGGGGCAAGGGTGCTGGTGGATTAGCATCATGGCTAAGAAATAAGAACTGCGGCAGGGTTTGTCTTTTGGTTAAAAGCAGCTCAATCTGTGCAGTGAGTGTCATTCATTCTTACAAAGGTCACTGTGCTTCTGTCAGTAATCTAGTGAATGAGGAACAGTAGCGAAAAGTCAGCAGCTGTGCCATTACATCCTCTCTCTATGTAGAGAAGAAACACTAAAACATGCTAGCAAGACTCATTACATTTAAACATGCACTTTGTAGGGGTGGAGCAGGCACTCTGAAAAATCCACTCCCAGTGAATACCACAGACCTTACACAACAGGAGACCAAACTGGCTAAATATTTCAAGTTCATCTTCAGTGGAATATATATTTATTTTGGGACTATATGGCTAATGTGGCTCACACCAGAAACTGAATACATCTCTGATCGACTATACGTGGGGTCAAGCGTCCACGATGACCTGTCAATGTCCTTTCTGTTCTTTTCATAAAGATAGTTTATTAATAAAATCACTACAGAATGGTCATAACTGGGACAGAAGCACTGTAAGCAGCTTTGTAACTCGGAGAGCACAGCTTGCGTTTCTGGCAGTTTAACGTGCCACAGTGTTGGGGGTTAGCAGCGTTGGGTGATGAGCAATTAATAACTGCTCAATAAATACGTATTCCAATCCAAAGAAGTTAATAAAACATGATTGGGTCCAAAAGTCAGAATTCATAAGAAACATTTTTAATCGCGGGTTTGTTAAATGAACACGAACAAAAAACTCCCAAAACAACAGGTTCTTCTGTCATGTCACAGTCGTCAACAAGAGACCACAACAGATAACTGTGTTAGGAGCACCTACTGTACAAAACATGGACAGTGTAACATCTCTAAAAAGTGAAGGCACCACAGGTCTAGGGCCCCTGCTGGCTGGCTGCAGTACAATTTGTAGCACGGCCCACCCCATGAGTTTCAGTGACAAAACAGCTTTCGTTTCAATGTCATTTTTCTTGTCTAAACCGTCTTCCATCTACAGTGTCTGATGATCTATCTACAGTTTTCGCGATGTTGATGTCTGCACATGTTTTTAAATTTTCCCCGAGAAATGAGTTTTTAAAATGTTTTTCTACTATAGCATAAGAAGGTGTGGCTACACTTGGGGAGAAAGTGAGTGAGTGACAGC
This sequence comes from Neoarius graeffei, assembly GCF_027579695.1. Classification (NCBI taxonomy): domain Eukaryota; kingdom Metazoa; phylum Chordata; class Actinopteri; order Siluriformes; family Ariidae; genus Neoarius; species Neoarius graeffei. The sequence continues at coordinate 72,793,916 of NC_083572.1, forward strand.
CTTGGCTGGAAGAGACTGTCTAACTTCACAGTATTTACTAGGGCTGTAACAATATGCGTATCGAAATCGAAATCGCGATACGCAGAGCCACGATCCGTATCACGATACAAGAAGGCAGAATCGCGGTACACCCTTTCAAACTTCTCCTCAGCCCAAAAACAGAGGTGCTTCCAAACTTCAATTTATGAATACTTTACTTTTTATTTAAATTACATTTTAAACTTACTTAAATTACTTTTTTTTTTTTATATCTATTAGTAAGTCGTTTTTTCACCGACCTGCGACAATCTTCTGCGAGTCACGCAACGTCCACACTCGCCACTGGCAGAGCATTCATTTCTTTTAAGCGGTCACCATTCTGGTTGCGACGCGGGGAGCGAATCTGTAAACAAGCAGCTCATTGGCTGGCTAGGTGTGCCACAAGCCAATCACAATCACTTGACCGGAAAGGCATGCAGTGTTGCCAGATTGGGCAGGTTTAGGTGCTTTTTGGCTGGTTTTGAACATATTTTGGGGTGGAAAATGTTAGCAATATCTGGCAACACTGAAGGCATGTCTGCTTGGGCGGAAGCCTTCTGCGGCAGTTGCATTTTGACACGCGAGCAACGTTTCACTATAAAAATTCCGTAATTTCCATCTGTTTTCCGCAATCACAGAAAATCATTGGCCCTATGAGAGTGAGACAGTGAGAGAGCCACCCCCCCAAAAAAAAATCTTAACGGATTTACACGATTTGGAAAAATGACTTTTTCAGAACCGAAAAAAAAACAGAGCTTCCGGCTCAACAGTATTATTTTGAGAAATAAAACAGTCTTTGGATATACATTTGTTCATTTTTGCATACATATTACTCATTCTCTGCAGTGGTCTGAATTATTTATTAAATAGTTAATGTAAGTAAGTACATGTTAATAAGTCAAATTTACTATTTTAAAAACACATTTAAAAAAAAAAAATCGTGGGTGTATCGAATCGTGGGTCAAAAATCGCGATACGAATCGAATCGTGAGTTGGGTGTACAGTTACAGCCCTAGTATTTACTGTAACATTCCTAATTATTTAAACTTTTCTGGACAAACGTACTACTCCAAATTGTTAGCCATTTTTGTTAAAAACACAAAAAGGTTTCATACAAAAAAGGCTAGTTTAATCGCACTAGCTACCTAGCCATATAGCAACCTATATGCTTTATTATTTCAGTATTCACAACATCCAGCCAGCCATCAACATTTGTGCAAAAGTAGGCTCGTTAGTTTACAGTGCTCTCAGAATAGCCATGTCTCCCGAATAACGTGTTATTAACTCATTGGTGATGAACAGGAAACATTCATCACATCAATGTCAGCGAATTTCTAGTTCACGTGATAAATGTACTTCCTAGATGCATCTATAAATAGCTCCAGCTGAAACTAAACTCTCAGGATAGACTGATTCCCACAATGAAGACATTCTGCAAAGTGCTCAATGGACGGGCCAACCAAATGACTGTGTGCACCTGACTTCAGCTCTCGACTCACCTGCACAGATTCTAGCAGCAGAAAGGCCATACTGTGCAGACCCTGGCTTCAAATTTGACAACAGGGGAGAGGAATTTTGGCTTCATTTCTATAGAATGAGAGGCAATTGAGCCACACGGTCCATGTTTTCTACAGTCGATGGTTAGGAGTGTACATGTTACTGTCTACAACATAGTCAAAAGCAGTTTTGGGGGGAAATTTTTTTTAATACATTTATTTTTATTATGGTGTTATTAGTTTGACAGTACTGTGCAAAATTATTGGTCCTCCATATATATTATAGTCAGCTGGGATAGGCTCCAGCTTGCCTGCAACCCTGTAGAACAGGATAATGGATTGATCATCGCAGGGCTGACACAGAGACAAACAACCATTCACACCTACGGTCAATTTAGAGCCACCAGTTAACCTAACCTGCATGTCTTTGAACTGTGGGGGAAACCCACGCGGACACGGTGAGAACATGCAAACTCCACACAGAAAGGACCCCGTTGGCCACTGGGCTTGAACCCAGGACCTTCTTGCTGTGAGGCGACAGCGCTAACCACTACACCACCGTGTCACCCCTGTGTGTGTGAGAGTGCATGCATTTTATATATAAAAAAAATTTTAAAGTACAAATTTTGTTAGATATGTTTATGTCTCTGCATTGTTGAGTCAACAGGGAAAAAAAGTTATATTGTCAAATAAACCAAATAAAGGCTGCTGGGTTTTGCATAAAAAAAACTGCAAACTGCACTTGATTCTCCCAGTTTCTCAGCAAAACTTACCAGCTAATTTCCTTATGAAACAGCACAAACTGTACCCGAGACTACTTTTTTCTTTTTTAAGCAAAGGGATCTCACACCAAAATGTCAACTTTCTTTTGCTTATTACCGTTTACTCTTTATATGTTTTAATGTCAAAATGTTTCATTGCTTTATTTTTGAAGGCATATTTGTTGTACCCAAGACTTTTGCACAGTACTGTACATTTAAATAATTTTTTAAAAATTGTGTGATAAACTTTAACTGCGCTCACATAACACTGAAGTCAGATTTTTGGACCCTGATGTAGATTAGAGACTGAGTCTATTTGAATGATTGACATGTATTAAATCAGCCTGGTTTGATCATCATGAGGACTCAGACACTTCCACCGTGTCCTGCCTGACTTTCAGCTTTTAGTCTATGCCTGGACTATAAACAATTTAAGATGCATGAAACAGAATATTACTTGATTAATTGCTTTAACAGAATTTAGCTTTATGTTCAACAGGTGCTTCATGTCACTTATACCATTGACCCTGACCTTGCTCATCAGTAATCAGTCTCAGTATTGGCTCAACTATTAACTCTGTTGGATTAAATTCTGCATCTCTAACACAAAGAGCAGTGATCACGGAGTTATTCTGATATTCAACAGATACAGTATTTTACTTTATTTATTATTTATCATGGAAATGTCCAATACTGCCATTACGTTCCACTCAAGAGAAGGCTGCCGAGCTAGGTAGTATATTTGGGGAGCACCTCTGAGAACAACAGTGGTTGTCTTTAGTTGTTTATTTAACCAGCATTGCTATCTCAGCCAATCCCATAATTCTGCTCAGTGTTTAAAAGTTATGGATAGAACTGTTGCTCCGTTTCTACATTTACAAACCTAAGATAAGGTATTGTAGTTAACTTACCGCTCTCTTGTCAGTAACACTCACGCATGTGCTTGCTAGCTAATGCAACACAGCCTGAGAAAAACTATAACGTCCTCATCACTATGCAAGAAAGCACTAATAACAGAGGTGTGGTTTTATCGAAATGGAGAAACTGGCCAGACAAAATGTCAAGTGTTAAAATGATGCAGAATAACAGATCAGAACGAGGTTCGTTTAAGGTTAAAATGAAAAGAAAAATCGTAAGATCATATTGTGATAATTATCACAATATAATTTTTTTTTTTTTTTATAGAGGCAAAGGTTATCCTGTATAAATGTTAGGTCTAGCTGGAAGCCATTCTGATCCCCCACTGCAACTTTCAGAGATGTCAAACCAGGCTGGATAAATGTGAGCCAAAACACATTGTGATGTGCAGTTATGCTAACCCCCCTACCACTGAGACTGCGTTTACCCTAAAGAGCTCGAGGAAATCAGTGCACCTATACCTGACGCTACTATCCGTCCCACGGAGGATGAGCTGTCCACGTCCACCTCTGCAACACATAAATGCATGTTAAATCCAAGCCCAGTGGCAGTCATGCAGTGAGACCTGAGCTTTGTGCAGGAAGTGAGGTTTGTGACTCTTTACACACACACACACACACACACACACTCCCAGGTGGAAGCTGCTGGAAAGTCCCTGCTGAGCTGCTGCTCCTAATGTCAGAGAAACTGGTCCATTGGCTGAAAAGATTCCCTGCATCACCTAGGTGGTGTTTACATTAGACCGTATCCGTCTCGTTTTCGTCGCGGATGCACTGTCCGTTCACATTAAAACGCCGGGAAACGACTCCACTGGCGGAACAACTTGAATCCGCCAGGGCCCACGTATTCAATCCATTACGTATCTGATCCGGTGCTGTGTAAACATTGAGGAACGAGGATACGCTGTGCTGAGCTCTAGCTGACGTCGTCATTGGACAACATCACTGTGACATCCACCTTCCTGATTCGCTGGCGTTGGTCATGCCACATTGGTCATGTGACGCGACTGCTGAAAAACGGCGCGGACTTTCACTTCCTGCTATTTGTCCCGAATCACTGCTCGTGCGCTTCACTCGCGCGCTCTGTGAGCTGCGCAGGGCCGGAGTGTGCACCCTCCAGAGGGCACTCGCTGTTCAGGGCGGAGTGATTTGGAGCGCAGGATGCCTGCGGAGCCGAGCGTATCCGTGTATTGGCGTTGCTGTGTGCACGCGAATCGTGTATTGGCGTTGCTGTGTGCACACGAATCGTTTTAAAAACGTTAATCTGATGATCCGCTGATACGGTCTAATGTAAACACCACCTTAGACACTTAATCAATGCCTTTGCTACGATCAGTGCCATCTCAACCCTTTCAGACTTGAGAAAATAAAGGACCTTGAAATGTTCTGCATAGAAAAGGAGTTCAGGAAGTGTCTCTAACCTTGTTAGACATTTTTTAAATACATGTTACTTGTAGGGAAGCCAGTCATTAATGAAACCTGTGTTTGGCAGGGGAAAAAAAAAATACATTACTTAAAGAAACATTTTATGTTAAAACATTTTTTTAATAAAACTATACATCATCCCCACATGTAGCAATTAAACACACCGCACTGCGCATTTGTTCTTCTGAAAACTGTGAGCGAATGTGAGCAGTAGTGTGGTGGCTAAGCTTCAGAAGGTTGATGACCAGGAAATGAAAAAATAAAAAATAAAACGAGCAGAACAGAAAGCAGGCCTTTAGACGCATGCCAAAACGTGTGACTAGAACCAATTTGTTCAGTGAAAAACTATATGGGTGACAAATTAGAACACATTTGACTTTATAATGAACACTAAATCTTAATCAAAATAAAATATTTTCATGGCAACACAATTGTCTACATTGGACCAATGGAAGACAGCATGTTTGCTTTTTATAGCGGAGGCCGATTTCATGACTTAATGAGCTGGATATTACTGCTTTCCATTGCTTACCTCAGTAACGAGCGTCACAATAGACTTCAATAATCTGGAAAAAAGCCTCACCTCTCAGTAACCTACAGTGACTATAAAACTGTCGAGACCTTACAATGATTATGATAAAACAATCAGGAATACACACAGACAGTTCAACTGGGGCTAATCTTTATCTTTTAATGAAAAGATGCAAACTCTCCAAGCAAGGCTAAAAAACCCAAAAAAAACACACAACTGCTGAACAAAAACCAAAAGGGCCAAATGAAAGCATGATTCAGTAAATGAAATCATGTTTTGACCTCATGAGAGAGTTCAGAGATTCTCTGCAACAACTTTTTAAGTCTGGATTCAAGGGCCTGGCTTGAGGAAAGCTGCCGTTAAGGGGCTGCTTTTTTAGACGGCTGACTCTAAGAGACCGGACTTAAGAAGTTTGAGACCAGACCTGACTTTCAGTGGCAGAGCTTCAGCACTACCTGGATTTCAGCAATCAGATTTCAGAGGTGCCCACCTTTCTTTCAAAGGCCCGGTGTATGGGGTCTGGCGTTTTTGTGACCTAAAATTAAGCCTGACCCAGATTTCCTTCTTATTTTAGAGGATTGGTGATTACTTAAACAACTTGAGCATTACATTACAGGGATTTCGCAGATGCGCTTATCCAGAGCGATGTTCAACAATTTTTACCTAATATGCATGTCTTTTGAATTGGGAGGAAACCCACACAGACACAGGGAGAACATGCAAACTCCACAAAGAAAGGCCCCCGTCAGCCGTGAGGTTCAAACCCGGAACCTTCTTGCTGTGAGGAGACAGAGCTAACCACTACACCACCATTGGTTTTTGGTTCCAGAGTAATTATTTTGACTGAGGACCATCACCAGCTTTTTGTTGGCGGTAGAGGGTATTTATGAAACTTTGAGAGGCCTCATTACAGTCTTAGTTTTGAGAGGTCCAACCTATGGAGACTTAGGCTACAGCCACACGACAACGGCAACGAGATTTTTTTTTTAAATATCGCGTCCACATGGGCAACGGATCAGTAAAATATCAGGTACATATGGCAACGCAATGCTTGCTGAAAACAATGCAATACACATGCCACACCTCTACGTGCACTGTAAGACGGTCCCATCAGAGACACCAGAACAATAGAAGTAGACGCATGCACATAAACCCCTTCTTCTGTAGCATCAGCCACAAAGTTTTGATTATTAATCAGTAGCGTAAAACGAAAGACGCGGAAAGAGGAATGGAGGTAGATAGAGAGAGAGAGGAATGAATGGGGGTAGATGGAAGCCGGTACGCCAACATTCTGATATTCTCCAGAATTCTTTAATGGTTTGGAATAAATTGAATGCTACACGTTGATGGATTACTTTGTTCTTCTACGCCCTTTTTGAGGAACGTATTGTCGGACTTAAACCAACATCTGAAGAGGTGAGGTGAGATCGCACCTTTTTTTTTTTTTCCTATTTTTGCTGGCAGGATTGTTTTTGTTTTTGGAAGCGCACGGGCGGTGCGCGGTTTGGTACTGCTTCCGCAGTGTTTGGACTAAAGACTCTGCCCTAAGGGCTATTCTCTCACTCTCTCTCTCTCTCTCTCTCTTTGCACCATTACACAATAAATATTCACAGTGAAAATATTTTGTAAGCGCGTTTCATGAACCAAGTTATAGGATTTGTTGACAACTCGCATCGAGTTTGTTACACTTCTACCCGGCGTGAAGCACTGACAGTCATGTGGTTGTGAGTCATCGTAAACAAATCCGTTCTACTTATCCAGACGACTTCACAACGGCGCCGTTGCCAGATTTTTCCACTCTGGAACCCGTTCTCAAAAGATTTCATTTTGGGGCACCCAAAACGCCGGTGCCGTGTGGACGCCAGGCCGAAACGATAAACAATTTTATCAGATTCACCTGAATCCGTTGCCGTGTGGACAGGGCCTTAAAAGGTCAGGGCAAACTTTCCTTTAGAGGCCTGTCCAGATCTCGTTTGCTAGCCCCAGGCACTCAAGGTATTACATTTCACAGCATTTAGCAAACACCCTTTTAAAAGCATGAACTACATTTGGCTCATTTTTACAACTGAGAAGTAAAGAGTTAAGAGCCTTGCTCAAGGGTCCAGCAGTGGCCACTTGGTCTTCATAACTAATCACTAGAAGTGGGAGAAGGGAAGCACAGGATCCTGTTTTACAGGAGGATCACCTTTCTAGGTGCTTTATAAAACAAAAAGGCAATGACAAGGAAATTTTTAAAATCCTGCTGCTGTGTCAATTTGAGAAGAGAGTATTTCAAACTGGCTCTAAGCAGCTACAGAAGGCCAAGAGGAAGCTTCTTAACAAGTGCGAACTGAAAAGCAAACACGGCAAGGTTCTGAGACTATCATTTAAGTTACTGTACCGCAAATTCCTCAGACCACTCCGGCCTTAGCATGGCTGATTTCTCCTCCATTTCCCAAATAACTTCAAGATCAGGACAGAGGTTAACACGCAGCAATCTGTGAGCATTTTGTACTCCATTTTCATATTGATGGGAAGCTGGCAGCAGTTTCAATGCCCAGAGGCTATGAATGCCACAACACAATGCCAACAAACATTACAGTTCTAATTGCAGGCCAACGTTGATCGATGAGCCTCAGTTACAGGAATCATTTCCAGCTTTACCGAAAGCACCTTTTAGAAGAAGGGTTCGGTTTTAAATAGAGCAGAAGCAGCAGACTGATCGAGTTACAAAACAGAGCTCAAACAATGCAAATTAATGATTCTTCAAGCTCTACACTGGAGATAAAGATGCATCGTCAGTGGACAGTTCCATCAGTACATTTGAGTCCATGGCACCTTTAGGTTTGTCAAGGGAATCGCAGGTCGAGAAACTTGATATTTATCTTAGGAGAACTTAAAACTTAATTCAGAAATTCCCTCAGCTCTCCAATACTCATACAGTTACTCACATTACATTATTATTATTGTATTAATATTGCTGACTGCTTCATGTGCGTTCTCTTTCCTCAGTAAGCTTTACTGAAAGCACCTTCGAGAAGTGTTTGTTTTTGAATGGAGCAGAGGAAATATTTATTTCTGTCGACTGATTGAGTTATGTTGCAGAGACTCGTGCTTCAGAGGTTCTCTGTGCTTCTTCTAATGATTCCGCGCCATTCACAGTGATCCAGTTCCAAACAAGTGATCAGAAGTCCGAGTTCAAAACCCAATACTGCCAGACAGTGCTACTTGGCCCCTGAGCAAGACCTTTAACTCTCAACTGCACAGCTGTGCACTGCTAGTCTGTATCCTGTTACAATTGTAAGTCGCTTTGAATAAATGGTTATTACAAAAACATTAACTTAAATGCATATCATTCTACTTCACTGAGTCACTTTTAATAAATACATTTAGACACATTCATACATTTATTTTGCAGCTGCTTATTATTAAGGATCGGTTCAGCCAAAATAAATCCAATTTCCCCTAATCACACACGTACAAGTTTTTTTTTTTAAATCTGCCAAGTAATATCATTTGTACATAAACGTTTTTGTAAACTCAGGATAACTATGTAGTAAAATGGGGAAGTCATGGCCTAATGGTTAGAGAAGTTGCTTTAGGCCCAAAAGGTCACTGGTTCGATTCCCTGGACCAGCAGGAATGGCTGAAGTGCTCTTAAGCAAGGCACCTAACCTCCAACTGTTCCCCAGGCTGCTCTGGGTATGTTGTATGTCACTCTGGATAAGAGCGTCTGCTAAAGGCCTGTAATATAAATTACTATATTGGCCATATTATATTTTAAGCAAATAAATGAATAAATCCATAAAACGGCACTGATAACACAGAGGTTTATTAAAGGTCATTCATAACGTCACTCTAGACGCAGATATCAAAAGAGGATCAGGTCGGTGTTCTAAGAAAGGTTTCAATGACGGTGACTGAGCTCCCTCCTCTGGTCAGCACCAACAAGCCTTCCCTACATGACTTGTTCAATTCCCAAAATTGTCAACGTTTTAAACATGACTAAAGCGGTGCAAATTGCTGCTGTTACAACAGCTCTATGAGGCAGGGATGAGAATGAAAAATATTTAAAAAGTCTGAAAAAAGACGGGGGTTTGGGGGCCACAGGCACCCAGCGGGGCCCAGGGGCAGAGCCCCGGTGGGGGCCCAGGGGGTGGGAGCTAATGATTTTTGGCTTTTTTTTTTTTTTTACCCCAAAACCATTAATTTTATCAGCAAAAAGTTGCTGATCAAATTATATGATTCTCTTAAGCTTTCTTCTGATGTTATCATGGTAGCAGAAGTCTTGCATATTAAGCAGGCAACATTCAACATCACTCATCACTTCCCTTTCAACTGCTGTGTGTACTAACTAGGTTTTATCTGGACAGGATGTTGTGCAATGTAACACATATAACATAAGGTCAATTTGAAGATCAAGATGGTGATTTTGAATTAAAGAACAGGCATGTACAATGGGCATTACAGATTGGAAATTTTTTTTAAAATCAAAAACTATAAGTTCATCTCGGCCTAAAAAAATGTGGGCAGATGCTCCCACGCAGCACATGCCAGCAATCCCCCCCCATGAAATGAGCAATAAGGAGGAGAGTTATGCATGGTATCATACCTAAAATTTTATCAGAAATATAGATGATACTATGAATCTCCCCAACATGCTACATTAGATAAGCTAACCCCATTTATAAAAAAGATACACACTTATGACATGTATTTGATATATATAATGATATGATGTATATTCATACACTGTTGCTTTACGGAAATCTTCAGTAAGTTTGGTCTTTTCATGCCAGCCTGTTGTGGACCTAAATATAATGCACATGAACTGACACTCCTCACCTCAACATGTCCTTTACAATCATTTAAGCCACCATGGGCAATGCTGAAACCACTGCTGCAAACAGTACATCGTGCAAAACGGTCATTATTTTTGACCCTTATTAGACAGGGAGATTCTTTCGTGTAATCTGAGGTGAAGTGGGTTTTGTACTTTGGTTTTTTGGGGCGCGCACTCTCTCTCTCTCTCTGCCATGACGATCCTGTAGGCTGCACTGACTCAACTGAAAATGTCGGTCCTCAAGAAAAGAAATAAAAGCCCGCTCACACTGAAAGCTGATTGGCTTATTTTGCTGAGTAGCCCAATCAGGATGCTCTTTGTCTAGCATGCGCTACATGAACAGGTACACATGCAGTCTCTCTTGCTCTCCCTCGCTCACTCCGTCATATGCACACATTCTAAGATGCGTGATGCAGACATTAATGTTTCGCGTGCACGCTCTTGCTCGCTTGCTCGAGATTCTGGGAGATATTCTCCAATTTGCGGGCATCAGGGAGTCACTATCAATATGCGGAAGACTCCCGGAACTTCCAGGAGACTTGGGATGTCTGCGTTATAAGGTGACCACAGATCGTTAACCATACCACCCCCTGAAAATTTCTCAACGGATTTACATCGATCTCAAAAACGATCATTTTGGTCTGAAAAAGTCGGAAATCCGCCGATTGGCGGAAAATTCTCATCCCTGATGAGGCATTACTCGCACAGTCTCATCTCATCATCTCTAGCCGCTTTATCCTGTTCTACAGGGTCGCAGGCAGGCTGGAGCCTATCCCAGCTGACTACGGGCGAAAGGCGGGGTACACCCTGGACAAGTCGCCAGGTCATCACAGGGCTGACACATAGACACAGACAACCATTCACACTCACATTCACACCTACGGTCAATTTAGAGTCACCAGTTAACCTAACCTGCATGTCTTTGGACTGTGGGGGAAACCGGAGCACCCGGAGGAAACCCACGCGGACACGGGGAGAACATGCAAACTCCGCACAGAAAGGCCCTCGCCGGCCACGGGGCTCGAACCCGGACCTTCTTGCTGTGAGGCGACAGCGCTAACCACTACACCACCGTACTCGCACAGTATACAACTGAATTCTAACTGAAATGGCAACCAACAGGAATACCTCAAAAACAGTCAAATAGATAAAATACATTTTTCTTCCCACTTTACTCTGCTTCAGATCACTGTGTAGGCATCTGTGTCTTGCAAAGTGCATACCACTCACTGCTTTTACGGCTGTGATTGTACACCCCCAGCACTACAAAATTTTCAGAGAACAAACAAAACTTGAGAATTGATTCATGGTATGGAGAGCGAGGAAAAAATAAATAAATAAAATAAATCAACCTTTAACAAGTATACCCGTGAATATGTACTGCATTGTGTGTTGATAAGTCATGCAAAAGAGTGGGGTTCTCAACTTGATTTTAAGGGTGGTTTCGTGGCTTTCCAAGTCTGAATCAGGGTGAAACCGATACTTTAGGTTTGTTTGTTTGTTACTTGGTCCAGTTTCACACTGCACGTAATTAAACAAACCAGAGGCATTTATTCCTGAAAACTTCTGTTAGATTCATTCATTCACTGGTCAACAATACAGTCAACATTTGTAACCAAACCTTCACCAACTGCACATAGAAGCCAAAAAAAAAAGAGCTGGCAATGAATTTCTGAAATGAATTATAAATAACTATTGTAAACCATTTTGTACATCACATCTGGGTTTTTTTCTCTCAGTGTGTCAGTTTAAATATCCACAACGCATTACAGTTTCACAGTGCTATAGCGCTCTTCTTTGCCTCAGTTTGCATCTACAGTACATTACATTAACGGCATTTAGCAGACGCTCTTATCCAAAGCAATAACAGACCCAGAGCAGCCTGGGGAGCAGTTGGGGTTAGGTTCCTTGCTCAAGGGCATTTCAGACATTCCTGCTGGTCCAGGGAACTGAACCGGCAACCTTTTTCTCCCAAAACTACTTTTCTAACCATGAGGCTATGGCTTCCCTTAGACCCATGTTTATCTTCTGAAACATGCTTCTTGCAGCCCAAAATGCACAGGATGTTTACCTCACTTCCTGCAGTTGAGTTAATTCAGGATTGAATTGCATTTGTCACTGCAGTCAATCCAAATTAAATGTCACCTGGAACCAGAATTCTAGTCAAACTGACTCAGCACTGCATATGTGAAAGCCTGGCTGATTGTGGTCAATTCTGGTTCTGCAAAAATATAGTCACGTTGGGAAGAAACAACACTCATCAGCAATTGTTCAGTTAAAGCACAAACTATAAAATCTGGCCAAATAATCTTATATATAATTTATGAATTAAAAAAAAAAAAAAAAATGCTGTGTGACATCTGCCCATCCATTCATCGGTCTACAAATTTATCAAACAGTTTTTTGACTAATAACTCATATATACAGTATGACCAGAGTTGATTGAATTTCGATATCTTGGGACAATTTTTGAATTTCCAAATTGTGTAGGCTCTCTTTCCAGTAACAAAAACACCACCACATGATATATTTCTGATATCCTACATATGAATGAAAAAAAATGTTTCCATCACATCTGAAGAGCAACAGCTTTCCCTTTTGTCAAGAATGTCCTTAAAAATGGTTTTCAGTCATATTTCATAATCTGGGAGACATATTTCCATTCGCTTAGTCCTTTAGATTCCTCCTCAGTGACCAGTTTAAAAGTGACTCATTTGTAGCATACCTATTGGCATCAACAAATCATTTCAATAACAGGAATTAAAAAAAAAAAACCTTCTCCAAATTCATAATATTGTATGAAGACTCAGTAAAATTAACTTCAAGTGAAGATGTTGGCCTGAGTAACATTCTGTAATTAATTTCTTACAGCAATAACAGATACATAATAAAATATTTGGATTTAACAGCTTAGCACAGAATTAAAAAAAAAAAAAGTTTCTGATACACATACACACCCAGAGCTCAATGCCTCCATTTTACCTGATACTGCACATGTTGACTAACATCACTGAATTTGCTTTCTGGTACGGTTTTTGTAGTCATCGGACTATTAAAACTGTACCAGAAAGCAAATTCAGTGATGTTAGTCAACATGTGCAGTATCAGGTAAAATGGAGGCACTGAGCTCTGTGTGTGTGTGTGTGTGTGTGTATATATATATATCAGAATTTTTTTTTTTTTTATGTGCAGCATAAAACACTGTATACACAGCTGTACGCGACTTTAAGTTGCGTACAGCTGTGTATACAGTGTTTTTATGCTGCATTATAAAAGGAATAGTTTCAGTTGTACAATCTGACTAAAATCCTTAGTACAAGACACCTGGTCCTGCGGCACACTAAACACTTTCTGTATTAATGCACTAGGTTTTCAACCAATAACACTTTTACATTTAAACCACTGTTCTGTACATGGAATGCCCTAAACTTTGCCCATTTGGTCGCTTAGTAATCCAAGCCAACTGTCAGCAGACTACATTGTGTGGTGGAAGAAGTGCTTACTGACAATATTAAAACTATACCTAATTAAATTACTCATTAAACGATGAATTTCATTATATATTTTTTTTGTGTTGCTGTTTTATAAAAACAATAAGCCACTTGAGTGTGTATTGCACCCATGCGTCATGCCTTACAAGTTACTGCAACAGCATGCCTTCTCACAAAATATAAGAAAGAAAGAGAGAGAAATGAAGAGATGTACTAACGTGGTCTTTGGCCCCAGGTGCGAAGGTGCAGTCTCCCAGATGAATAGTACAGGAAGCCGAGCACCAGCATGGGACAGAGCACCAGCATCATACTCCTTGTGGGCTTCATCGTTCTCATCTTTCCTTCGCCATCTTCAGACGACTGTCTAACAGATGAACACACACACACACACTACAGGCTTATCACCAAGACGCTGCCAATTGTGTAACTCTTTCAGACTGCCTGCAGTATAAGTGATGAGGAAGGAAAACGCTAAGCGTGGTGCACTAGAACATGCATTGCAACAGTACAATGGCAAAGAGGATGTGTGCAGAAAACATCCCTGGGTGTTTCTCTGAAAGGAAGTAACTCAAGTAACATTTCTTTTTAAAATAAAGGAACAACCACAATACCATGTAGCGTATCAGCAAATGGCAACATTATGAAAAATCAGAATCAGAAACGCTTTTATTGCCAGGTATGTGGACACACACGAGGAATTTGACTCCGGTTCACTTGGCTCTCATAGTACAAAACAGATAAAAAAAAGCGTATACACAAAAACAAACAAATAACAAAAAAAAAAATAGGTGCATAGTGCAAAGTAATATAGGCAAGTCAAGTATGGAATAGTTAAATAAATATAAAGTATACAGTGTGCACAGAATGACGGTATAAGTGTTCAGATATTTTACAAGTGATATTACTGATAAATGAATCTGGATTTTAGCTGTTCATCACAGAAAGGATTTCCCTTTTGGTGCAATATGGTGCATAGTGCAAAGATGAAATAGTAAATTTAAATAAGTATAAATATAAGTAACAGTGAGCACAGAATGGCAGTATGAGTGTGCAGATATTTTGCAAGTAATATTACTGATATATGAATCTGGATTTTAGCTGTTCATCACAGAGACAGCCTGAGAGAAGAAACTGTTCTTGTGTCTGGTTGTTTTTGCATACAGAGATCTATATCGCCTCCCTGAGGAGAGAAGATTAAACAGATTGTGACCAGGGTGTGATGGGTCCGCAGAGATGTTACCTGCCCGTTTCCTGACTCTGGACAAGTACAAGTCTTGGATGGAGGGCAGGTTGACACCAATAATTTTCTCTGCAGACCTTATTGTCCATTGCAATCTGTTCTTCTCCTGTTTGGTGACCGATCCAAACCAAACAGTGATGGAAGAGCAAAGAACAGACTGAATGATGGCAGAGTAGAATTGTGTCAGCAGCTCCTTAGGCAGGTTGAGCTTCCTGAGTTGGCACAGAAAGTACAACCTCTGCTGAGCCTTTTTGATGATAGTGACTGTGTTGGTCTCCTACTTCAAGTCCTGAGAGATTGTGGAACCCAGAAACCTGAAGCTTTCAACGGCAGTCACAGCGTTGTTGGTGATGGTGATGGGCAGCAGAGTGGGGGGGCTCCTCCTAAAGTCCAATGTCATCTCCACAGTTTTGAGCGTGTTCAGCTCCAGATTGTTCTGACCGCACCAACAGACCAGCCGTTCAACCTCCCGTCTGTATGCAGACTCGTCACCGTCCTGGATGAGGCCGATGACTGTTGTGTCGTCTGCAAATTTCAGGAGTTTAACAGACAGGTCTCTTGAGGTGCAGTCATTGGTATAAAGGGAGAAGAGCAGTGGGGAGAGCACACACCCTTGGGGGGCGCCAGTGCTGATAGTCCGAGTGCTGGATATGATGCTCCCCATCCTCACCTGCTGCTTCCTGTCAGTCAGGAAGTTTGTAATCCACTGACAGGTGGAGGAGGGCACAGTGAGCTTGGTGTGGAGGATGTCTGGAGGATGTGTTGAATGCCGAACTGAAGTCCATGAACAGAACCCTGGCATATGTCCCTGCAGAGTCAAGGTGTTGCAGGATGTAGTGCAGTCCCATATTGATTGCATCATCCGCTGACCTGTTTGCCCGGTAGGCAAACTGCAGGGGGTCCAGCAGGGGGTCTGTGATGTCCTTCAGGTGTGACAACACCAGTCTTTCGAAGGACTTCATGACTACAGATGTGAGAGCTACAGGCCTGTAGTCATTCAATCCTGTAATGGTGGTTTTCTTGGGAACCGGGATTATTGTGGAGCGTTTGAAGCATGAGGGGACTTCACACAGCTCCAGGGATCTATAGAGATCTTGCACGTGACGTCACAGCCGATCCAGATTGTAACAGACGCCATCTTGTCGGTCAAACGCCATATTTCCGCCTTCTACTTCATTCTGGTTCTACTTCTGCTTCTACCTTTTCTTCTGGAAAACCCTACTATATACAATTCTACTACAACGGCTGCGGCTACAAGCTCTCCCTACCTGTGCACGTTTATGTTGTGTGTGTGTATTTTTGCGTGTTGTTCGTCTGTACCAGACTTCAATATCCACTACAACCGTATGGACTTACTGGACATTGGTTTCCAGCAGAAAATGACGGTTTGTAGCGATTTCCATCGCATGCACAACATTCCGGACGAGATAGCGAGACCAGCGGGGTCTCCGTGGATTGTTATCGGGTCTGGCAGGCGAAGGAGGCGGCGTCGGGAGAGGAAGCAAAAGCGAGGCTGCAGGCAGAGCCGGCCTGTTGACTAAACTCAGAAAACAGCCACTCAAACCTCAACTGCCAAGCCTCTCTCTCTCTCCAACGCCAAATCCATGGTAAACAAGAGGGACGATTTGGAATTACAGCTGGAATTACCTTATTCTATTCTATAATCGGCTGGTCAGTGCTATACTAGATTCTACTGATATATCTAGTATCAGTACTAGTAATACTTAAGTGACTTACCCGTCCAATGAGGATTGTTATTTTCTTGTTTACAAGATGCCACATCTGAGGGGGGTTGACAAATCCTGAATTTCTGTAAAGATAACTGTCCAGAGATTTATAAGCACGCAGTGCTTCACCACTGAACAGCGAGGGAAAGTTAATGAGGTAATTATACACGTCTGGGTATTCCACCTCTGGCAGTTCCATATCCACTGACACGGCCGTGAAAACTACGTCCGGTAAGCCACAAGGGTCACTAATCTGTAGGTCGTTTATTTTAGACATGTATCTAATTATCTGTTCATTAGAAAAATGAGCCATGTAGTCTGTCGGTTGAAATTGATCCATTTTGTACACGAGTGCAGCAGTATTCAGTGGTGTTTTTTACCGACAAGATGGCGGCTGTGTACTTTCCGGTCACGTGACTGCAAGATCTCTATAGAAGATCTGGGTGAAGATGGGAGCCAGCTGATCAGCACAGACCTTCAGACAGGAGGGTGACACACCATCTGGGCCAGGTGCCTTCCTGATCTTCTGTCTGCGAAAAAGCTGACAAACATCCTCTTCACAGATCTTGAGTGCTGATGTGGGGTCAGAGGCGAGAGGAGGCAGAATGGAGCACTTGCATGTGACGTCACATCCGCTCCAGATTGTAGACAAACGCCATCTTGTCGGTTAAACGCCATATTTCCGACACTGACTTTCATTATTTTTCGCCGAAATATTCAAATATTACCGTGCCACAATGCCGGAGAGTTGCATGGCATATAAATGCCACAACAGGAGAGGTCAGAAAACGGGAAGTTAGTTTCATAGGCTGCCACGGGACCCTGACAGGCGCGCAAAATGGATTGCTGCTATCGGCCAGGCTGATCCAAACAACAAGAACAAGGCATGGGTACCGACTGGAAGGAACGATCACTGGCGCCTGTGCAGTGACCATTTCATCTCAGGTTCGTCATGTATTTATTTCAGTATATCCATGTGGTTATTTGCAGCATAAGTTTATGACTTGCTCTAATAAAAAATTCCGGGAAGTGGGAGCCTGAGAAAAGGGTTGGGGCGGGGTGGATTGGGTCTTTAGCGGTGTGGTACGAAAAAAAACAGTAAAGAACTTATAAGAATTTACCACTGTCTTAGTAGTAAATCCTTATAAATATAAGGATAAATCCTTATAAGGATTTATAAATAAATATATATGCCATGTATGATTCAACCATAATCGGCTGGTCAGTGCTATGCTAGATACTACTGATATATCTAGCATCAGTACTAGTACTCAATACTTAAGTGACTTACCCGTCCAATGAGGATTGTTATTTTCTTCTTTACAAGATGCCACATCTTAGGGGGGCTGACAAATCCTGAATTTCTGTAGAGATAACGGTCCAGAGATTTATAAGCACGCAGTGCTTCACCACTGAACAGCGAGGGAAAGTTTATGAGGTAATTATACACGTCTGGGTATTCCACCTTCGGCAGTAACATATCCACTGACACGGTCATGAAAACTCCGTCCGGTAAGCCATAAGGGTCACTAATCTGTAGGTCGTTTATTTTAGACATATAGTTATCTGTTCATTAGAAAAATGAGCCATGTAGTCCGTTGGTTGAAATTGATCCATTCTGTACATGAGTGCAGCAGTATTCAGCTGTGTTGTTTGCCGACAAGATGGCGGCTGTTAACTTTCCGGTCACGTGACTCTTTAATGTCTGAGGGGGGGAGAGGTGTGAATTTGTCGAATCTGGAGTAGAACACATTCAACTCGTCAGCCAGTTGATGGTTCATTGCAGTGTAGGGGGATGGTCTCCTGTAGTTAGTGATATTCTTCAGGCCTGTCCACACTGATGCCGGATCATTGGCTGAAAGGCTGTTTTTGATCCTTTCAGCGCAGCTCCTCTTAGCTGATTTCACCTCATTCGTCAGTGTGTTTCTGGCCTGTTTGTACAGGACTCTGTCCCCACTTCTGTAGGCCTCCTCCTTGGCCTGGCGAAGCTATCTGAGTTTTGGGGTGAACCAGGGTTTGTTGTTATTGTATGTGCAGAAGGTCTTGGTGGGCACACACACATCCTCACAAAAATGTAAGGATGTAAGATGTCACAGTATCAGTCAGTTCATGCAGGTCTGAAGCTGCAGCCTCAAAAACACTCCAATCATACCCCTTTTCCACCAAATCAGTTCCAGGGCTGGTTCGGAGCCAGTGCTGGTGCACAACTCGTTCAACTTGCGAGCCAGCTGAAAACCAGTTTGCTTTTCCATCGCTCGCGGTGCTAAGCGGAGCCACGTCATTACGTCGCTGTACATGTCAGTTACGTCGCTGTATACGGAAGTTACGGCGCTACGTTTACATAAACCTTGGCGCGAATATCAAAGCAAAAACACGGAAGCAGCAGCAGCAACAACAACAACAATAATAATAAATGACTTCGCGTTTGTACAGCTGCTGCTTCTCGCCGCTTAAAAATGGCGATCTTTTGCGGTCTTGTTATTGTTGTTGGTCTTAACAACTCCGCCCCCCCCGCTGACGTAAGCGGTTCTTTCCTCTGGCCCAGCAGAGAGTTGGTGCTAGCCTGGAACCAGTTTTTCTGGCCCCAGAGCCAGTTCTTTGTCAGTGGAAACAGAAAACCCGGTTCCAAACTAAGCACTGGCCCCGAACCAGCCCTGGAACTGCTTTGGTGGAAAAGGGGCATCAGTGCAGTCAAAGCAGGCTTGTAGTTCCGCTTTGGCCTCATCAGACCATCTCCTCACCGTCTTAACTACAGGCTTAGCAGATGTCAGCTTCTGCCTGTAGGACGGTATAAGATGAACCATACAGTGATCAGATAGACCCAAGGCTGCACGGGGGACAGAGTGGTACGAGTCCTTTAAAACAGTGTAACAATGGTCCAGAGTGTTAGTGTCCCTGGTGGGACACTTAATGTGCTGTTTATATTTTGGCAGTTCGTGGCTGAGGCTTGCTCTGTTAAAGTCCCCCAAAACAATGAGCAAAGAGTCCGGGTGTTTTTTCTCCACGTTGTTTATCTGGTCAGCCAGGTGTTGTAACGTCTCATTAACACACGCCTGAGGGGGGATGTAAACTCCAACCAGAATAAACAAGGAAAACTCTCATGGAGCATAAAACTGTTTGCACTTTATGAATAATGTCTCCAGATGAGGACTGCATGATTTATTTAGAACTGTGACATCAGTACACCAACCTTTGTTAATATAAAAGCAGACTCCGCCTCCCCTCGTTTTCCCCGTGAGCTCTGTTTCGCGGTCCGCTCAGTGCAGGTGAAATCCAGGCAGGTGGAGAAAAGAGTCCGGGATGTGCTCACCGAGCCAGGTTTCGGTGAAGCACAAGGCAGCAGATCTGTTAAAATCTCTGTGTTGATTGTGTTGAGGAGCAGCAGTTCGTCCATCTTATTGGCCAGAGAACGGACGTTAGCCAGGTGAATAGACGGGAGCCCAGTGCGAAAACCCTGCTGCCTCAGTCTGACGAGCGCACCGGCTCATTTCCCCCGGTGTCTCCGGCGTAATCCATAGAGAGCTGCTGCTCCCCCAACAAGTAAATGAAAAACTTTCCGGATTGATGAAAGCCGATGAAAGAACTTTACTGGTGGTTAATCCAATGTTTATGAGTTCTTCTCTAGAGTATGTGACCAGTGAAGAAACACAAGAAACACAACAAATACACAAAAACGTAGAAAGTACGAGAGAGCGAAGTACCGAAGCAACCGTCCGCGACGCCATCTTGGAACAATCTGGTTGAAGATAAAATTAAGATCCTTTATGATAAATATATTTGGCCAAAAAAAAAAAAAAAGTGGTCATGCTTATTAAGTGTTTTAAAACCCTTGCCATGGCTCCCAAATGCATTGTTTTTTGGGTTTTTTTTATACTACTTATAAAATTAAATGGAAAATCAAATCAGTATATAGCAGTTGCTTTCAGACAAGTGAGGTCTCACAGCGGAACTGTAATGCAGCGTTCCCCCTGGGTTCTGAAAAAAAAAATTCTCCACTTTTTTCCTTAAAAAAAAAATCAAGTCAAAGAAGTATTCTTCACTTTTTATTTTTTTCTTTGTTACGGACATATCAAAGTGGACTTAAATGCAGGTTTGTACCAACCAAACTGGCACAATTCAAAATATTTGCATAGCTAGACCTCTCCATTACATATAAAATTTAGGCTCCACTACAGCCTTTAATAAGAAAGACTTGATATTGGGCAGCCTGTGCACCATCAAGCTAAAATAAACCTCTTTAGTTTGAGCTTACTGAACGCTATTTTAGCATGGAATTATTCAATAGCATCAAGTTCCTGGGGTTGCACATCACCGACAACTTCACCTGGTCTGTGAACACCGCGTCACTGATCAAGAAGGCACAGCAGCATCTGCACTTCCTGCGTAGGATGAGGACAGCCCACCTGCCCCTGCCCATCCTCACTACATTCTACAGAAGCACCATAGAGAGCATTCTAACCAGCTGCATCTCTGTGTGGTGTGGAGGCTGCAGTGCCTCTGACTGGAAGAATGTGAGGAGAGTGGTGAGGACAGCAGAGAAAATCATTGGGACTTCTCTTCCCTCCATTCGGGACATTGCGCCAAGGCGTTGCATGTCTCGAGCCAGAAACATCATCAGTGACCCCTCACACCCTCACTATAGACCCTTTTCAGTCACATGACCTTCGTAAACGCGACCACCATTTTGGACATGTAGTGGACTTCGGCTCGAATCAGTTTGAATGCGAGGAAGGCGACAAACGAAAAACATAAAAGAAAAAGGAGCGAGATGCAGAAAACACCTTCACTATCCAGCGACGTAGGGCATTTACAGGGCGAGCAGAGGGAGAGGTATTTGCAAAAATTGAGGTTAGCAGGCTTAGAGAACGACATTTACCTGCTTCCACCAGGATTGTTCCCTGACGTACGCTCCGGCTTGCTCCCCCTCAAATTAAGCAGCGCGCTCCGGCTTGCTCCCCCTCAAATTAAGCAGCGCGCTCCGGCTTCTGGAGCGCGCTGCTTAATTTGAGGGGGAGCAAGCCGGAGCACGCTCCGGAACCTCGGCCGGAGCACTCCGGGAGCAAGCTGGAGCGCGCTGCTTAATTTGAGGGGGAGCAAGCCGGAGCGCGCTCCGGAGCCTCGGCCGGAGCACTCCGGGAGCAAGCTGGAGCGCGCTGCTTAATTTGAGGGGGAGCAAGCCGGAGCGCGTTCCGGAACCTTGGATGTTGGCTCCGGCAGCTATTTACACCGGATCCAGTGTAAATAGCTGCCGGATCATAATTACAGTAAACTAGTAAATACAGTAAAGGAAAAACTTGAGACTGAAAGGTTTTAACAGTCATCCAAATGACTGAACGTAAACATTGCTACAGTAATATACTAGCTATTATGTTGTTGACATTAGCTAGTCAACAATAGCTACTACAGAAGAACAAAGAGATTACAATGGGTTATTTTAACCTATTTGGTTACACACTCGCCGCCACAGAATGTTAACAGCAATGTAATGCCTTTTCTGGCTAATTTTATTCGTCTTACCTCCAACAAAGTGGTCACTACACAAGTGTTGGTATGCCGAGGGCTGCCAATCTTTCCTGTTCATGGCCGCTATCCATCTTCTCCTTCGGGATCCGATAAAATGATAAACATTGCCTTGTTTGTTGATGGTTACTACATCCAGGTGCACAACAATATAGTGGCATGATGGAAGTCTTGCTGAAAGTAAAAAAAACTTTCTTTGCTGCCGTTCCTCAATGTTGGCTGTGGTAAACTACTGGTAGTACATGTCCAAAATGGCAGCCGCGTTTGTCGTGACGTCACGTGAAAAGGGTCCATAGACTGTTCTCCCTTCTGGCCTCTGGAAAGAGGTTCCGCAGCATTCGGTGCAGGACCACCAGGTTCTGTAACAGCTTTTTCCCCCCAGGTCACTAGACTCCTGAACTCCAAATCCAAACTCTAAACTTCTATTTATACTTGAATAATTCCTAATTCCACAGGTCACTTTATATTATTGCACTTTAATATTTTTGCTGCTGCACAATTTAATACACTTACATACTTAATTCCATGCTGAGCCAAACTGCAACGAAATTTCGTTCTGTGTACACTTGTTGCATACTGAATGACAAGAAAGGTTGTCCAAGTCAAAAGGTGTTTCTTCAACCACCTATTTGGGAATAACTATTACAGATAATCTATGCTGGAACGAACAGTGACATTTGTAAAAAGGCGAATTCAGCTCTTGGTCTACTCAGGCATATTCTATCTGGTTGTATTCCGGAGGTTAAGAACACAGCTCGGGAACTTCGGACTGCGCAGCCACAAAGATGACAGCATAAGAGAAATTCACCCCCGACAACCAGGATTAAATAGTCCTGCAAACTTAGTAAACTCACTTTAAAGTTGAACTTAAACTACGGATAAGGGCGAAATTATGACGAGAGACAGGCAGAATAAGGTCAAAACCAGGAAATATGCACAGAATGCTGATTCACACGATAACCCCAGCCGTGAGCCATCCCCAGCTAGCTGCAGCTCGCCAGCTAATGCTAACGGAGAAGGCGGTGAGGACGCCGACATGGAGGTCAGTCTGAACACCATACTCGCAGAGATAATAAGTTTCCGACAAGACAACAAGCAACAACTGGGAGAAATTAAGAAATCAGCAAAGCCAAATTGAGGCTCGACGAGGCGGAGGAACGAATTTTGAACACAGAGGAGAGGCTACAGTCCGTGGAAGAAGTGGTGAAGGAGCTAATAAAACTCCAGACTCACCTGGCAGCAAAACAAACAGACCAAGAGGGAAGGTCTAGACAAAATAATGTCAGGATTTACTCTGCAGCGGAGGGGTTGGAGAATGATTCCACATCAATGATGAGCTTTGTTGAGGACCTGCTGAAACATAACTTATGGCCCTTTTCCACTACCCTTTTTCAGCTCACTTCAGCTCACTTCAGCCCGACACGGCTCGCGTTTCGACTACCTCAGAGCAGCACGACTCAGCTCGCTTCAGCCCTGCTTAGCACCCAAAACTCGCACGGTTTTGGAGTGGGGCTGAAGCGAGCCAAACCGAGCCGAGTGGGGCTAGGGGTGTGAGGAGACACTCCCCTGTGCACTGATTGGTGAGGAGGAGTGTCCTCACACGCCCACACACGCCCCGCGAGCACGCTGGGATTTGTAAACACCGTAAACCCAGAAGAAGAAGAATTACGAATTACGAGAATTTCTGAAGCCTTATGCGCCTCGCCTCATCTATACGCTCTTGCCAGTATCTGTTGGCGTTGTCGGTGACAACAAGCCACAGCACCAAGACCAGCAACACTAACGACTCCATGTCCTCCATGTTTATTGTTTACTCTCCGGGTCGTGAGACTACCGCTTAAAAGATCACTGAGGTCACTGTTTGCGCCGCCTAACGACATCACGTGACGTCCACCCACTTTCGCTAACTCCACCCAATGTGTCCACCCACTTCCAGCCAGCACGGTTCAGCGCGGTTGTAGTCGAAATGCAATGCCAACAGCCCCACTCAGCTCGACTCAGCCCAACTCAGCACGGCACGGCTCAGCCCAACTCAGCCGCGTTGGTAGTGGAAAAGCGGCATTAGCCCTGCCACCTGATATGGATCTCCAGATCGAAAGGGTGCACCGTGCCCTTGGACCAGCACCACGAGAAGGAGCCCCTCCGAGATCCATTATTGTAAAGTTTCTGAGCTACAGAACCAAAGAGGAGATTCTCCAAATAGCATGGCAGAAGTAGGGCTTTACTTAGAAGAATAAGCAAATTAATCTAGACAATGACTATGCACCAAGTATACTTAAGAAAAGACAAGAATGCACAGAGGCAAAGATGATCTTGAAAGAAAAGGGGATACAATTCCAAACACCCTTCCCAGCTAGACTTTTTTTTTTTTACCCGGACCGGACCCGCACCTACAACACTGCTGAAGAGGCAACGAAGGAGATGGCTGAGAAGGGGCTACTGGTCATCGTGCTCAAACCACCAGAGTCCGTATTGGAGCAGCTCCAGAGGCTGACGTGGACTGTTAGCGGGAGACGGGGACAAACACGAGAGCGCATACAACGAGGGTCAACATTCAAAGACAAGCTCCAGAAATTCAGCTGGGACCTGTCGCAGAGAGATCAGGATCAGGATGCGGCTGAGTAACAATGAACATGCATACTGCTTAAATGTGTACTTCACATACTGTAACACGTTATGTTTGTTTGAACATGCTAAAGCTGCCTTTTGCATACAGTAAGGACTATCTACACTTACGTAAAATACAAGTGTGATGAATAGGGCAGACTCTGCCTAACGACCCCCCCCCGCTATCTGTGCAATGTTTTACTTTTTTAGTTATGGAAATCCACAGTTGATAGGAATCAACAAGTCAGGGGGCTGAACTTGTGTCAGTATGGATGAGGTTTTTCTTGAAGCCACAGTAAACGAGGGCCCTCACTTAAAAAGGAGGCTATCCCTCATACAGACTGCTTTGAACCATCTCACACAGGGTTTCTTTTTAAACCCCACTTTTGGAAGTTCTAATGGACATTTCAAGGTTTTAAATCCTGCTGTTAGTTACTTTGTTCAATGTATGTTCGCTGCTGTTCCATGCAGCAAGAGAGGTCACACTAACCTTATGTAAAGACGGTGAAATGTCCCATCACAACAGGAATGGCAAATTATTCTCAATGTAAAAGTGATATCCTTTAATGTGAATGGAGTACTTAATCCAGTTAAGAGGAGTTAAATATTATCAAAATTGAGGAGGGATGGGGCACAGGTGGCTTTCCTGCAGGAAAGACATTTAACAGAGATGGAACACTCAAAACTAAAAAGAAGAGGATTTAAACATTTATTTTGGTCCTCTTATAAATCAGGCCACAGAAGAGGAGCTGCCATTCTAATATCAAACCAGGTCCAGTATGAACATATTTCAGAGTCCAAAGATAGAGAAGGTCGTTATGTGATGGTCATAGGAAGGATTGGAGGGTTGATGGTTACACTCTAACATGTATGCCCCTCCAGGAAGTGATTGTTTGATATGATGTCTACTGAATCCCAAGCAGTGCTTATATGCGGAGGAGATATGAACATAAGGTTGTCCAGGATGGATTCATCCAGCTGTAACCCAGGACACAGTAATTCCACAATTAACAAAGTAAATTCTATCATGAAAGAAATTGGTATTGTTGATGTCTGGCAGGATCTCTACCCAACTAGCCGAGACGACACCTATTTTTCTTCACCACACTCCACCTACTCAAGGATCATTTTTTTTTTTTTTTTAATTTAAGAGAGGGCGGCACGGTGGTGTAGTGGTTAGCGCTGTCGCCTCACAGCAAGAAGGTCCGGGTTCGAGCCCCGTGGCCGGCGAGGGCCTTTCTGTGCGGAGTTTGCATGTTCTCCCCGTGTCCGCGTGGGTTTCCTCCGGGTGCTCCGGTTTCCCCCACAGTCCAAAGACATGCAGGTTAGGTTAACTGGTGGCTCTAAATTGACCGTAGGTGTGAATGTGAGTGTGAATGGTTGTCTGTGTCTATGTGTCAGCCCTGCGATGACCTGGCGACTTGTCCAGGGTGTACCCCGCCTTTCGCCCGTAGTCAGCTGGGATAGGCTCCAGCTTGCCTGCGACCTTGTAGAACAGGATAAAGCGGCTAGAGATAATGAGAGAGAGATGAGAGAGAGAGAGATAATGAGAATGAGATTTAAGAGAGACAGGTTCAGAATCTAAAATCATGTAATATTGGAACTATTGACATGTCAAATCACTCACTGATGGAGATAATTAACGTTAGTAATAATCCAAAATCTACACTATGGAAACTGAATTCAAACATATTAAATAACCCCCAGGTAAAAGAAGAAATGAAAAAGGAAATAGAAACCCATTTTAAAGAAAACTAGAAAAGCACTGAGAGCGCAGACCTCCACCAAGAATCCTTTAAAAAAAATCCGGGATCCAGAAGGTCCAGATCACCGCTAAAACTTAATGGATTGTTACTTGTGCCCAGTCACACCTCAGGAAAAAATTTCAGAGCAATCCGTTCATAACTTTTTCTGCAATGTTGCTAACAGACAAACCAACGCTACCGAAAACATAACCTCCTTGGTGGAGGTAACAATAAAGGAAAGGTGTCCCCACCTATTGTGTGGGACGCATATAAAAGCAGTATTAAGGGGGAAAATAATTTCCTGCTCTTCAACTCTAAAGAAACACAAACGAGCGAGGCTCAACAATTTGTACAGTAAACTTAAGGAATTACCAAAAAAAAAAAAAAACATAAGAGCGGAGCAGAATCAGATAAGGCAGTAGCAATTAAGAAATTGCAAAATGAGATAGATGAGATATATTCTGACGAAATTAAAAAGAAATTGATATTTCTGAAACGGTTATTATGAGGCAGGAAGTAAAGCTATAAAACTATTGGCATATAAATTAAGGAAGCAGCAGGCGGACAATTGGAAGTTCATTATGTCTAAGTATTAAAGCTATTTTAAGTTCGTTTCTTAAGACAAGGATTTTTTAAGATGTGACAGTTTCGGCGAGAATCTTCCGCCTTCTTCAAAACAGTCACCAAATGTCGAGTGGTGACGTGCCTTATCAGCTGATGTTACGCTACGGACAATAAATGCAACGTCATCTATGAAATCCCTTGCCGTTCATGTAATAAAGTCTATATTGGTGAAACGGGCAGATGCTTCCATACTCGCAGAAAAGAACACCAATTAGAATGTGAAAAAGAAACAACAAAGACTCACAAGAGCTGAAAAAGAAAAAGCAAACTAAGAAAACTTAAAATCAGCCATTTCAGACCACTGCAAACGACACAATCATATAATGAATTGGGAAGAGGCCAGAGTCATTCGCGCTGAAGAAAATAGATACCAGCGTTGGATTTTAGAGGCAGTGGAGATACGCAAGCGGGCGCAGAGGACGATGAACCGGGATGAGGGAGCGTACGCGCTGTCACACACCTGGAGCGCAGTCCTGGGGGAGCGACCTGACAGCAGGAGGCGTGAACTACCTGTCAAATTGGGCGGGATGTTCACGCCTCCGTAGCGTAACATCAGCTATAAGGCACGTCACCACTCGACATCTGGTGACTGTTTTGAAGAAGGCGGAAGATTCTCGCCGAAACTATCAACAAGGTAACATCTTAAAAAATCCTTGTCTTAAGAAACGAACTTAAAATAGCAGTGCTTTGTTTTGTTCCTGTGTGACTAGAGGTAGATTCAAAAACTTAAGGAAATTATCCATTTCATTTTCATTATCTAGTCTTGGTTGCGAGTACAATTCTTTATAGTATTCCTCAAAACTACTTTGGCTCTCCTCTAGTTTATATTGTATTTTCTTTGTTTTAGGGCATCTTATTTTATTTATAGTGCACTGTAAAAAATATCCGTAGAATTAACAGTGAATTTATGTAAAATCATGACATAAAAAACTGTAAATACAAAAACAAATGAAGCAGTGTGTAATTTACATCAATATACTGTAAAACTCCTAACCAAATGCCACTGTTAATTTAACAGTAAGAATATGCTGAATTGATCATTTTTTTGTAGAATTTACAAATTGTTGTAGTTTAAACACAGACAAACTGTAAATACTAAAACAGAATGTGATAGTTAAAGTTACATCATTGCCCTGTTAAAAAAATAAAAAAAAAATGTCAGTAGAGGCTCTCTGTGGCTCAGTCGACTAAGGTGCCAAACTATGAATCTGGGGACCCAGGTTCGATCCTGACCGGAGGTCATTTCCTGGTCCCTCCTTCCAGCTCATTTCCTGTCTCTACACTGTCCTATCCAATAAAGGTGAAAAGTCTAAAAATAAATATCTGTCTAGTAGCTCATTGCTTGTAACCATCATTTATTGTACAATAAATATCCGTAAAATTAACAGTTATGTATTGATTATTGTACATTGAATACCTGTAAAAAAAATTTATCATTAATTGTACATGGAATCCCAGTGAAATGTACAAGTTATTCTGTAATGTTGTTTACATTTCACTGTATTTTTAACAGGATTATTCTGGCAACCACAGCTGCCAGTATTTTTCCGTAAAAACAACGGATTTTTTTTTTTTACAGTGTACGTATAAAACAAAGCACTGGTTACTGAGATTACTGATAAAGAAGTTAAGGCGGCAATAGTGAAACTTAAGCCACATAAAAGCCCTGGCTTGGATGGCTTTACGGCCGAATGGTATAAAACTTTTAGCGAACAGATAACCCCAAGATTGTGCCAAACTTGTAATTGGGCACTCAAAAGGCGAGAGATCCCCCCCTCATGGAAGGAAGCCGTAATCTCAACAATACCAAAAGGTGGTAAAGACAAATTACACTGTAAACAATATTGACTAATTTCAGTGTTAAATGTGGACTATAAAATTTACACCTCAATATTAGCTAGAAGAATAGAAAAAAAATTCTACCATCCCTTATTCACCTGGACCAGACAGGATTTATCCTTCAGAGACAAACCAATGATAGTTTAAGGAGGACACTACATATGTGGAATATACATCAAAATAAGACGCAAGCAAT
Organism: Neoarius graeffei; assembly: GCF_027579695.1. NCBI lineage: Eukaryota > Metazoa > Chordata > Actinopteri > Siluriformes > Ariidae > Neoarius > Neoarius graeffei. Next base: position 72,822,876 of record NC_083572.1, read on the forward strand.
GTTCATGGGATTGGATGCAGAGAAGGCATTTGATTCCGTTAGATGGATCTTCCTGTATAAGGTTTTGGGGAAGTTTGGCTTCCACAAAACCTTTATTGAGGCCTTCCAAGCAATATACAATAACCCAACAGCAAGAGTTAAAATCAATGGCAGCCTCTCAAAATCATTCACTTTGGAACGTTCCTGCAGACAGGGCTGCCCCTGTTCCCCTCTCCTCTTTGCCCTCTTTATAGAGTCTCTCAGCCAGTATATCAGACAAACTGAAGAGATTAGGAGTAATAAATACAGCGGGAGGGGAACACAAATTATCGTTATTTGCGGATGACGTATTGGTTTTTTGGACTCAACCCTTAGTATCCCTACCAAATTTGAGGTCATTTCTGAAGAGATTTGATCAATTGTCAGGATATAAACTAAAATGCCCAAAACCCCCAAATTCTCACTTTCAATTATGATCCACCAAATTACCTCCTAGAAAAGTATGATTTGAGGTGTGATAAGAAGTCAATGAAGTATCTAGGGGTTAATCTTACACAGGATATTACAAAATTATTTGAAGCCAATTACATCCCTATAAAGTCCAAAATTAAACCAGATACTTATAGGTGGAATCACCTACCATTCCTTATGGCCCTTTTCCACTACCCTTTTTCAGCTCACTTCAGCTCACTTCAGCCCGACACGGCTCGCGTTTCGACTACCAAAAACCAGCACAACTCAGCTCGTTTCAGCCCTGCTTAGCCCCTAAAACTCGCACCGTTTTGGAGTGGGGCTGAAGCGAGCCAAACCGTGCCGAGTGAGGTTGGGGGCGTGAGCAGACACTCCCCTGTGCACTGATTGGTGAGGAGGAGTGTCCTCACATGCCCACACACGCCCCGCGAGCGCGCTGGGATCTGTAAACACCGCAAACCCGGAAGAATAATAATTACGAATTACGAGAATTTCTGACGCCTTATGCGCCTCGCCTCATCTATACGCTCTTGCCAGCATCTGTTGGCGTTGTCGGTGACAACAAGCCACAGCACCAAGACCAGCAACACTAACGACTCCATGTCCTCCATGTTTATTGTTTACTATTCGGGTCGTGAGACTACTGCTTAAAAGCTCACTGAATCAGTGACATACAGAGCATCGTGGACGAGTTCGCGGAGCGCAAGGCTCGTCGTATGCCCTTCAAATAACGCGCGCAGTAGGCTATTGATGTTTTATTATGAGCCATGTACAGTATGTCGCCTAATGTTTTTTTGTTTCTGAGTTACATGTTCGTTTGAAGGACTTAATGTACAAAATAACATAGTTGCACCCCGGAGTGTTGAAATTGGTAAACACAGTGCATTCAGTGAGGTTTGCACCGCCCTCCTTTTATTTCTGACTCTTCCTGTCACCGTTGCAACCTCTGAGCGCTCATTCGTATGCCCTTCAAATAATGTGCGCAGTATAGGCTATTGATGTTTTATTATGAGCCATGTACAGTATCCTAATGTTTTTTGTTTCTGAGTTACATGTTCGTTTGAAGGACTTGATGTACTAAATAACATAGTTGCACCCGGTAGTGTTGAAATTGGTAAACACCGCAGTTGCGGACATTTTGTAGCCTAAAATGATGTTATGATAAGCTTTAATAAAGGGCCCGGTCATTTGCCCCGCCCCCGGCCCGGCTCTGACTTGTTCCGCCACTGTCACTGATGTCACTGTTTGCGCTGCTTAACGACATCACGTGACGTCCACCCACTTTCGCTAACTCCACCCAATGTGTCCACCCACTTCCAGCCAGCACGGTTCAGCGCGGTTGTAGTCGAAATGCAACTCCAACAGCCCCGCTCAGCTCGACTCGGCATGGCACAGCTCAGCCGCGTTTGTAGTGGAAAAGCGGCATATGTCTATCCTCCAGGACGGAGTCAATCAGGATGGTCATTTTGCCTCGTCTGCTATACCTCTTCCAATCCCTGCCAATGGAGCACTTGCATGTGACGTCACAGCCGATCCAGATTGTGACAGACGCCATCTTGTCAGTCAAACGCCATATTCCGCCTTCTACTTCTACTTCTGGTTCTACTTCTGCTTTTACTTCTACCTTTTCTTCTGGAAAACCCTACTATATACAATTCTACTACAACGGCTGCGGCTACAAGCTCTCCCTACCTGTGCACGTTTATGTTTTTTGTGTGCATTTTTGCGTGTTGTTCGTCTGTACCAGACTTCAATATCCACTACAACCGTATGGACTTACTGGACATTGGTTTCCAGCAGAAAATGACGGTTTGTAGCGATTTCCATCGCATGCACAACATTCCGGACGAGATAGCGAGACCAGCGGGGTCTCCGTGGATTGTTATCGGAGGCAAAGCGAAGGAGGCGGCATCGGGAGCAGAAGCAAAAGCGAGGCTGCAGAGCCGGCCTGTTGACTAAGCTCAGAAAACAGCCACTCAAATCTCCACTGCTAAGCCTCTATCTCTCCAACGCCAGATCCATGGTAAACAGCACGGACGATTTGGAATTACAGCTGGAATTACCTTATTCTATTCTATAATCGGCTGGTCAGTGCTATACTCAATACTTAAGTGACTTACCCATCCAATGAGGATTCTTGTTTGCAAGATGCCACATCTGAGTCGCTGACAAATCCTGAATTTCTGTAAAGAAAACTGTCCAGAGATTTATAGGCATGCAGTGCTTCACCACTGAACAGCGAGGGAAAGTTAATGAGGTAATTATACACGTCCGGGTATTCCGCTGGCAGTTCAAAATCCGGTCGTGAAAACTCCGTCCGGTAAGCCATAAGGGTCACAAATCTGTAGATCGTTTATTTTAGACACATATCTAGTTATCTGTTCATTAGAAAAATGAGCCGTGTAGTCCGTCGGTTGAAATTGATCCATTCTGTACATGAGTGCAGCAGTATTCAGCGGTGTTTTTGACCGACAAGATGGCGGTTGTGTACTTCCCGGTCACGTGACTGCAAGATCTCTATTAAAATACCTGAACAGCAATTCATTGAATGGGCCAAGTTAATTTCCCGGTATATCTGGATGGGTAAGAAACCAAGAATAAAATATACAACCCCAATTCCAAAAAAGTTGGGACAAAGTACAAATTGTAAATAAAAACGGAATGCAATGATGTGGAAGTTTCAAAATTCCATATTTTATTCAGAATAGAACATAGATGACATATCAAATGTTTAAATTGAGAAAATGTATAATTTAAAGAGAAAAATTAGGCAAATTTTATGACAACACCACATCTCAAAAAAGTTGGGACAAGGGCATGTTTACCACTGTGAGACATCCCCTTTTCTCTTTACAACAGTCTGTAAACGTCTGGGGACTGAGGAGACAAGTTGCTCAAGTTTAGGGATAGGAATGTTAACCCATTCTTGTCTAATGTAGGATTCTAGTTGCTCAACTGTCTTAGGTCTTTTTTGTCGTATCTTCTGTTTTATGATGCGCCAAATGTTTTCTATGGGTGAAAGATCTGGACTGCAGGCTGGCCAGTTCAGTACCCGGACCCTTCTTCTACGCAGCCATGATGCTGTAATTGATGCAGTATGTGGTTTGGCATTGTCATGTTGGAAAATGCAAGGTCTTCCCTGAAAGAGACGTCATCTGGATGGGAGCATATGTTGCTCTAGAACCTGGATATACCTTTCAGCATTGATGGTGTCTTTCCAGATGTGTAAGCTGCCCATGCCACACGCACTAATGCAACCCCATACCATCAGAGATGCAGGCTTCTGAACTGAATGGTGATAACAACTTGGATTGTCCTTCTCCTCTTTAGTCCGAATGACACGGCGTCCCTGATTTCCATAAAGAACTTCAAATTTTGATTCGTCTGACCACAGAACAGTTTTCCACTTTGCCACAGTCCATTTTAAATGAGCCTTGGCCCAGAGAAGACGTCTGCGCTTCTGGATCATGTTTAAATACGGCTTCTTCTTTGAACTATAGAGTTTTAGCTGGCAACGGCGGATGGCACGGTGAAGTGTGTTCACAGATAGATAATGTTCTCTGGAAATATTCCTGAGCCCATTTTGTGATTTCCAATACAGAAGCATGCCTGTATGCGATGCAGTGCCGTCTAAGGGCCCGAAGATCACGGGCACCCAGTATGGTTTTCTGGCCTTGACCCTTACGCACAGAGATTCTTCCAGATTCTCTGAATCTTTTGATGATATTATGCACTGTAGATGATGATATGTTCAAACTCTTTGCAATTTTACACTGTCGAACTCCTTTCTGATATTGCTCCACTATTTGTTGGCGCAGAATTAGGGGGATTGGTGATCCTCTTCCCATCTTTACTTCTGAGAGCCGCTGCCACTCCAAGATGCTCTTTTTATACCCAGTCATGTTAATGACCTATTGCCAATTGACCTAATGAGTTGCAATTTGGTCCTCCAGCTGTTCCTTTTTTGTACCTTTAACTTTTCCAGCCTCTTATTGCCCCTGTCCCAACTTTTTTGAGATGTGTTGCTGTCATGAAATTTCAAATGAGCCAATATTTGGCATGAAATTTCAAAATGTCTCACTTTCGACATTTGATATGTTGTCTATGTTCTACTGTGAATACAATATCAGTTTTTGAGATTTGTAAATTACTGCATTCAGCTTTTATTTACAATTTGTACTTTGTCCCAACTTTTTGGGAATCGGGGTTGTACATATTTATCAGCAGCAAACTATATTAGGGATGTATCAAAAAAAAAAAATTGGCTGAAAATGGTCAAAAACCGCACAAAAAAAAAAAAAAGTGTTTGAAAACATTAAATAAGCCCACAACAAAGTGTCAAATCTAACCATTTACAAATAATGCTCGTAATGAATAATTAGAACGTGATTTAATACAGGTTTTTTTTTTTTGCTGTTTTGTGCCTGCACACCTAGTAATATTATTACGCCCTCCTGTACTCTCCTTAAACCTCAATAGTGGAAACAATTCAGTCTTTTTCTGGCTAAATGTTTAAAGCTAGTGTATGCATTTTATTTTAGAAATATTTTGTTATTGAGCAGCGGCTACAATTATCCTCAACGCCTTAACGATTTTTTTGGCCATTGCAAAAGTAGAAAACACTTTCAATACGCAAATTGTGCATGAATAATTAATTACTCAAACTTCCACTGGGAAAAAGAATATGAGTTGATTCCCGATTACTTCGCGTATCAGATCACATGATACCATTCCACAATTATGGACATCGTTCCACAATTATCAACATCCAGATTATTATTTATTTATTAAAAAAAGCACACACCCCAGTGTGTGGTATTAAGTTAACAAAAGGTTTTATTTTAATTTTGTTTTACATACTTATATTTAGTACAAAATATCTTTTATACAAGTACATCAATGTTGCTGCTTACGTAAATGAAGTGATTCTAATGTTTGTAAACAAATTAACTGAATGTTTAACCTGTGTCAGAAAATTTGTTCCATTTTCTCAATATTTTTGTAGATCACATTTTGTTAAATCATTTGTTGTTGCTTGTATTAATTTCTAGTTTCGTAGTTTACCAATAAAACAATGCTCTAATTTGTTGCAATTAGATTCAGATTAATGAAACTTCAGTATTTTCGAACAAGTGATTTTTTAATTGAGATTTTAAATTCATATAAAAATATAAAATGTCTATTGATATTGTAAATTGTAATGTAGATATTTACAAAGTGCAAAAAAAAATTTCTGAATGGAATAGAAAAATCTGAATATTTCAAGCATGTAATTTTTTTATATGCTAGGAATTTAATTCTGGTCTAATTCTTAATTCTGGTCTAATTCTATTTACTGCTATAGGACTCCAAATACTCTATAAGCATTCTATTCTGTTACAATCAGAAAAAAAATTATAAAAATCACAGCGCTTTTATTTTTTAAAAGTATTTCATCTACTTCAACAATGTTACACAAAGATCGATCCATAACAGTTGTAAATGTCACTTAATTCCACAGGGTGTCAATAATCAGGGTTTCTGCAGGCTTGAACAAGTTCAATTTTAGACTTAAGACCTTTTTAAGACCATAACAGGTTAAATGTAAGACTTATGCCGCACAAAAAAAAAAATAAAGAAAATTGGGAGAGCCTGAATTACTTTCGAAATAACAATTTATTATCATTCACCAATGAACTCATTACATCCCTAGGGTGCGCTCTTGCATTAATGAGGAACTATGTTGCAGTGGAGCCAAAGACATCCCGCAAATCACTTGAGGATGAGGCATTCGATTCCGTACGGTTTGCGTGTTGTAACGTTACAGTTTGCACGGAGTTAGCTGATACACCGTCTTGAGATGTGCTTGGACCTGACAACGGTGAACAAAATTGAGTGATGGCATGCGATTGTTGCAGACTTTTATGGGCAGCCTGGTGCTTCTCTGCTTTTGCGTGCGATTCCGGTGCCTTTACACCCAGAGTGCTGAGTTTGAGTGTTCTTTTGCACAATGTGCAGTACGCTTCAAACGGATTGTTTGGTACACGTTTTAACCAGTCTACGAAATCATTGCGTTCAAGCCAGCAGTCGTTAAACTTGCATTTGCCCATTTTGCTACAAACCGTGACAATAGGGCTGTGCGATATGGGAAAAAAAATGAATATCCCGATACATTTTCTCCATTTCACGATATACGATATATATCTCTATATATTTAAATCTCCTCTAAAGGACCCCATGAAATCTAACTTTTACTCTTTACTGTTTTCACTACAATCCCTGCAGATTAAATAACATTCTTGGTTAACTTTACAGGTGGTTTTCAACAACACATTTTACATTTTCATGTTGGTGATTAATCACAATTGAATTGAAATAAGACTATTTTTATTCAACAAAGATGTGGCACAAACTGCAAAAACAATCTTGAAAATTGCAACAAAGGGGCAACACAATACAGAGCTGCTCAGAGCTCAAACCAATAAAGTGCAAGCTCAACACTGAGAAAGACATTTAGCCTAAATAAGAAAAGTGCTCTTTCATTAAATTATTTTAAAAAAATAGATCTCCAAGCGGGCGGCACGGTGGTGTAGTGGTTAGCGCTGTCGCCTCACAGCAAGAAGGTCCTAGGTTCGAGCCCCACGGCCGGCGAGGGCCTTTCTGTGTGGAGTTTGCATGTTCTCCCCGTGTCCGCGTGGGTTTCCTCCGGGTGCTCCGGTTTCCCCCACAGTCCAAAGACATGCAGGTTAGGTTAACTGGTGACTCTAAATTGACCATAGGTGTGAATGTGGGTGTGAATGGTTGTGTGTCTATGTGTCAGCCCTGTGATGACCTGGCGACTTGTCCAGGGTGTACCCCGCCTTTCGCCCGTAGTCAGCTGGGATAGGCTCCAGCTTGCCTGCGACCCTGTAGAACAAGATAAAGCGGCTAGAGATAAGGAGATGAGATGAGAGATCTCCAAGCTATTAACCTGACTACTGAGAACCACTGGAACATTCACAATAGAGAGAGAGAGAGAGACTGAGGGAGAGAAGAGAGAGATCTGCAAAACATCATTTTTCTCTTTGCACACTTTTGAACTGGATGTTTTCTGGCTCTGACTCTCAGATGTGTAGAATTCCGGTATCGCCTTCTCTGTAAAATGTCTGCGACCAGGCAACTCATGTTTGGGATTGAGTGCGTTTAGTAATTTTTGGAAGCCTGGTTTTTCCACTATACTAACTGGGATCATGTCTTCGGCAATGAAGTTAGTGACTGCATCCGTTATAGCTCTCCATCTCTGACTCGTTTTCTCATATGGGGTGGCTTTGGAGAACGAGGCCGCTAGGGTCATTTGTTTAGCTTGTGGGGGGGTTTTAGCTCGTGGGCAAGTAGTTCGGAGTTTAAGAGACTCTTCATACTGTACTGGGTGAGTTTTCAGGTGATGGAACATATTTGTCGTGCTGCTGCCTTTCGTGATGACAGGGTTTTTTTGCACACTTTACAAACTGGCATTTGCTGTTCCACGTCCTCCTCGCGATATCCAAAAAAAATGCCAGATGACTGACCCCTTACTAGTTCTTTTAGGAACCGATTCGTCCGCTTCCATTTTTAATTTGTCGCTGAAATTGACAGAGCTTACACGGTAGCCTACGCAACACCAGCAATTGCACGAACTGAGTCAGCACTGTAAACCGGAACCAGGAAATCTTCCCGACGGCAGCGTTGCCAGATACTGCTGACGTTTTTCAGTCCAAAATATGTTCAAAACCCGCCAAAATGCACTTAAAACCGCCCAATCTGGCAACACAACCGAAACTAGAAAATCTTCCCGGAAGTTCCTTTCAGTACCTAAATGCCAACCAATCCCGGGTGACATCTAGGTGCTGAAAGGAACTTCCGGGAAGATTTTCTACGTGCAGAATAATTCTGCACATAACCTAGGTCTTAAATTACCCAAATGAGATTTTAGACCAACAGTGCAAAATATCTCTGTATTTTAGACTATTTTAGGCCTGAAATTGAAAGTGTGTAATTTTAGACTTTTTTAGACTCCGCGGACACCCTGGATAATGGTGGACACCAGTGAAAGTGATCACTATTATCGACACCTCATGTGACTTCGCAAACGCGCATTTAGATACAAAATGGCGACTGTCAAATGAAGGAGTAAGAAACAAAGTAGGTTTCAACAAGGAGATCATGAAATATCGGTGAATTTGATCAGTAAAAACATGTCCATGATCTTTCCACCATGCTTACCTGCGATGATAACGTCCGGGTTTTGCTCAAATTGCTGATTGTGCTTTAAAATAAATAAATAAATAAATAAATAAACTCCATCTCAGGGAACAAGCGGTGTCATCAGACGACAAGATCAAAGGGCGGGGGGTGGGGTCTTCCGGTTAATTAATTAATCAATAATAAGTGTTGTAACTGAAACTCACCTTTGTAAAATTGTTTTTATTGGTAAATCTGAAAAGGTGTCTATAATTATGGACTGTCGATAATTGTAGCCGTCGCTCTATTTGCTGAAATTTTTTTGACATTCCAACAGCAATTAATAAATCAAATGTTAACAATTAAAAAAAAAAAGCCCATCCAATCATTTCATTTGGCCAAAATGAAACTGGATAGTCTACCTATGTGCACTGTCTGTGAGCTCATTGCGCGTGACTGGAGTCTTCCACAAGGTCAGGCAGACATATTGCTAAAGCCAGCAAGCTAAAAGACAGCGGTCAGTGATAACAAGTCATATTCATTGTTTACATTTATTATGATCATGTTAGACGTTTTCTTACATGTGAATTCAACACAAAGTAGTTGGATATCATGACACGCTATGCTCCTCCCCCACCAATGCTCATGGACTCGTCCTCTAGCAGTAGTCAGGCAATGCACGTTCATGTGTTTTGGAGCAGCGGCTCTGGAGGGAGGCCTGAAATGACAGGGCTGGATATTTTCAAAATCTAGCTTTAAACATTTTATTGCGATTATTTTCAACAGTAAATTGTAAGCAGAGATTTTAAAAAAATATATTAATATGACACAAGCCCATTTCTAATTTCTAAATTTAAAAAAAAAAAAAAAATCACTATAAAACATCCATCCATCATCTGTAGCCACTTATCCTGTCCCATAGGGTCACAGGCAAGCTGGAGTCTATCCCAGCTGACTATGGGTGAGAGGCGGGGTACACCCTGGACAAGTCAACAGATCATCGCAAGGCTGACACACACACAAACATTCACACCTACGGTCAATTTAGAGCCACCAGTTAACCTAACCTGCATGTCTTTGGACTGTGGGGGAAACCGGAGCACCCGGAGGAAACCCATGCAGACACGGGGAGAACATGCAAACTCCACACAGAAAGGCCCTCGCCGACCACGGGGCTCGAACCCAGGACCTTCTTGCTGTGAGGCGACAGCGCTAACCACTACACCACCATGCCGCCCCACTATAAAACACTCAATCTCTTCCCATGACATTACCTTATTTACCCCATGAAAATTATTCACTAACGCAAACTGACAATGAAGAGAGATCTCATTTAAGCTTTCAGAGGAGCCTTATTCCAACACCAACATTGGTCAGGTTTGCTCTGAGCCATGTCCACCCTTACATACAACTTTATCTTATGAAATATGAATAAATCTTATGTTTAGTGTCACACTGTTGAAAGAAAGTCATAACCTTGAGGACAAGTGACAGCCACTTGTTTATACAATGCTCAATCCCATGACTTACTTTCAAAATAACTTCCCTTATATAGTTTTCTCCAGACGGCAGAACTGACCTCCTACACAGCCTATCTGGGTGTAGTAAAGGTGAAATACTGGATAACGAATTAATCACCTGAAGTAACCCTGAACTTATCAAAAAGTAACCAACTGGCTAATAATAGACAGCACAGATATTTAACAGTTATTTCATGAAATCGAGTCGTATACGAGCTGATAGCCGACGAGGCGTGTAGCACCGAGTTTGAGCGATTGAGCGGAATAACTGTTTTATTCTATCCACATTCACTGGATTTTGAGAAACAGAGCATTTTTATTTTTTGCAAATTCGATCAATAAAAACTGTATACAAAATGTCCGACAAAATCATTTCCGCTTAGAATGTAAACAAACCGGCAAAATGACTGTAGCAATTTGTGAAAAATGCTCTAATAATAATTCTTGGGGGGGGGGGGGGGGGGGGAAATACGTTCTTACCATCAAATACTTTTGTTGCTTTTTTTTTGGGGGGGGGGGGGGGGGGGGTTTCCCTTTTTCATCTTTAGGGTTTTTTGGAGGTTGGCAAACCAACTTAAAAGGTGCATTACCGCCACCGACTGGGCTGGAGTGGCAACACGCGCCGCCATTTTGTTTTTCTCTACTCGGCATATGAGCCGATAGTGAAATTTCTCCTCTGCATTTAACCCATCTGAAGGAGTGAACACACACATGCACACACAAGTGAGCAATGAGCACACACACACACACCGAGCAGTAGGCAGCTATGCTACAACACCGGGAGAGCAGTTGGGGGTTAGGTGCCTTGCTCAAGGGCACTTCAGCCCAACCTCAGGCCATGGCTGCCCCATATTACCATATGGCTACCCCATATTACTAACCACGTCTTTGAATCAATCAGAATCACTTTATTAATCCCCGGAGGGAAATTCAAAATTGCAACCAAGCTCCTGAATTAAGGAAGAAGTAAATATGTCTAAAAATAGAAGATAAAATGGTCCTTAAAAAGAATAAATAAAAATAAAGTTCAATAACTTAAGTAAAAGCAAAATGAAGTGATTTTATATACAAATGATTCCTATATACATATATTGCACCTGAGTTAAGGATACATGATAACATCAGAGCGTGCGATTGCTCATATCCAGTGAATGTGGATAGAATAAACACCACAGGGCTGTTGAATTCCTGATTCACATTGGTCCAAAAAAAAAAGGTGATTATCCATCTAGGGCCATCTTCCCTGGTCCTTTACCCAACATGCAACCCCGTGTTATAAATGAAAACAGTCATCTTTATATGTTTCATTAGAACATCACCAGACCAAAATTCCAGCATCATCTCCTTAGCCAATGCAGATTTGTGACTCGTCACTGAATACAACTTTCATCTAATCATTCGCACTCCATGATCGTTTCCCTTTAGCCCACTGTAACTTTGTTTTCTTCCGTTTTGGTGATAGTGATGGGTTTCATTTAGCTTTTCGAGACGACTTCTTACGGCTCAGTCACCAACACTGACTCCTGTTTCCGCCGATTTGTTTTTTACTTGTTTTGTTGTGAATTCTCTTTTCAAGGGATATTGCTTTGAGTTTTCCATCCTGATGCTTTGATGTTTTCCTTTTCATAACCTTCACGTTTTGTTTATACCAGCACCCACCTGTAGACGCAGCTGACTGAGAACAGCCAACATCTTTTGCCATGCTCCACTAATTTCCTTCTTGACGGTGGTTTATAAACCTTTCACTTAACCAAATCCAAGAGTTTGTTAAGGTCTGCAAGCACGCTCTTAACTACTAATATGCATTTTTAGACTTATTTGTTTTAGAAATGTAAACTACAAGATGATTCCATAATCCAAATAAAGTAACTTCTTACTTTATTACACAATTAATCCCTCGCTCATTGAAGTATAACTTCAAATTTAAGGTTGGGATTTAGACGTCCAGTAACGGGTATCTAATCTGTACCTAACCCTGGAGCTAGTGTCTGGTCTAAACTCTAATGAGTTTCAGTCAGCTAAATAATTTAAATAAATGCTCTACTTGAGTATTTTCTGCAAGTACTTGGTTCAAGTTTGCTGGTTCTGCCAGTTGACGGCCCTTGATGAAACATCTCCTCGCTATTATTACCACCATCCGCGTCACACTGTGGGCATGCAACGTTTCCATATCCGCAATCTGAACACAAAACATGGAAACACATAGCACAAAAATCTACATGAACTAAAGAGGAGGAAATATTTATCCTTCACAAAAAGTGGATGCAGGGAAAGTGGTGGCTCAGTGGTAACATCTGCTGACTGGAAGGTTGAGAAGTTCAAGGTGCTGACTGCAAAGTCATCTGAAATTTTCAAAAAAAAAAAATTTTTCATTGTGCATGGCATTTTCCCATGTCTCAAGAATCTCAATGTGGACGAGATGTGAACATTTTGACATGCTGAGGGTCGCTTTTCTCTGTTTTGGGACTGTTTTCCTCCCCCTTGAGGTTCAGTATGGCCCTACAGAAACAGCCAAACGCAAGGAGCTTGAACTAATTAGCATAATTATGGAACTGTATCACAGCAAGACAGCAGCATGCGGAAAACATCGTGACTCTGCATCGACCTCAGAGGGTTTTGAGTTGCAGGTATGTAATTTGTGGTTGACATTCGTGAACAGATCCATGAAACAAAAAGACGAATACATCTTTTCTCTGTTACTGCTTTTGTCCTATGGTTTCTTTCTCTGCAAGATCAAAAGATTAGGTGCAGAACTCCATACTCACTACTGTGGAGTGGCACCCATGCATTCTCAGGTTGATAGCTAAACACGAGCTAGAATTATTTAGTTATCTGTCCAGAAAAATGACACCATCTAACCTTGCTCTATCTTGCACTCACTCGGTAGGCTTTCCTTTTCTCTTCCACTGGCTTTTAGCTGGCAGGAGAGCGGAGTCCACCAGGTTTGCCCATGCCAACTTGTTTGGGTTAAAAATAGGTCAAACGACATTGTCGCTCACTTGCTTCAGCAATCTGCGGAATCGTAAAAAACACGGGACGCTTTTTTTTATCTCGGCAAAACATTGATACATCACATAGGATACATGGTGTGTGCAGCAGCAAAACATCTCAAAACGCCAACAGCAATAGAACCTTTAAAAGCCCAGAACTACCATTGTTGAGCAAGACCTTAAAGGAGATACACAGAACCTTTATTTTTAAGTACATTTCTGAGTGGAAAGTATCTCCATCCACTGTGCCAGACCTGCGTGCGTGACGTCACAGTGGGAACCGGTGCTATAGACCAAAGCCAGACTTGGCAGGTGAGAGTGGTTGCGATGGCCTCTTCATTCGGATTTATTGGAGATTCTTCGGATTCCTCAGATAGTAGTACATCTGATTGTGATAGTCCTGAAATTGTAGCGTATGTAAATGCTACTGCTATACACACAGAACCGTATCAATTCGAACCATCGGAAAGTGAATCCGATAGGAACACGTCAGCCACGGAGGCCCCCACCTTACGAAATAAAGACAGAACAAAGCCGTCGAGAGAATTGGATGGACTTGAGGTAGCAGTCTCATGTGACTCTCATTAAAACAGGATAGGTGTTATAACTTATGCAACATACATGTACATGCAAGCATTTTCACTGATAAAAGGCTAATTAAATAATCAGATTAACTGAGACAATCACATTCTGAAGCAAATTAAATAATCTTATACCGGTAACTTAAACACACAATACAAGTTACATATATTAATGTAAATGCAGATAAACAACTTTTTTTTTTTATCCAAATGAGTCAGAGCTTACCCATCTGTGTTCTCGCTTCTTGAAGGCTGATTGTTTAAAAAACAATCTGACTTTCAGTTGTTTGTTCATTTCTCCGTTCATTCACTTCTTCCACGTGAGGGCGAGATGGCAGCAATATCCAGTTTAGAAATCAGAGGGCTCCTCCACTCATTCACTTTTCTTCATGCTGTGTATTCCGCCATTACTGCTCGGCTCAGGCAATTACTAAAACCCGGGACGGAACGGGATGTCACCGGTTTTAGCAACAACTGCGGGGAGGTCACCGCCCGAGCGATATGTCCCATCCCATTCTGTCCCGGGTTTTAGCAACAACCCTCGGCTCACTCCAGGGGGACTGGTGCAACTGAACTCACTTTCCTTTTCTTGTAGTTTTATTTAATTGTTGGTACTGCACCCTCTTTCAATATGGGCTTATAGCCAACGCTGCTCAACAGATCAGAGGTCTCGTACGAGTCTTCAGTAAAATGTGCAGAGCAGAGGAGAGACCACTTCATAGCCGCCCAACGTGCCCGTGAACTTCTCGCAAAACGCGCCCAAATCTTTGCAGTTTGAACATTCTTGGGCCATGAATGCATTGGAAACAGCTACCTTATCCAGCGGAGAAATCTGACAACTGGTCCACTCATTCTCCATACCGAGTACTCTGCCATTACTGCTCAGCTCATGCTCCAGGAGAACTGGTGCAACTGAACTTACTTTCCTTTTCCTTTGAATGCAACGTAAATCCACCTTCTATCATGCTGGTGCACCGTCCAGCAACACATCTACATGGCATGGCGATAAATTAGCTGAAAATGGAGGATCGGAGTTGCAGTCAGCTCTGTGTTTTAGTAGAGCGGAAATGGCTATGAGACTGATAGCCTTCCTACAGTGACGTCACAGATGTCAAGGTCATTCACTCAGACCGCTACCTATATAAAATCACTTTAATCATAAAAATCACTACATTAGATTTATTGTTAACGCTTAAAACTATTCCTGTGCCATTCTTGAGGTCTCAAGGCATTTATAAACAAAAAAATGAGGCCATGGTTCTGCGTATCTCCTTTAAACCTTAAAGTTAGGGTAGGTCATTTTGGAGACACCAACAAGAGTAAGCTAGATTTTGAGTATCCAACTGACAAATCCCAGTCCTTCTCTTCAGACCTCAGGGAGAGGGGCATTGCGTTTCATTTCACTGTCGAATCCAAAAACCTCATACCTTATTCACATTTAAGGACACACCCAACATTATCAAAATGAATGTAAATAACGAACATGCCTATTGTTAATATGCACAGGTGTCAACTAGTTCACTAGTTTTAGCAACGTTTGCCTCGCCTTGTGGAAGACATACATACATATGTATATATGAGACCCTTCCTAGAACTGCCACCTTATTGTGGTGGAGGGGTTTGTGTGCTTGAATGATCCTAGGAGCTATGTTGTCGGGGGCATTACGCCCCCGTTAGGTTTTCCCAAGGCAGACAGGTCCTAGGTGACAGGCCAGACCAAGAGCAGTTCACCAAACCCCCTTATGGAAATAAAAAAAAAAAAACAAGGACCGTAACGTCGCCCGGTATGGTGCAGCCGGGGCCCCACCCTGGAGCCAAGCCCGGGGTTGGGGCTCGTATGTGAGCGCCTGATGGCTGGGCCTTTGCCCACGGGGCCCGGCTGGGCTCAGCCTGAAGCGGTGACATGGGCCCGACCTCCTGTGGGTTCACCACCCACAGAGGTAGCCGTAGGGGGCCGGTGCAGTGTGTCCTGGGGAAGACCCAGGACACGCTGGAGGGACTATTGGGGCTTTTCCACTACCAACGCGGCTGAGTTGGGCTGAGCCGTGCGATGCTGAGTCGAGCTGAGTGGGGCTGTTGGGGTTGCATTTCGACTACAACCGCGCTGAACCGTGCTGGCTGGAAGTGGGTGGACACATTGGGTGGAGTTAGCGAAAGTGGGTGGTCGTCACGTGATGTCGTTAGGCGGCGCAAACAGTGACATCAGTGACCTTTTAATCGGTAGTCTCACGACCCGGATAGTAAACAATAAACATGGAGGACATGGAGTCGTTAGTGTTGCTGGTCTTGGTGCTGTGGCTTGTTGTCACCGACAACGCCAACAGATACTGGCAAGAGCGTATAGATGAGGCGAGGCGCATAAGGCTTCAGAAATTCTTCTTCTTCCGGGTTTACAGTGTTTACAGATCCCAGCGTGCTCGCGGGGCGTGTGTGGGCATGTGAGGACACTCCTCCTCACCAATCAGTGCACAAGGGAGTGTCTGCTCACGCCCCCAGCCCCACTCGGCTCGGTCAGGTTCACTTCAGCCCCACTCCAAAACCATGCGAGTTTTGGGTGCTGAGTAAAGGCCTCTGCATGCTCTTGCGACAAGGCTTTCGCAGATAGCTTTTCGCAGACAGTTGTAATTTATCGTTGAGCGGGGAGTAATAGGCGTGCGCGATGTTATTCACCGGCACAACGCAAGGGGGCGCGAAGTCGCAAAATCGCTAGGAGTAGTTGGTGGGTGTGGTTAGTGGAGTGTTTATCCTCCGATTACTTATAATGACTAGAACTGGAGTCGTATAGATGTACGTACTTCCTCACTTCCTCGATCAACCGCTCTTTGTGCTGCTCCATCTTCGCTCGTGTTTTTAAAAAATGGCGGTCGTGAAAACAAAACAAACCGGGAAAGTAGGGAAGCGGAAGTGCGTGTACAGCGGATGTAGAGTGGACCAATCAGAGCCCTCTTGTCTGCGACGCTGTCTGCGAGGCTTCTGCGGTGGTCACAATTTTTGGGAGGTGCGCACAGAGTGTCTGTAGAAGGTGGGGGGGGGGGGGGGGGGCGCTACGCAGACGCTGTCTGCGACGCTATCTGCGAGGACTGCGTTGTCAGCATAAATTGGGCTTAAAGTGCCATTCCACCATTGGATGTATTCTTTGGCATAAAATACAATATATTTTATGACAACATAACTAGACAGAGAAATCTTTTAGCTTCAAAATGATATATCAAACATAATTTTTTGACAACAAGTATATTAATTTTGCGACCAAAGTCACCTACCCTTTTAATTTCCGCGCGGTAGTGAAACGTGATGTCATCGGCAGGTTCCCCTTCTTGTGTACCACGTGTCGGTGTATTTTTAGACCAGGAAACCCCCAAAGTGAGAGAGTCATTTCTCCTCGTATATGGGGGCCAAAAAAATTGCGAAAAATTTTGAGTTAATCTTTCAGTTAGCTAGATTTATTGGTATTAGCTAGATTTATTGGTATTATTTTTATCGCGTTCTATCCGCCATTGCTGATAATACGTGCCACGTCACGTGGTACACAAGAAGGGGAACCTGCCGATGACATCACGCGCGGAAATTAAAAGGGTAGGTGACTTTGGTCGCAAAATTAATATACTTGTCGTTGTCAAAAAATTACGTTTGATATATCATTTTGAAGCTAAAAGATTTCTCTATCTAGTGATACCATTTATATGTGTTGTCAAAATATACTGTATTTTATGCCAAAGAATACATCCAGTGGTGGAACGGCACTTTAAGGCTGAAGTGAGCTCAGTCGTGCTGCTCTGAGGTAGTCGAAACGCGAGCCATGCTGGGCTGAAGTGAGCTGAAAAAGGGTAGTGGAAAAGGCCCATATGTCTCTTGGCTGTCCTGGGAACGCCCCGGTGTTCTTCCTGAGGTGTCTGGGGAGAGGGAAGTTTGGGCTTCCATGCTCAGACTGCTGCCTCCGCGACCCAGCCCCAGATAAGCAGATGAAAATGAGATGAGATGAGAGAGATAGATAGATAGAGGAAGAATACACACACATCCTTTTTTGTATACTTAGTACTTTTGCACTACTCCTTCACTGCTTTATCTTTTTCTCTTTATATTCTTTAATGCTGTAACAATAAGTCTCCCCTTGTGGGATAATAAAAGGCTCTCACCTTATCTTATAAACGCTCAGGCTAACCTACAACCAGATCATAAATATTAATCCCAACACTTTAATCTGGTCCACACCTCCCCATCAGAGATCTCGCAGTGATGTTTAAGCGCATGCTGTATGTTACAGGAATAAACACTACACTTTCCTATCACTAATGTTTAGCTTCCCTCGCTGGCTGGCTGACTACAAAACGGGGGCTGAATACCAAACGACACCGTCCTCCCTAGCTGAGTGCACTAGATAGTGTATAAAAATAAAGCCTTCTACGTAATCCACAGCGCAATGAACAGCTATTTGGTATTTAACCGTTTAAGCATTCCGTTAACTCCGCAGCCTACAGACCGCACTGCACTTACCACCAGCTGAAAACCCGCTTTTTCACATTTAATTCGAATGTGAATTTCTGAACACTCCCTGACACAAAAAGTGACGATTAATAACCGAGACAAACAAAAAAAAAGAAGTTAAATGTGAGCGAGTGTTTTTCGTTTTTACCTTGCTTCGTTTTCCTCTGAAATGAAAAACACACGTTGTAAATGTTCAAGAGATGACAATACAGTAAAACAAACACAGTCATCTTGTTTTCTGACGGTCACAGTTACTGCGGAAAAGCTATGAACTCCATTTTCAGCCCGTATTCTCAGCCCTCATGCGCAGAAACAGACCCTGTCCCACTCAGCGTTGCCCCAAAACCTCAGTGAGCATGCGTTAAATTCGTGCGCATGCTCAGTGAATATCGCGGTTGGGGTCGTGAAAGCGTTTTCCGTAGGGTTTGATGTGGAAAATACTCGAGTTGCACTCCCTCCCCTTGAGGTTTGTGTTTCACCTTGCCATCTGACCCTTTAAACAGCAGCTGGGCAAATTGAAATCACTTCAATTATGAGTATTCAAATATAAATGAGCACTACTGTGTATGGTCAAAAGTATGTGGACACCCTACCATCATGTCCACACTCTTAGAAAATTAAGTACCTTATTGTACCTTTAGGGATACAATGGCTTGTCTCTAAGGTACTGATTTGTATCCTTTATATACTGCTTGGGGCGGCACGGTGGTGTAGTGGTTAGCGCTGTCGCCTCACAGCAAGAAGGTCCGGGTTCGAGCCCCGTGGCCGGCGAGGGCCTTTCTGTGCGGAGTTTGCATGTTCTCCCCGTGTCCGCGTGGGTTTCCTCCGGGTGCTCCGGTTTCCCCCACAGTCCAAAGACATGCAGGTTAGGCTAACTGGTGACTCTAAATTGACCGTAGGTGTGAGTGTGAATGGTTGTCTGTGTCTATGTGTCAGCCCTGTGATGACCTGGCGACTTGTCCAGGGTGTACCCCGCCTTTCACCCGTAGTCAGCTGGGATAGGCTCCAGCTTGCCTGCGACCCTGTAGAAGGATAAAGCGGCTAGAGATAACGAGATGAGATGAGATTGTACCTTTAGGGATACAATGGCTTGTCTCTAAGATACTGATTTGTACCCTTTATATACTGCTTGGGGTGGCACGGTGGTGTAGTGGTTAGCGCTGTCGCCTCACAGCAAAAAGGTCCTGTGTTCGAGCCCCATGGCTGGCAAGGGCCTTTCTGTGTAGAGTTTGCATGTTCTCCCCGTGGGTTTCCTCTGGGTGCTCCGGTTTCCCCCACAGTCCAAAGACATGCAGGTTAGGTTAACTGGTGACTCTAAATTGACCGTAGGTGTGAATGTGAGTGTGAATGGTTGTCTGTGTCTATGTGTCAGCCCTGTGATGACCTGGCGACTTGTCCAGGGTGTACCCCGCCTTTCGCCTGTAGTCAGCTGGGATAGTCAAGTCAAGTTTATTTGTATAGCGCTTTTAACAATAAACATTGTCGCAAAGCAGCTTTACAGAATTTGAACGACTTAAAACATGAGCTAATTTATCCCTAATCTATCCCCAATGAGCACGCCTGTGGCGACGGTGGCAAGGAAAAACTCCCTCAGACGACATGAGGAAGAAACCTCGAGAGGAACCAGACTCAAAAGGGAACCAATCCTCATTTGGGCAACAACAGACAGCCTGACTATAATATTAACAGTTTTAACATGAGGACAGTTTCGTTGATGTTATAACTCTTCATTGATGGAAACTTGAGTGCAAAACTGTTCATGATAACTGCAGTCCTAAAGTTAGCAAGACAACTGTAGTCCTCAGCCATAAAAGCATTACTGTAAGAGTCCAGAGCATCCTCCAGGTATAACCCTCAACTGTCCTCATGGGGCCGTCCTTCACAGGAGCGGTGCGATAAAACTCCAACCAGACACAGGGCACCAGGATGGATCAAGCAGGTCCGAGGGGCAGAAGAGGCCAGCATCTCAATCCCAGGACCAACATGTAACTCAGAGGGACAGATTGGGGGGGGGGGGGGGGGGGGGGGGGGGGAAGAAAACACATGTTGTTAGGTATGCCCTAAAAATGACAAGTATTAAATCTGTGTGGTAGGCTCGCAGAGACGAGTGTCTTTACATCAGGCATAACACACAACAATGGCATGTTAATATGGTAAAAAATATATCATGACCTGCTCCAGCTTGCCTGCGACCCTGTAGAACAGGATAAAGTGGCTAGAGATAATGAGATGAGATGAGAGAAAAAAAAATCAGACATAATAACCCAACACAATACAGGCATCCAAGCAAAACAAAATAAGACAAACAATCCGTAACAAAATAAAATACGCAAAAATTAAATAAAGTAAAAATAAATCACTAGATTAAAATAAATAAAAAGTGAGTGTCTACAAAACTACCCTTACATCCAGAAAGCCAGATATACTTGACACTTCACATGCACTTTGCAACATACCAAGCTATACTTCAGCATCCTTTTTCCAGGCCAGTTCTATCAATCCTGACTTCATTCCTTGCGATTTAGTGGTTCCCAGGTATTCAAAGAAGGGGTCCCAGATCTGGTAGAATAAAAAGGGTTTGTTATAAATAAGGCTATGGAGAAGGCTTCAAAAGTAATAATACTTGTCACAGTCTGCAGCTTACGTACAATAGTGTTTAATAAGCAAAAAATAAAATAAAGTAAAATAACTCAAACAGAAGCAATAACTGTCATGTTTTGCTGTTAGCTCCTAAAAACAAAACAGCAAGTGCTTATTTTCTCACTCAACATTCAATATCATATTAATGAGCAATCCAAACTAGAAATAGTGCAGACAGCAAACACTGGAGACAAAATTCCAGAATGTACAACCCCAATTCCAAAAAAGTTGGGACAAAGCACAAATTGTAAATAAAAATGGAATGTAATGATGTGGAAGTTTCAAAATTCCATATTTTATTCAGAATAGAACATAGATGACATATCAAATATTTAAACTGAGAAAATGTATCATTTAAAGAGAAAAATTAGGTGATTTTAAATTTCATGACAACAACACATCTCAAAAAAGTTGGGACAAGGCCATGTTTACCACTGTGAGACATCCCCTTTTCTCTTTACAACAGTCTGTAAACGTCTGGGGACTGAGGAGACAAGTTGCTCAAGTTTAGGGATAGGAATGTTAACCCATTCTTGTCTAATGTAGGATTCTAGTTGTTCAAGTTCAACTGTCTTAGGTCTTTTTTGTCGTATCTTCCATTTTATGATGCGCCAAATGTTTTCTATGGGTGAAAGATCTGGACTGCAGGCCGGCCAGTTCAGTACCCGGACCCTTCTTCTACGCAGCCATGATGCTGTAATTGATGCAGTATGTGGTTTGGCATTGTCATGTTGGAAAATGCAAGGTCTTCCCTGAAAAAGACATCATATGGATGGGAGCATATGTTGCTCTAGAACCTGGATATACCTTTCAGCATTGATGGTGTCTTTCCAGATGTGTAAGCTGCCCATGCCACACGCACTAATGCAACCCCATACCATCAGAGATGCAGGCTTCTGAACTGAGCGCTGATAACAACTTGGGTTGTCCTTCTCCTTTTTAGTCCGAATGACACGGCGTCCCTGATTTCCATAAAGAACTTCAAATTTTGATTCGTCTGACCACAGAACAGTTTTCCACTTTGCCACAGTCCATTTTAAATGAGCCTTGGCCCAGAGAAGACGTCTACGCTTCTGGATCATGTTTAGATACGGCTTCTTCTTTGAACTATAGAGTTTTAGCTGGCAACGGCGGATGGCACGGTGAATTGTGTTCACAGATAATGTTCTCTGGAAATATTCCTGAGCCCATTTTATGATTTCCAATACAGAAGCATGCCTGTACTGTATGTGATGCAGTGCCGTCTAAGGGCCCGAAGATCACAGGCACCCAGTATAGTTTTCTGGCCTTGACCCTTATGCGCAGAGATTCTTCCAGATTCTCTGAATCTTTTGATGATATTATGCACTGTAGATGATGATATGTTCAAACTCTTTGCAATTTTACACTGTCGAACTCCTTTCTGATATTGCTCCACTATTTGTCGGCGCAGAATTAGGGGGATCGGTGATCCTCTTCCCATCTTTACTTCTGAGAGCCGCTGCCACTCCAAGATGCTCTTTTTATACCCAGTCATGTTAATGACCTATTGCCAATTGACCTAATGAGTTGCAATTTGGTCCTCCAGCTGTTCCTTTTTTGTACCTTTAACTTTTCCAGCCTCTTATTGCCCCTGTCCCAACTTTTTTGAGATGTGTTGCTGTCATGAAATTTCAAATGAGCCAATATTTGGCATGAAATTTCAAAATGTCTCACTTTTGACATTTGATATGTTGTCTATGTTCTATTGTGAATACAATATCAGTTTTTGAGATTTGTAAATTATTGCATTCCGTTTTTATTTACAATTTGTACTTTGTCCCAACTTTTTTGGAATCGGGGTTGTAGGTCACTTACACTGAGTCACGGCAAAAAATTTACTTGGCTAATTAATGATCTACAAAACGACAAGCACGCTGGTATTGACAGTGGTCTTCTCCTTCTTCTTTTGGCTGTTCATATTAGGGGTTGTGTCATGGAAACTCTCAAAACTTATACTCTCCAAGCAAAAATGACTCAAAGTCCAAGAGGTTGCAGAAAAGTTTAGACTTTTATTAAATCAATTAATAAAAGCCATGTCTGGTCTGCAGAGTGAACCAACTCAAAATCACAAAGTTCTCATTTCATACAGCTTCAAAAAAAAAAAAAAGTGTATACAAATAATCTCATTGGTTAACATGTCACATCATACCACTTCAAAAATTTTTTTTACTGGGCAGTACATCTCACGCTTCTCATATTTTGTATCAACCAAGCCAAATTTTCCAGTATGAATGGTCAAAACATATTGAAAACAAGAAGTGATACATCATGAACAACACAGCATTCAGAGCGTACAATACATGATTCAAAATGACTGGAGTCAAATCAGCTTAAAGATTATGCAGGCTGCAGGTGCAAACGAGTACAACACTCGTGGTCTTGGCTAGTCTACCACAAGATAGGATTAAAAAATTAAAAGGCATATTGCAGCATGTAACAATACCCAATTCAGAATAACTTCATAAAATATATTACTTTAGCATGCAAAACACTCCAGAATGAACCAACTGTCCTCATGTCTTCATGTAACTTATCATTACAACATATGATAACACTGCAGGTGCTGGAGTTAGAATAATACATTTTTTGAAAAGGCCTGTGATTTAACAGAAAACAGCCTTCAGTATAAACAATCTCAATGTCTTTACTGTATTTTACTTTATGATCATTCATAAATCAATTTATTATTACTTTTAATCAAATAAGCTTCATTTACTCTACTGAAAATCAACATACTTGACTTTGAATGATCATTATAAACCACATTATTGCTTATGTGATTACATCAAGGTGTGTGTGGTTACATATAAATCAAAATATAATCATCATAAACCAAATTATTGTTTATATGATGACATCAAGGCATGTGTGCATGGTTACATATGTGTGTGGTTACAGTACATTTAGGGTATAAAATCACCACAGTCGCGGATAACATCCCTCCATCTCCTCCTGTCCTCCGTATCTTCTGTCACACCAACTGTCCTCATGTCTTCCTTCACTACATCCATAAATCTCATCTTTGGTCTTCCTCTTTTCCTTCTACTGAGCAACCCTCCCAGTATACCCTGGATCTCTCCTCTGCACGTACAGTGGTGCTTGAAAGTTTGTGAACCCTTTAGAATTTTCTATATTTCTGCATAAATATGACCTAAAACATCATCAGATTTTCACACAAGTCCTAGAAGTAGATAAAAAGAACCCAGTTAAACAAACGAGACAAAAATATTATACTTGGTCATTTATTTACTGAGGAAAATAATCCAATATTACATATCTGTGAGTGGCAAAAGTATGTGAACCTTTGCTTTCAGTATCTGGTGTGACCCCCTTCTGCAGCAATAACTGCAACTAATCGTTTCCGGTAACTGTTGATCGGTCCTGCACACCGGCTTGGAGGAATTTTAGCCCATTCCTCCGTACAGAACAGCTTCAACTCTGGGATGTTGGTGGGTTTCCTCACATGAACTGCTCGCTTCAGGTCCTTCCACAACATTTCGATTGGATTAAGGTCAGGACTTTGACTTGGCCATTCCAAAACATTAACTTTATTCTTCTTTAACCATTCTTTGGTAGAACGACTTGTGTGCTTTGGGTCGTTGTCTTGCTGCTTGACCCACCTTCTCTTGAGATTCAGTTCATGGACAGATGTCCTGACATTTTCCTTTAGAATTCGCTGGTATAATTCAGAATTCATTGTTTCATCAATGATGGCAAGCCGTCTTGGCCCAGATGCAGCAAAACAGGCCCAAACCATGATACTACCACCACCATGTTTCACAGATGGGATAAGATTCTTATGCTGGAATGCATTGTTTTCCTTTCTCCAAACATAATGCTTCTCATTTAAACCAAAAAGTTCTATTTTGGTCTCATCCATCCACAAAACATTTTTCCAATAGCCTTCTGGCTTGTCCATGTGATCTTTAGCAAACTGCAGACGAGCAGCAATGTTCTTTTTGGAGAGCAGTGGCTTTCTCCTTGCAACCCTGCCATGCACACCATTGTTGTTCAGTGTTCTCCTGATGGTGGACTCATGAACATTAGCCAATGTGAGAGAGGCCTTCAGTTGCTTAGAAGTTACCCTGGGGTCCTTTGTGACCTCGCTGACTATTACACGCATTGCTATTGGAGTGATCTTTGTTGGTCGACCACTCCTGGGGAGGGTAACAATGGTCTTGAATTTCCTCCATTTGTACACAATCTGTCTGACTGTGAATTGGTGGAGTCCAAACTCTTTACAGATGGTTTTGTAATCTTTTCCAGCCTGATGAGCATCAACAATGCTTTTTCTGAGGTCCTCAGAAATCTCTTTTGTTCGTGCCATGATACACTTCCACAAACGTGTTGTGAAGACCAGACTTTGATAGATCCCTGTTCTTTAAATAAAACAGGGTGCCCACTCACACCTGATTGTCATCCCATTGACTGAAAACACCTGACTAATTTCATCTTCAAATTAACTGCTGATCCTAGAGGTTCACATACTTTTGCCACTCACAGATTATGTAATATTGGATGATTTTCCTTAATAAATAAATGACCAAGTATAATATTTTTGTCTCATTTGTTTAACTGGGTTCTCTTTATCTACTTTTAGGACTTGTGTGAAAATCTGATGATGTTTTAGGTCATATTTATGCAGAAATATAGAAAATTCTAAAGGGTTCACAAACTTTCAAGCACAACTGCATCCAAACCATCTCAGTTTTGCCTCTCTCACTTTGTCTCCAAGCCATCCTACGTGAGCTGTCCCTCTACTATACTTATTTCCAATTCTGTCCAACTTTGTCACTCCTAGTGAGAATCTCAACATTTTCAACTCCACTACCTCCAGTTCAGCCTCCTGTCTTTTTGTCAGTGTCGTTGTCTCCAAACCATACAACATAGCTGCCTTACTACTGTCTTGTACATTTTCCCTTTCACGCTTGCTGGCAACCTTCTGTCACAAATCACTCCTGACACTCTCCTCCAGCCATTCCAACCTGCTTGCACCCTCTTCTTCACTTCTCTTCCACACTCGCCATTACTTTGTACAGTTGACCCCAGATATTTGAACTCATCTGCTTTGACCACCTCTATTCCTTGTAACTGTACTATTCCACTGTCCTCACCCTCATTCACGCACATGTAATCCATCTTGATCCTACTGACTTTCATTCCCCTTCTCTCTAGTGCATACCTCCATGTCTCAAAGTTTTCTTCCACTTGCTCCCTGTTCTCACTACAGATCACAATATCATCTGCAACCATCATTGTTCATGGGGCCTCTTACCTGGTATCATCTATCAACCTGTCCATTACCATTGCAAACAAGAAAGGGCTTAGGGCTGAGCCCTGGTGCAATCCAACATCCACCTTAAATGCCTCCATCATTTCCACTGCGGTCACACTGTCCTCATACATATCCTGCACCAATCTCACATACTTCTCCGCCACTCCTGATGCAGTACCACAAGTCCTCTCTCGGCACCCTGTCATATGCCTTCTCTAAATCCACAAACACACAATGCAGTTCCTTCTGGACTTATCTATACTTTCCCATCAACATTCTCAAAGTAAATATTGCATCTGTAATACTCTTTCCTGGCATGAAACCATATTGCTGCTCACATATCTCTACCTCTCCTCTGAACCTAGCTTCCACTACTCTTTTCCATAACTTCATGCTGTGGCTGGTCAACTTTATGTCTCTGTAGTTACTGCAGCACTGGACATCACCCTTGTTCTTGAATATTGGTACCACTATACTACTTGTCCACTCCTCAGGCATCCTCTCACTTTCGAAGATCTCATGAAACAATCAAGTCAAAAAGTCAATTGCCATCTCTCCTAAGCATCTTGATGCCTCCACTAGTACATCATCTGGGCCGACTGCCTTACCACTTTTCATTCTCTTCATAGCTCTCCATACTTCCTCCTTGCTAATCTGCTGTACTTCCTGATTCACTATCTCCACCTTGGCCAACCTTCTCTCTCTTTCATTTTCTCCATTCATCAGTTTCTCAAAAGTACTCCATCCACCTTCTCAACACGTACTCTTCACCTGTCAGTATATTTCCATCTGCATCCTTCCCAGCTTGATCTCGTCATCTTGCTGATCAGTACAGGTCCTTTTCTCCATCCTTAGTGCCTAAACTTTCATATAGTTCATCATACACCTTTGCTTTCCCTTGCATCTCCTTGTCTTTTTGTCTGCTCTCTTGATCTCTCTTTTTATCCCAGTTTTACTTTGCCAACTTCTGCCTCCTTATACTCTCCTGGACTTCCTCATTCCACCACAAAGTCTCCTCGTCTTCCTTTCTTTGTCCTGATGTCACTCCCAGCACCTTCCTAGCTGTCTCCCTCCCCACTTCTGCCATAGTTGTACAATCATCTAATACCTCTTTACCCAATGTCTGTCTCACCATATCATCTTCCACCATCTGATTTTTGGTTTAGCATTATTTTTCTTCCTCTTCTTTACCTCCAAGGCCATCCTCCTAAACACCATCCAATGCTGCTTAGCTACACTCTCCCCTGCTATCACTTTGCAGTCTCCAATCTCCTTCAGATTACATCTCTGACATAAAATATAGTCCACATGAGAATACCTTCCTTCCCTCTTATACATTACTCCATGCTCTTCTTTCTTCTTAAAGTATGCATTCACCACAGCCATTTCCATCCTCTTTGCAAAATCCACCACCATCTACTTCACTCCGTACCTACCCATCACCCCTATTCCCTTCTCAAACATGGCCATTTAGGTCTGCTCCAATCACCACTCTTTCCTTTTTTGGTATACTTTCAACCACTTCATCCAACTTACTCCAGAATTCTTCTTTCTCCTCCATCTCACACCCCACTTGAAGGGTATATGCGCTAACAATGTTCATTATCAACCCTTCGATTTCCAGCTTCACACTCATCACTCTGTCACTCACTCTCTTTACCTCCAACACATTCTTAACAGACTCTTCGTTCAGGATTACCCCTACACCATTTCTCCTCCCATCCACATCATGATAGAAAAGCTTGAAACCACCTCTGACGTTCTTGGCCTTACTTCCCTTCCACTTTGGCATTGACTGTGGTATTAGCATGAAAGTTGACACTTTGCAAACCAATATGTTTGAACAGAGAGTGCAGATGAAGAGGTGAGAGAGCTGGACAGAGTAAAGAACTAAAGCACTACTGCATCACTCGTTTTAGATTGAGATGAAGCAAGTGCTGATAACCTCCCACTGACAGCGCTGTTAGCATCAGGTAGTTGAACCACATCAGCCAAAGTGAAAATAGACCAACATATTGATGGAAGAAGTTTAATAAAAAAAAAAGAGGCAACTTAGAATTTCAGTATAATGATTAATGTGCAAGTACATATAGAGGACAGTAACAATAACAAAAGTCAGAATTTACCACACAGAGGCTTCTGAACACTCGCTGTATCTAGTGTGGATCTGTTAATACCCACTCGAGTGTCATCGTGAAGCAGTTGATTCGGTCATTCCAGGATTTCGTATGTTATTATTTTTAGATAATTTTTTTTAAAATGATATTTGAATGCTTGGAGGAGTGTGAGAAGTGTTGCTCTGTCTGGATTTGTTTGCATGTCATTGTTCTGATGCATTCATTAATTTACATGAGTAATTTAACCCAGACCTGGCTCTTTATTTACACTTAAGTGTGGAATTTTTTAGTACAACACTGACCTAAGCGTACTCACTCACATGTCTGTGAAGATTCTCAGTCATCCGGGTCATAGTAAACTGTGGGTGGTAGAAGAGAGCAACTGGACTTGTTTGAAGATTCTTGAAAACGTTTCACCTCTCATCCGAAAGGCTTCCTCAGTCATCCACAGTTTACTATGACCTGGATGACTGAGAATCTTCACAGACATGTTTCTATGCACTTTGGGATGAGATCCCTTCGACTGGTGCGGGACTATGAAAGGACTTCCAGAAAACTGGCAGACATTTTAGCCAGAGAGGATCGTTCTTTTTTGTCAACCTGGAACGGCCATCACTGAACAGAGGTGGGGGTCTAAGACATCATTTATCAGCCACCTACTATGCAGCCATCAGAATTCTGATTCTATTATGATCCATGAGAGGATAAATACCTGATACTCCCTATTAGTCAGACAGAATTGAGGAAGCCTTTCGGATGAGAGGCGAAATGTTTTCAAGAATCTTCAAACAAGTCCAGTTGCTCTCTTCTACCACCCACAGTTTACTCACTCACATGACTGTGTAATCCATCGGTTTTTCATTCACTTTATTAACCAGAAAATCATTCACGAAATGGTCTAACATTCCTCTAGCTTGTTTTAAACTTGTTAAATAATAATTTTGCAGGGTCTTATGCAATAGTGATGAGCAGGATGACAGCACAGTAGTACAGGTATTATGGTTCCTGGTGAAGAAGGAACTAAACCAGAAATATTCTCTCAATCTTGGTCATGAGCTTTGAGCAGTGACTGAAGGGATGACACTGGAGTTTAGCAAAACTGCTGCTTGCTTTTACCACCAGCCACCAGAACAGCTTCAGGTTTGTTGATGGTGGAGTGGAGGGTCCTGATGGCTCAGGGCTTCCTCATGCATGTGCTACCTTCTGTGTCTATGGTTTCAGACTGTTTTAAGTTGACTGCCAGGTTCGAACCCAGAACCTTCGTAGTACACTGATTTTGACAACCTTCAAGAATAATCTTTTAAAATACTAAAAAACTGCACATGAATAATTTCACAGAGAATATATCCATATGAACAATATTAAATGCACAAGTCAAACTGAAACTATATTACCTCTTACTGGTCTCTTGACCAGGGGTGGTCGTGGGGGCGCTGTGCAGAAGTATAAGCAACCTCTCTCCATTTGTGGCGATCATGTGCCAACCCTTGAGTCTCGGTGAAGCTCTTTGGTGTCCATTCAGTGATGTTATCAGCCCATTTCTTTTTCTGCCTACCCCTTCTCCTCTTTCCTTCAACTGTGCCTTGCAGGATGATTTTTTGACAGACCATTCGTTCTTGTGATATGGCCATACCAGTTCAGCTTTTTCTTTTTAATTGTTCTGAGGAGGTCTTCGTGGTGCTTGGTTATTTGTTTGATAGTGTTTCTTATTTGTTCGCTTCTTATGCAGTCCAGGTAAGAGAGATGTTTAAAATTGGTCTATAACACTACATCTCAACAGCCTGTATTCTTCTCTGCAGCTCTGCTGTCAATGTCCAAGCCTCGCAGGCATACGGTACATGAAGACTGATCTGACAAATGCTCGCATTAGTCGTGGTTTGGTCTTGAGTCTGAGGTTTCCATATTGATCTGTGTCTCTCTTGAAATTACCTCTGTTTTTGACCCTTCCTCACTGATGATGAAGCCCAGGTATTTGAACTGGCTCACTGTCTCGAGTTCTTGTCCACTGACTCTGATCTTTGTTGTAATTGGCCTTCCGCCATTTGTCATCAACTTGGTCTTGTCTGCATTTATTTCCATACCAAATTTTGAAGAGGTTTCATCCATACATTTTACCAAGCTCCTGTTCCCTTCCTGCTAGTTCATCAATGTAGTCAGCAAACCGAAGGTTTGTGATGGTTCTTCCTCCAATGCTGACTGTGCCATGATGGTTCTCAAGGGCATCAGTCATGATCTGCTCCAAGAAAATGTTGAAGAGCGTAGGTGACAGGAGGCAGCCCTGTCGTATACCCACTGTGGTACGGAACCATTTGCCCTCAGTGCCTTGGATGAGTACTGCGCTGCTGGCCTTGGCATACAGTTGTTGGATGGCGTAAATCAGTTTTTGGCCCATGTTGTATTGCTTCATAGTTGCCTAGAGTGCATCATGCCAAACTCTTAAGTTCCAACGTACAACCCCAATTCCAAAAAAGTTGGGACACTATGTAAAACTAATCAATAAAAACAGAATGTGAAGATTTGCAAATTATAGAAACCTTATGTTTCATTGAAAATGGTACAAAGACAACATAAAATGTTCAAACTGAGAAATTTTATTGTTTTTTGAAAAATATATGTTCATTTTGGGCGGCATGGTGGTGTAGTGGTTAGCGCTGTCGCCTCATAGCAAGAAGGTCCGGGTTCAAGCCCTGTGGCCAGCGAGGGCCTTTCTGTGCGGAGTTTGCATGTTGTCCGCGTGGGTTTCCTCTGGGTGCTGCATGTTCTCCCTTCTGGAGAAAACTGAATAAAGGAAGTTATTTTGAAAGTAAGTCATGGGATTGAGCATTGTATAAACAAGTGGCTGTCACTTGTCCTCAAGGTTATGACTTTCTTTCAACAGTGTGACACTAAACATAAGATTTATTCATATTTCATAAGATAAAATTGTATGTAAGGGTGGACATGGCTCAGAGCAAAACTGACCAATGTTGGTGTTGGAATAAGGCTCCTCTGAAAGCTTAAATGAGATCTCTCTTCATTGTCAGTTTGCGTTAGTGAATAATTTTCATGGGGTAAATAAGGTAATGTAATGGGAAGCGATTGTCCTGTTCTTATGAGAATGAGTGTTTTATAGTGGGGCGGCATGGTGGTGTAGTGGTTCGTGCTATCGCCTCACAGCAAGAAGGTCCTGGGTTCGAGCCCCGTGGCCGGCGAGGGCCACGTGTGGAGTTTGCATGTTCTCCCCGTGTCCATGGGTTTCCCCCCACAGTCCAAAGACATGCAGGTTAGGCTAATTGGTGGCTCGAAATTGACCGTAGGTGTGAATGGTTGTCTGTGTCAGCCCTGTGACGACCTGGCGACTTGTCCAGGGTGTACCCCGCCTTTTGCCTGTAGTCAGCTGGGATAGGCTCCAGCTTGCCTGCGACCCTGTAGAACAGGATAAAGCAGCTAGAGATAATGAGATGAGATGTTCATCTTGAATTTGATGTCAGCAACACATTTCAAAAAAAGTTGGGACAGGGGCATGTTTACCACCATATTGCATCACCTCTACTTTTAACAACATTCTGTAACGTTTGAGAACTGAGACCAATTGCTGTAGTTTTCAAAGAGAAATGTTGTCCCATTCCTACCTGATATACAGTTTCAGATGCTCAACAGTTCGGGGTCTCCCTTGTTGTAGTTTGTGCTTCATATTGCACCAAATGTTTTAAATGGGAAACAGGTTTGGACTGCAGGCAGGCCAGTTTAGCACCTGGACTCTTTCACAATGGAGCCCATAGTGAATGTAAGTAAGTGTGTTCCTGAGCCCATACAGTGATTTCCACTATAGACACGTCTGCTTTTAATGCAGCACTGTCTGAGGGCCTGAAGATCACAGGCATCCAAATGTCAGTTTTCAGCCTTGTCTTTTGCATACAGAGATTTCTCCAGATTCTCTGAATTTTTTAATATTATGTACCACAGATGATGTGATCCCCAAATTATTTGCAATTTTACATTAAGGAACGTTATTCTTAAACATTGTTGCACTGTTTGCCCATGCAGTCTTTCAAAGAGTGGTGAACCCCTCCCCATCTTTACTTCTGAGAGACTCCACCTCTCTAGGATGCTCTTTTTATACCCAAACATGTTCCTGCTCTGTTGCCAATTAACTAAATTATTTTTTTAAGCATTACACAACTTTTTCAGTCTTTGTTGCCTCTGTCCCAACTTTTCTGAAATGTGTTGCTGACATCAAATTCAAAATGAGCATACATTTTTCAAACAACAAAAAAAATTCTCAGTTTCAACATTTGATATGTTACCTTTGTACGATTTTCAATGAAATATAGGGTTTCTATGATTTGCAAATCTTCACACTTTTTTTTATTGACTGTGTAAACTGTCTCCCAACGTCATAACCAAGTCTATCAGATTCTTTAACAAATCAATTTAGTTTGAGCCGAGTGCGTTATTTAGATATGCACTTTGGTTTGCATGAGGCCAACTCGGTGCCTACAGGCTTCCCTTACTCATGAGCTACATTAGACTTGTAATTCTACTACAAAACGTAAGAAGTGTCAGGCTCAAAATCAATCATCCACCAATGAACTACATTTCAGGTAACATTTGAATTCTGTACTGAATATGAAATTAAGGCTCGTACAAGAGGTGTGTAAGCCCACATCATTTTACTGACACACTGATAATCTTTACAAAAGACAGGAACAGACATTTCAGAACCTCAGTTCCCAGTGTGACTGAGGCTTAAACTTAAGGAAGCAAGCTGGGAAAATACACTGCCAGTTTATGAAGTCCTTAAATTAACTACATACAACTCTATTTCTCACAGCATATAAACATTAAACACTTATTATAAAACAAAGCAATAAAATAGGCTTCTTAATAATAAAAAACATTTGTAATAAGTCCTTTTTTTCTTTTTCTTTTTTTAAAGTGGTGATATATGTAGATCCCTTCCTGCTGAGTGAAAGGAACTTAAATATCGGACAGCTATTAAGTACATACACACACTACACATCACATCACAGGCTTTAAAAGCCCTTCATGTGCGAGTGTCTGTTTTGGAAACTTGGCTAGAGGAATCAATTTATTAAGAATACAGCTTAGGAGTGCAAAACTAGCTTTCTTTTAAAGCATGGGGATTAGGCGTGTTCTGATAGTCTTTAATATTATTCAATATGTCGCAATATTGAACAGGCACCCTTTTACCACAGTGGACAATTCAGAAATGTTATTCTGTGTTGCTTTCCATTTGCGAAGAAGCTGCCTGGGTAGATAGTATTGGGTGGGCAGCATTTGTGCTCTCAAAATGAATTCTGTCCTGTTTAGAGAATCAAAATAAGAACAGCATAAAGGAAACTGTCTTGCTTATACTGTGTTTATTAGCTGATTAATCTGAAGGCACCACTGCATGTATCCTTAGAGAAGAAAATCCCACAATTCTGTTCACTGGAGCACGAACAGAACGGTAGCTCACAGTCCCCCTGACAATCCCATCCCAATGTTCATCTGGTTAGTGAGGCTATTTTGGTAAGATTTTTTGCTATTACAATAACAGCATCTTGTTAATGCTTATTTAATACATTATTTAATAAATACTTAATTTTACAGAATTATGGTGCCAAACTACCAAGCTAGATATTTAGTTATTTATTTTTAGCTACCTTTTTAGTAAAAAGCTTTTATGGAGCTAGCTACGTGTTTAGCTCAGGTATTCCAAAGACAATTCCCCAGCTAACTTACTTAACAGCAAGAGAACACAAACGAGCTAGTTTTAATTACCCAATTTTTTAATAATTAAAAAAAAAATGATATATAAGCCCGGGCAGTTCAGGTAGTGTAAGTAAGGTTGATTTCAGCCAACAGACAAAGGTTGAATAGTTTAGCGGGGGAACTGCCAAGGCTTCCATCACAGTTAAAATGTTAGCCAACAAAAAAAAAGCTTGCATTTTTAATGCAATCTACTGCAATAATATTGTGCATGGTGACGAAGGCTAGATATTTAGCAATGATATGTGAACCTGAGTATCAGCTCATGCCTAACAGGGTTACAATTAAGATTGCCAAAGCTGTAAGTAATTAAAATAAAACGTGTCTGATTGAACAGCAGTGCAAAGCAGGTCTTTAAATGCATCATATAGCAGAACTGAGAGGAACAGTTAGGAAATCCGTGGCATTTTAAAAGAACCTCCCAGGGGAAAACAGGAACCACATCGTCTGTCTAGATGACAGTGCTGTTAGAACTCAGACAATTATATTGCAAAGGCTACTTTCAGAAAGCACCATCTAATAAATAGACTGGTTTAAAAAAAAACAGATCTAAATTAATTATGTTGCAAAAAATCTACAATATTCAGGAATGCGGCTGTACAATTTGACAACAGTGTGGATTAAAAAAGGAGGTGTTTATGTTGATAAAATGGCAATGTTTCCTCCATTCGATAAAAATATATGGGCAAGTATTAGCACCCGGAACTCGGAGGGAAATAAATTAATGCAAACTGAACAACATGAAGAAACAATGAGGATGTGTATAAAACTAGTACAAACTCTAATGCTGTCTGGCCAAAGTGTATGTATAAGTGGCTCAATTTCCAGGAAGGATATAAAAACCACATCTTGTCTGAAAAGATGTGGCACAGGTGTGTGTACGCGCATGCGCGCATTTTAAAAACGCCTTCACTAAAAGCTTTTCAGAGATCAGAGTGATGGCAAAGCTCTTGGAGCAGTTACAAACTTGTTAAAAAGCAGATGTATACAATGTCACACACAGAAAGAAACATTCTCACTTCATGTTGTGAGACGTGTGCGTGGGAGCTTTGCTCAATCAATGCTGGTGCTGCAAGGAGGAAGATGATGATGATGATGCTGGTTACTCCATGATGGTTCGGTAGATGACCGGCTCGATGTAGTCACCTCTGTATCTGGAGTTAATCACACGCTGCCTCTTGCTATCCTGCAGCTTCTTCTCTCCAAAGATGCCATCGAAACGCATGTCTGATGCCTTCGACTGGATGATAGCATACACACAAAGAAGAAGAAAACGATACCGCACAAAAAGTCAGTTGCAGCTTTCAGACAAAGAGCACACACCAGTTGCCATTGACATACCATCTGTTTTTCCATCTTCCCTTCTGACACTACCTCTCACAGCCGTGGCTAAACGCCAGCTGTATTTGTAGCAAGATAACTTTCCCAGTTGGTGAGCAGTTAAAAGGGCCCCCAAAATTTCCAGGGGGTAACAATATTATCGTTATAAGTAAAAATGTCTCCAACATTTATTAAATCTTCCAAAAAAAAAAAGTGCAAGATTAAGTACAGCAAGCTGCTAGAACTCCATCTTAGCAGGCTCCAGATGAAAAGTAGTGAAGCTTGTGAGTTTCATTTTGTTTGATGATAAATGCTCTCCAGTGCGAGCAATTTCATGATATCAAATGTCTATTGCAAGGGTATTCAACAAAAATTTGTAAAAGTCCAGTTTAAATAAATAAATTCTTACTTACAAAAGGTCCGGATAAGCCACTAACATGACTGAATGGTCACAGTTACCTTTTAATACTTAACCATTAGTGATTATTTTATGTCTACAAAAGTCAATTTGAAGGTGGCATGGTGGTGTAGTGGTTAACACTGCTGCCGCACAGTGAGAAGGTTCTGGGTTCAACCTTCATGAATGACAGGGGCCTTTCTCTGTGGAGTTTGCATGTTCTCCCCGTGTCTGCATGGGTTTCCCCCACTATCCAAAGACATGCGGTTAGGCTAACTAGCTACTTTAAATTGCCCATCGGTGTGAACAGTTGGGGTGGGAACTGCTCTACATCCTCGACGTCTATAGATAGTTTTCACATGACGTCACAGAGTCGGGGATTCCCTAGTGGCGGCCATCTTGTGGGTCAAGCTTACCATACGGGTGACTGAGCACACATTGTAACGCGTGAGTACAAAGTCTTCAAAAGAACCCAAGCAGGCTATTTAAAGCTAGCAATGGTGCACACCTGTTGTATTCACGGCTGTCGTAATAGGTCAGATGATGAAGTCAAGCGGAGCTTTTATGGAATTCCCACTGTACAGGAGCACGAAGGCAAGCAAACAAACTCAGCATACAAAGGAGAAATCTATGGCTTGCGAGAATCAACCGCAAGGATTATCAGCCTTCCAAACACAGCAAAGTCTGGTCCGATCATTTTATAAGTGGTAAGTTGTTTAAATAAACAATCAATTGTGTTTAAGTTTGTTTTTGGAAACCAAAACATCATGTGAACAATCTCTGGAGAATGCCTAACTGGAACCGCTGAGTGTACGTTTACATTGTAATGTACACTTAATATCGCTCGTTTGTCACGTTTCTATTTGAAACTTGTCACTTCACTCACGCAAGGGTCATTTTTGAAAAACATTTTAGGTCTATTCTGTATGATTTGATTTGTGTTTGGGATGCAAACAGCGCGCCTTTTGGCGGATGCCGCCTGAATTGCGCAGATCCGATTTTTTTTTTGGGGGGGGCGTTGGAGTGTCTGATTATAATTTCAAAGTAAATTCTGTATTAAAATTACTAAATAAGCAAATCTGTTACAGTCCATGAAACAGGAAGTATAAGGATGAGAAAAAAACAGTTTAAATCGGGAAGCTGCGCACATTTGCGCAGCCCGAGCGGTGTGCAGGACTGCACAAATGTGCGCAGCTTTCCGATTTAAACTGTTTTTTTCTCATCCTTATACTTCCTGTTTCGTGGACTGTAACAGATTTGCTTATTTAGTAATTTTAATACAGAATTTACTTTGAAATTATAATCAGACACTCCAACGCCCCCCCTAAAAAAAAAAAATCGGATCTGCGCGATTCAGGCGGCATCCGCCTAAAGGCGCGCTATGAATATACAAAAGTTGTATATGTCAGACAGCCTTTAAAGTTTGATGAAGTCAGTTTCAGGCTTTGGAGCAGGCTTTGGCAGTTTCAGGCTTTGGCAGCCCTGCATAGTCACTTGAAAATGCATCTTTGTCCACTTCGTAGGGGTCAATTCCCCCAATCAAGGCCAGTTTGGCTGCATGCCGTTGTCGAGATGTCGTCTAATGTATCGATATACTTCTGTTTGCTTGATTTTGCCGACATTGATCTTTATTTTAGAAAAGAGACTATATAACTTCATAAATTCGTCCGAGATAACGTAGCCGGTAGTGGCGATGGTCCGTTTTGTTTGCCCCGCAAGATGGCGGCTGGGGGGGCGTTCCCCAGAATGCCGTGACGTCAGTGAAAACTATCTATTCTGGATAGCTCTCCTGAGTTGCTAATAAATCTGCAGCAAACCGTCAACTATGTTTTGCTTTGTTTCGTAGTGTTGCTTCACACTGCCACTTTTGACTAATGCTGTGGACTAATTGTA
This sequence comes from Neoarius graeffei, assembly GCF_027579695.1. Classification (NCBI taxonomy): domain Eukaryota; kingdom Metazoa; phylum Chordata; class Actinopteri; order Siluriformes; family Ariidae; genus Neoarius; species Neoarius graeffei. The sequence continues at coordinate 72,860,497 of NC_083572.1, forward strand.
TATGTAGATAGTATATATATTTATATTATATATACTTTGTACATATTGTTTATTATAGATATATGTTGCATAAAATAGGCATTTTATTTTATATTGTATATTATTGATTGCATATATATTTATATTGTGTAATGTCTATATTATACATTACATATACACATTTTTCTTAATTACATATACATAACATGTATACATTTTTCCCTTCTTTTTTCTTCTCCTCTTCTCTGCATCACTCGAGACACCAACTGCCAGAACCAAATTCCTTGTGTGTCAACATACTTGGCCATTAAACATGATTCTGACTGAAAGAGCACCCTTTCTGACCTAATGTCTTTAGCAATAAAGCATCTAATGAGTGTCCTGCATATATATAACAAAGTTGAGATGGTATGAAAAATGCAACTAAAAAAAGAAAGCAGTAGTTTTAAATTTACTTTGACTCATTTCATTGCAGACAGTATGAACACAAGATATTTCATGTTTGGTAGGGTCAACTTCATTTCATCTGTTAATATACAGCCATTCCTGTGTTTCAGGCCTTTAACACCTTCTGGAAGAAGCTGGGACGGGGCAATTTAGGGCAAGTAATGAAGTAAAACAATTAAATGATGTGATTTGAAATGTCAACACGCGATTGTAATCGTTTGGTACCAACTCAGTATCCAGGAAAGGCCTAGTCTTTGAAGAGAAAAAATGGGCCGAGGATTTCCAGTTTGTCAACAAACGCGTGAGAAAATTATTGAAATGTTTGAAAACAGCGTTCCTCAAAGAAAGATATGAAGGGATTTGAATATTTCACCCTTTACAATGCATATCATCATTAAACGATTCAAGGAATCTGGAGGAATTTAAGTGCATAAAGAGCAAGGGCACAAGCCTAAGATGAACACCCATGATCTCGGATCCCTCAGATGGCACTGCATCAAGAACTGTCACTCATCTATAGCTGATATTACCACATGGGCTTGGGATTACTTTGGCAAACCTTTGTTAAGCACTACAATACGAAGTTACATCAACAAATGCCAGTTAAAACTTTACTGTGCAAAAAGGAAGCCTTATATTAAAGGAATGGAAAATGTAATGTAAATACATGCATGGGTTGGTAGCTTGTATATTGAGAGCCTGTAAGAAAAGTTTCAGGCATGTTTGACCATTTATGAGAAAGTTGTGAGCATTTTTGTATCACTGCTCTAATGCCACCAGTAGGCTGCCATGTTGCCTATTGGAAGGGCGATCCATGATGTCACTTGGGTGCAAGGCTGAGTGTATACTTCAATACTGAAGGGGCAAAGCGAAAGGTCTACTAAGGTGACAATGTCGATTTTTTCACTATACATCTGAAATAGGTGTATTAATGAGATGCAACCCTGACTTATGGACAAACCCGAACTCTTTACTTGTAAAACGAGGCTGAAACTATGCGTTATTTCACACTTGTGCAGAAATATTGCCGGAAACACCCGAGCTGCTTTCCGAATGGTTTTCCTAAAGTGTGACGCCACTTACAATACACAGCCATATTCGACAAAATGGACCACAGCGCCAGCAACATTTTTTCACTGATTTCCTCGAGTATTTCAGACAATGACACGAATAGCGATAATGATCATGATAAACAAGCATTCCTAATGCCCGGTGCATCAGAGTTGTTTGGGTGAAACAATTTTCTTCAAAATGTTCTGAGCACACGAGCTGCAAATGTGCCATTTTTGCACCTGAAGGACCATTCCAGTCAGCCCGTGAGAGGTCTGTCCCTGTACGGCAAATGGCATTTATCCATTAACTTCTTACCTTTTTGTCTTTTGGGAATTGATGCAGGCTAGTTTTTTCCCCACTTCTGCCATTGTTGCATCCTCCTGTAACGTTCACATAAATCCTGTATAGTAAAGCAGTGTTTGTTTACCCTCTTTCTGCGTTGCCGCGGGGGTTGGACCATCTACCACAGTAATTACGGTAGGCTAGCCTGGTGACGTCTTGGTGAAGTTTTTTATGAATGAGTCGAGAGCATGCCAAGCGTGCTAACAAGTGCTTAGACTGGCAGGAACATGTAAAAACTCGCACACTTGCCTCTTCAACAGATTTAGGGAAGTCAGATTGTATGCAGATCTATTTGTAGGTAGGCCTAGCAAGGTTCCAGTCCGCAGAATGAGGCTGTCACGGCAGCACTACTCGTACCGGAGATACAAATACTCCATGTGGAGCTTCCATGCACCCAAGTGACATCAGAGCATTGCCGCAAACCATCGGGGGCGGATTTTTCTGATTGGTTAAAATATTTTCAATGGCAGCATTCGATAAGGGGGGAATTCTACATAGAAACTGACTTTCGGAGATGGATATCTTTGGTTGTGTGAGCTCCTTATTTTCAATCATTTGAATGAATCGTTAGTTTATAACAATCTATCTTCATAACGCTGGTTATGAATGTAACCGTGGTTCTATGACTAAGTGGAAGACCGCCAGGGCGGTGCTGAAAGCACTAGTGGAAGCATCTTTGCATCCGCACGTTTTGAGAACCGTATACAAAAGTTGTCATCTCATGACGTATGACGTGCCTGCCTACATAAGGCAACATCCCACGTCATTTGGCCTCAAGATCATTCTCGCGCAATCCAAGTGACCAAAAACCCTGATGGTCTTCCACTTAGTCATAGAACCACGGTTACATTCGTAACCAGCGTTCTATTTCCTTCACTCCAGACCGCCAGGGTGGTGCTGAAAGCACTAGTGGAAGACGAATACCAACCCAGTCAAGAGGAATTCAGAAGAGTATCACCACCTTCTGGAAGAACAGCTGCACACAGCAATGGTATGGACGCAACATTTAGCCTGTAGTACCGGGCAAATATACGTGTATTGGACCAAGTTGCAGCAGCACAAATGTCAGAGAGTGGTACACCCCGGATAGCTGCCCATGATGTTGCCTGAGCACGTGTCGAATGGCAGGGGACAGGAGAGGGCACAGTACGTCCCATAGATTCATAGGCATAGGTGATTGCCTCCACAACCCAACGGGAGAGCCACTGCTTGGACAGAGGCCTTCCTCTCGGAGCAACAAACAAACAAGAAAGCAAACAAACAGACAGGCATGTTGTACGAAAGGCTGCCGTCCTATCAAAATAAAACCTCAGAGCCCTGACAGGGCACAACTCTGCACGCAAGTCCATCCTGTCTGCTGGTATAGCAGTCAGCAAAATCAGCTGGTTGCTAAACTGGGGAGACAAGACTTTCAGGAGGAAAGCTGGGTTAGGCCACAATGAAAAACACTGTCAAACATAGGGCCCCAACAAAGACAAACAGTACTCACTGAGAGGGCATGTAGCTCACTCACACGCCGGGCTGTTGTGATGGCAAGAAGAAAAGCCGTTTTAACAGATAGCCACTTAATGTCAGCTGCTGACAGGGGCTCATAAGGAGGCAAGCAAAGGGATTCGAGCACAGTGTTCAGATCCCATGACGGACTCCACACAAAACGAGGAGGATTAAGACGAAATGCCCCTCTCAAAAAGGCTACCGCCAGCCGATGGGACCCAAGTGAAACACCTCCAACCTCTGAACGGTGGGCTGTGCTGCAACATACACCTTAAGTGTAGATGCAGCCCTGCCAAGCTCTAAAAGGTGCTGCAGGAAATCTAAAGTCTGTGGAACAGAGCAGCTTAGGGGGTCAATGTTGTGTTCCGCACACCAATCACAGAACACCTTCCACTTGCCTGCATACAAGCGTCGGGTAGATTCTGCACGTGCGTTCACCACAGTGTTCCTGGTCCCTTCTGAACACTCCAGTAGTAGCCCCGGGGCCCCAAGGGCCACACCCAGAGCTTCAGGCGTTTGGAACATGGGTGTTGAATCCTGCCCTCCATCTGCGTCAGCAAGTCGGGCAGCTGACAAGGGGTCCCACTAGTAGTGACTGCAGGAGCTGGAACCATGGCCTGGATGGCCAATGAGGAACCATCAATAGCACATGGTGACTGTGATCGCGCACACAGCAGAGAGTCCTCCACAACAGTGTAGAGGGGGAAAGGCATAAAGGATGGCCCTCGGCCAGTCGTGGGCCAGAGCATCCTGGCCCAACGCTGCCGTTTTTTTCCCCCAGAGAAAACTATGTTGGACAATGAGTTGTCTGACTGCTCGCAAACAGGTCCACAGTCGCTCTCCCATAGGTTTTTCAGATCTGTTCCACCATGTCTGGATGCAGTTTCCAATCCCCTTGAGACACCTTGCCGCGTGACCGAGCATCTGCCACACTGTTTAGGTGTCCAAGTAGATAAGATGCTCTTATGGAAAGGAGGCTGTCCTGAGCCCATACTCGGAGACTGAGCCACCTGAAGCGCAGCTACAGACCTTGTGCCCCCCTGATGATTGATACAGAAAAAACAGTTGCCACACCGTCTGTACGTACCAATACGTTTGCCCTGTAGCACTTCCTGAAAGTGGTGCAACGTCAGAAACACCGCCATAAACTCCAGTGTGTTGATGTGGGATGTGCACCACGGAGCAGGCCAGGTGCCATTCACACCTTGCCGTCGCCAGACTCCACCCCAACCCATGAGGGAAGCATCTGTCCGGATAACCTCCCACCGTCCCGGTGGGGGACCAAGTGGAACTCCACGAGTGAAAAAAAGTGTGCCTGGGACCAAGGTCTTAGCGTGAGCATGCAACGGCGTGTTATTCTCACCCTCATGTGTCTGTCTCACACTGGACACAGACGCAGTTGAAGAAGCCATCTCTGAAAAGCCCTTAGCCACAGAAGACCCAGAGGAATGACTACTGAAGCCGCTGTGAGTTTCCCCAACAGCTGAAGGATAGAAACAAACGCTGAGTTCCCCCGACACGAAGGTGGTTCACTCCAGTGAGAATTGAACTTATTCTGTCTGGCGTGGGACTGGCCAGCATAGTGTTCAAATCCAGGGCAAGGCCGATGAAATGTGTTGCCTGGACTGGGACCAGTTTGCACTTCCTCTGGTTCACCCTGAACCCCAGAGCCGTAATGTGTAGTAGCAACCGGTGAGCATGTTCGCTGGCCTGTTCGGGCGATGCCACACAAAGAAGCCAGTCGTCCAAGTAAGGGAGCACTCTTATGCCCTCCTTCTGAAGGGGTTCTAGTACTACTTGGACGCATTTCGAGAACACCCTTGGTGCCAGAGAAAGTCCAAAGGGGAGAACTCTGAACTGAAAAATCTTTCCCATGAACGAAAAACGAAGGAAGCGCCTGTGGTCCGTGGCAATGGGTATGTGAAAATAGGCGTCCTCGAGATCTACGGTCACAAACCAGTCCTGGTTTGTGACCGCTTGCAGTACATCTGTTGTTTGTAGCATTCGAAAAGGAAGCACCTTCAAGAAACGGTTTAACCTTCTTAAATCTAAAATCGGCTTGAACCCACCGTCTTTCTTTGGAACGAGAAAATAAACTGAAAAGAAACCCCCTGGGTGAACAATGGGGTCGACCATCTCTATGGCTCCTTTTTGTAGTAACAACTGAACTTCTCTTGACAAGGCTGCTGCCTGTCTTGGATTGGTTATAACTGTCTGCCTCACACCCGAATGCATTGGTGGCCGGTGGCGGAATTGCAGGGGGTACCCTTCTGAGAGGGTTGTGAGTAGCCATTGGTTGGTTGTTATTTCGTGCCAACGTGCTAGCTGGCTGCCTGTAAAAACTCCTGCCACTGGCCCTGACCTGTCAGTGGTCCGGTCTACGTTTTTCGGAAGGGATGGGGGGGGGGGGGGGGTGACAACGGCGGGGAGGACCCATCTGTCAAAAAGGGCGAACACTCACGTGTGGCTGAGCGCCACCCTCCCTGGCCGAGGGAGGTGAGGGATTGGGGGCCCGCTGCTGGGGTCGATGGGGAGACCTTTGTGCAACTCTAGGGGCCACATGCCTAAAGCGTGAGGCAGAAGGGTTTGGCGGAGCTCTGAAGGTGGGTGCTACGCCCACATGACGGGAGCGAGACTCTGTAACAGACACACATCTGTCAAGGGCCTCTTGTGCTGCTGGCCCAAAGACCTGTCCAGATGCCAGTGGGAGGTGCCTCAGGTTGTTCCTGCATACTTCCTGCAGAGGCGATTGAACCAGCCACACTTGTCGATGGGCTTGCAGCAAGGTGCTCAAGGTAGTGCCACACTGGTTGGCAATGACACCCATAGCCTGCAATGCAAGCTCCAGTACCTCAGCCGCCAGTGGGTCTGCCGATGAGTGTCGAGTGCAGCATAACAAGCATGTGTGCCACTGAGTTAGACACCCTGCCAAGAAAGGCAGTAGAGTTGTAAGCACGAGAAAGTAGCTCGTCTGTGCGGCGGCACTCAGCATTAGGGCAACGCACCTGCTCCCGAAATGCTTCATTGGGAGACACAATGAGCGAAGCAACGCTTGATTCGACTACTGGCATGCTACCCAAGCCAACAGCACCGGGGTCCTGCATCGCCGCAAGCATGAGAGACATCTGGTCTGGACGGGCAGATTTCGTAGCAGCCTCCAGGGCAGAGGCCACCACAGAAGTAAAATGATGACACTGTGGAATTACCAGAGAGGCGCGCTGAACACGGCACAGGAACATGTTCTCAGATCCAGTAGGAGGCACCGGGGTGTCCAACTGCAAATGTGCAAGCAAAGCCTTCAGTGTGGCCTCCACCGAACCCACCACTGAGGCAGACTCCCCAGATCGCCCAGAGGTAACATCACTGCCCAAATCATAGGGCTCAACACCTGGCAGGACTTCGCTTGGTGGCTGCGCCGAGGAAGAAGGCTGACTGAAAAAGGTGTCTGAGGCAGCCACAGACATCACTTCCTCTTGGTCAGGTGGCTGAGAACATGAGCCAACGGGTGACAAGGTGGTGCAGGCTGTTCCTCTACAGTACCTGCTGTGGGGGGGGCCTTGCAAGCAGAGGCAGCAGACGCTCCACTGTAGATGAGAGCAGTTCCACTTTATGCTCTAACTCAGAAGACTTAGATTTTTTGCGCTGTTTTGCATGCACTGGTGGTGAAAGCCTACGCTTACGCTGTGTCTGAGAATCCGAGAGCAGAAAACTGCTAGACGCACGTTCCATACCAGCCAACCACGCCTGGCTAACAGTAAGCGGCATTAACGCACAGGAAGGGCATAGATCAGACATTGCCTCCCTTACACGTTGCATGCCAAGGCACTCTGTGCAGCGATCATGTGCATCCAGCACCTCCATTAGGTTGGGGCAAGTGGAACACCTCACTGAATCCATCTCAGTCTCTACTCACCCACGATTTTTTTTTTTAAGAAAAGAAGCAAGGTGTAGTGCTGCTTGCTAGCCTGGCAACCAAGGCTAGCGAGTTCGCAAGCACAACTTTACCGTTACAGACAACAATTTACTAGCAACCAGATTTGCAACAGATGCAACACCATATATGAGATTCCATGCCAATTATGCAATAAAACTTACATCGGGGAGACAGGAAGGAGTTTCAACACAAGAAAAAATGAACATAAGAAAGAGTGCGAAAAGGAGACAGCTACAAGACGAACCCGAACAATAAAAGAAAAGGTACAACAGGAAAATTATAAGTCAGCCATAACAGATCATTGCAAAAGGGAAAATCATGTTATGGACTGGGGGAATGCCAGAGTCATCCGCACAGAAGATAATAAACATCAGCGCTGGATCAGGGAGGCCATAGAGATCCGTAAGCGAAGCCCGAGGACCATCAACTGAGATGAGGGAGCATACATGCTCTCCCATACCTGGAGTGCCATCTTGCAGGGGATGAACTGACAGTAGAAGGCGTGACCGACCGGTCAATCCAGACAGGAAGGCCACGCCTTCGGAAACATCAGCTGATAAAAGATGCGTCACCAATAACATCTGGTGACACTCTGAGGAAGACGACAGTCGTACGTCGAAACATGTCAGGTAAACAAACCTAAAAAATTAGATGTCTGATAAAAAAGAAAAAAAAAACCTAACAAATGGTAAATACTTTACCGTTTTGAAATGTGTTACAAGAATCAAAATTTAAATAAGTGTTTATATTGGAAAAAAAAAATCACGAGTTAAAACATCAAATAAATGTGCTGTTGTATTGTTTTGAGTGCAATTCAGGTCAAAGATTATTACCACTGGGACGATATGATTGTTTTCAGTTTTAATTTCAACATACCGTCCCAACTTTTTCTGCTTTGAGGTTTTAATTGGATAAGTCACAAGAGAGAATTGAATACAAATGTCAAGCTGGTTCATGTTTCGAAAACTAGAGTTGCTGAACTCTGGCCATTTGTTTACGCAAAGAAGTTTATTGGCTCTGCTACGGTACTTTTTCCAAGTGCTCAGTTTAGTCTTCTGAAATACATTGCTTGGTCTGCATGTGGTGCACTAGTTAACGATACCCAATTTACTGAGTTTTTGAAGGGGGGGGGAAGCAGCCTCTCATCATCTTCGCAATTATTAGCAGCTGACAAGCTGCCAGCTGACCCCCAGAGCAAACTGTCCCTCAGGTTGTTCCATGTATCACTACTCCAGTGACAGGTCATTTACCAAATAATGTTATTGTTGCCAACACATCTGGAGCATGCACGCGATGTTATCAGAATAGGAATTATGTGCATGCTTGTCATTTCTGGGCAGACCAATATTCACACTAATAACGCACACTGGTCAGTTAGATACACGAGCGCAGAGCAAAACCCGAGTACTGAGTTTACAATGTGTATATATCCTTTGCACGCACAATGGCAAATTGCCTGACTGTGTGGTAATATTTGCACACGGCAGGTATATTTGCTTCATCCACCAGGTATGACTGTGCACTCACCAATTACCATAATATCCATTATTGTGCAATATCTATTACCAATTGCAATATCCTTCACAAGTCTTCAGTGTATTATGTGAATGTGTGTATATTAGTATATCTTTCAGGTTTGTAAATGTGTCTATATCCCTGTAACTTTGTAAACTTGTGTCTGTACGTTTGTAAATCTTAAATCTTTTCAGTATAAATCTGAGAACCGTTTCATAAGGCAGTGCACTGAATTTCGTTGTGTATCTTACCCAATGACAATAATGCAATCTTGAACCTTGAGTGTGTCAGGAATGTAAACTTGGTCTTCTATTATATAGAAATGCTTGTCACATTTATGTATAATTTTATGAATAATTTTTTCCCCAGCAACCTGGCAGTATTTGGGTCCCGCTGCATGGAATGAGGATGGGCATATTAAATAAAATCATTCATTTATAATAAAGAGATTTTATGTGAATGAGAAGAAGTGTCAGCTTGTCCATAGGACCAGGTGGAAAAGCCCCACCATGAATATTAGTCTTTCAGCAAATGTTAAAGTGCATATCACGGGTAAATTCAGGAGCGAGATCAATGTAATTCTATTTTATATTAAACTTTGGTCAAAATATCTGTAACATTCTGCATTCTCTGCAGTTTTTTTTTTTACCTTGCGCAATACCAGAAAAATCCAGTTGAAATCGAGCCATCTGAGGCGAATTGGTCCGCCTCTGAAAAAACTTTGCATTTGAATTTCCCGGGAAACATTAATTTTCGTGACGTCGCGTGCGGGACACCTCCTTCTGAATCCTACGTCAGCACTGGTTTGTTTATGAGAAAACGACCTGGTGGTTTTCTGCAAATTTCTTCAACGTTATCGCGTAATTATTAAAATAGTTAACAGATGTATCGTAGGAGGGTGTAGCAACACCAATCTTGATGGGATTAGTACTCATCGTTTTCCAAAAGACCGGACAATGAGAGAGAAATGGGAGCACTTGGTCTACACAGGCTGTGCACTGAAACTGCCGCAGCCTGCTGGCGCTTCCGCAGGAGACGTCACGAATCTGGCTCCAGACTCCCTTGGGATTTTTCTAGACGCATTTTGTTATTTTATTTTTTTCTGCTGTAGACAGATGGCCTTGTGCAAAATTACCCTTCTGGATGAGTGTGTAAAGGGACATACTTTCATATTAAAAAAAAAAAAAAAAACCACAAAATTGGTCCAGAATATGCACTTTGAAATCCTCATTCACAATTCCATACATCAGAAATGTGTGTGCACCACACTGACATTGTGGTGAGGAAAAGGAAGGGGAGGGAAAAAAAAAAATAAAAGTGTCATGCTTGCTGATTTTATTTTATGTATTTTTACAGTCTAGGCTGTGTGGATTTTGTACAAATGGCATATTGAGGCCACTGTAGGCTTTAAATAATAATAATAATAATAATAATAATAATAATAGCTGAAGGAGGAAGATAATATTCCAGGGGGGAGGGAACCTCTCAGACTTACCAAGATTAAAGTCTTACATTTATGAGAAGGGGGAGGAAATTTTTTTTTCAGATATTCCCTGAGATTATAGTCATAAATTTGCACAAAAATAGAATTTCTTTTCAAGAAACCAGATTGCTTCACTTTGCAGGGTTGGACCAACGTCATTACAACACAGATGCCGTGGCTGAGCTGAGAGTTAGGAAATGCAGTTTTTCCTCCTTGATTGTACAATATAAAAGAAATCAAGCGGTAACGCTATTTTCAACTACATTTCCCAGAATGCACTGTCGCCAGTAAGTATGTGATTGTTACATTTCCTGGATCCAATGTGAGACAAATGTATAAACCAGACAGATTTGTTTATCTGTGTTCTTTTTTGCTTTAGCTGCTTATAAATGTATAATTATTGTGCAAGAGCAGCTTCCTATTATTTTCAGGATGTGGATTCATCTCATTTGTGCAAATCTCCGTTATTTTGAAATGGTTGAGCCAAAAGTTATAGGAAATGTAGTCTTTCCTCCATGATCGTGCAATATTTAAGCAATATCACAGGAGCGGGAGTGCTGTTGTACATTAATATCAGCACGGCTGCAATTCGGTCGCAGGCCATCAGCCAAGTGCTAATCATAGCCGTGCCGATACTCAGTACAACAGCAAGACCTCAAGTGTGATGTTACTTTTATATACCAGTTCTACGAACAAGAAATTAATATCAAGTAAGCATCATTTTAGACACAATATGGCCAAATGTTCCATTTATTTTTGCTCCACGAGTGGACATGAATCCTGAAGAAGCCACACTCACTTTATAGCATGTCAGCTAGCTAGGTCACACCGAGTTGTACATTCCTGTTCAAGGTGCTTCCAGTAAAATTGCCATCCTTTCTTCCTTTTCATCTTCATCTGATGAGCTTGCATATTTTAAGTAAAAAGTTATATTCCTGAAAAGTATCATTTGCCATGTCAACATCAATAACACTACTGTAGTAACTGGTTAGAAGTAGGAAGTGAAGTTTTATGTGACAAGCGGAGTGATGCACACAGTCCCTGTGTCCGAAATCGCTCCCTACTCACTATATATAGAGGAAGCCATTTTGTAGTGCTGTCCGAAACCTTAGTAAGGATTATTTACACCCTATATAGTGCACTCAAGGTATCCCACAAGGCGTCACGAAAAGTAGTGTACAACCGATGGTCACTAACCAAAGCAATATATCCCATCATGCATTGCGGTCGCGCTGAAAGAAATCAAAAGTCTCAAATTTGATTTAACAAAAGACAGCGACAAAGAAGAAAGTATTTAGCCTGGATTTAAAAAAAAATGAAAGATGCAAGTACTTTGTATTGATTAACGTGGGAAATACGCTCAGTATAATATGTATGTGTCACAAAGATACATGCATGTATTTATTATTTTGAAAACCCACCAGCCGACTGATCTGGCACGTTTTAACTGTGCGAAGTAATGACGTAAATAACAGCATGACGGGCTGGTGTCCGAAAGTGGTTTTTCATTTTACCAATGAGCTCACGATATAGTCCTCTATACAGTAATTCCCTATAGAGTGAGTAGGGAGTAGTGAACAAGTGAGCGATTTCAGACACAGGGTGTGAAATGTCCCAGTGGACAGGAACTAGCTGAATAGAGAATAAAGAGCGAAGAGATTTTCAACAACATTTCCCAGAATGCACTGCAGCCAGGAAGCATGTGATTATCATCTCGGTGAATATCTGAGTTTATTTCTTGTAAATTTGTAACTTTTTAATTTTGGAATTTGAGTCCCCCCTCACACATTTATGCCTTTTAGGGCCTGTTTACATGAGGACGCTGTCGGGTAAAAACGACTAAATATTTTATCGGAAGTGCCTTTTGTCTACACGGGGACGGCGTTTCCGAGGCTGAAAAATGGAAAAAATTGAAAACGCCTTCCAGAGTGGATAAGTTAAAAACAGCCCCCGTTGCATATCCGTCTAAACTACCCCATACGCGAAACTCTGCTCGGATCTGCTCACGTCGGGTACGTGTTTACGTCATACATATGTCATATACTGTACATGCCAGCCCGGGAAGTAAGAAAAAAAGTAAGAGCATGTCTGATTACATCGATCCAACGGACCTTCAAGCTGCTCTGGCAGCTTTAATAAACGTCCAGGAGTCCTTCGAACATCTATACCGAATCTGCACATATACCGTTAATGAACAGAGGCGGGTATAGTATGCTCTTACTTTTTTTACTTACTTTCTTACTTACCATAGCCAGAGTAGTCAAAGTTTTCGTGGCGCAGATGTGCAGATCAGACAAGACGGAAGACGTTGCGCATGCGTGCAGACATAGCGGAGGTCTTTCACAGCACCACCTAGCTGCCTGGCATGCACATCCAATTGAATTCCACACATTTATGCGTCACCGTATAGACGCAGATTTCCTCCTTGAAAACGGTCGTGTAGACGCGGAAACAAGTGAGAACGAAAACGGACTTTTGCGTTTTTGTTTCAGACCGTCCCCGTGTAAGGTGGGCCTTAATTTCAAAGACAGATTTTTCTAGTAAATTTATGATTTTAATCTCGGAAATTCTGATGTTTTTCCTCAGAATATTACTACCCTCCCCCAGCTCGGTCATTTTTTTTTTTGCAGCCCAAATACGCTGTAGCAATTTTGAGATGCAGTCAGGCTGGAAATTCTGCTGAAACCTTGGCAAAAAGGCAGGTATAAAATGGCTCATATCAAGCTACTATGCTGCTACATTGACTATGCTGGATGACTGCAAGTTGCCTCATATTACAAGGTTTGCCTAAAAATTCACAAGTCACATTTTAGCATAAATTAATTGTGATAGCCTCTCGATTGTGTGAGGCTGTCATTACTGATATCCTGCCCAAACAAAATCTATGGTTATTACCTGCTTCTGAAGGCGACTGCAGTTGAGATTACTTTCAACAGTCTAATACAATATTAAACAATAACTGAATTTCAAGAAAAGCAAATGAGAGGAAAATGGAAAGCTCTTTGCAACTGCCACCTTCGCTTCACTGGCGAGGAAACAAGGAGCAATGTGATGTCTTCACTCATCACTCTGGTGAGCGATTTTTCTCAGGAATCCAGGTTCCCTTCCATTTGCAGTTTATACTTGTAGAATTATTGGTACCAGAAATCTCACCATAAAACTAATATGATTTTAAAAATAATTTGAAGGTCACTGTGAGTGGGTCAGGATGTTCAGCTAAAATAATGCATAGGATGGTTCCATGTTCATCTGAGAAGCATCATCAATTCTAGTGAATTGTGGGTAATTCCCTAGTGATTAAGCCTAGGTATGTTTCACACGTGATCTGTCAAGGTGGATAAGAAATTGAAATGCGGTTGTGTGGCTACAACAAAGTCATCAGGGTGGTACTTGCAGTAGATACGTGTAAAATAGAACTGACATCACCCTAAACCATGACAATACATCATTCAGAAGACCATGAATGAGAGATATTCACATGTGGATTTCACAGTTAAATGTGTAGCTCACCAGTCTGGATTTCACCCTTTTGGGCAGTTCTTCGTCTAATGCGTAGACATCGTCTCTCTTGGCTGTGAGCTGTGAGCCATCCTCAAACTCCACCTATGCAGAAGCAGATAACAGTCTTAGTCCTCTGTAAAACATCATCTTCCTTCTGCTGGGCCAGTGAAATAGTAAATGCTCTGTGACCACAACTGCCCCACAGTCATCCCTTAATCCTCTACTATTCAACTGTGCCTGGTTTGAAAACTCTTACTTACACGGTGTCTTCCAAAAGAGCAAAATTATACACAATCATTTCAAAGTCTCCATCCCCCCCAAAAAACAAAACAAAAAAAACAAACAAAACAAAAAAAAACCCACACTACACTGCAACCCTGCTATAACTAACTCTTTTACTCTGAACTTTCACATATAATGAACCAAGTCGGGCGGCACGGTGGTGTAGTGCCTAGTGCTGTCGCCTCACAGCAAGAAGGTCCGGGTTCGAGCCCCGTGGCCGGCGAGGGCCTTTCTGTGTGGAGTTTGCATGTTCTCCCCGTGTCCGCGTGGGTTTCCTCCGGGTGCTCCGGTTTCCCCCACAGTCCAAAGACATGCAGGTTAGGTTAACTGGTGACTCTAAATTGAGCGTAGGTGTGAATGTGAGTGTGAATGGTTGTTTGTGTCTATGTGTCAGCCCTGTGATGACCTGGCGACTTGTCCAGGGTGTACCCCGCCTTTCGCCCGTAGTCAGCTGGGATAGGCTCCAGCTTGCCTGCGACCCTGTAGAACAGGATAAAGCGACTGGAGATAATGAGATGAGATGAACCAAGTTCATATCCCCTTCCTTTAATGACAGTGAGTCAGTCTTAAAAAAAAAACCCACATCACTGAGCCATGCACTCCTCTCCCCCCAGAGACAAATAATCAAATCAAATCAAATCAAGTTTATTTGTACAGCGCTTTTAACAATAAACATTGTCGCAAAGCAGCTTTACAGAATTTGAACGACTTAAAACATGAGCTAAATAATAAGTAATCGAATCTTCAGTCAAGTTAACAATACATGTTAAAGCCAAAAAACAAAAGGCTAAACTAGCCTCACTTAGGGGCTCATTTCACCGAGTACGATCTGGAAAAATCGCACGCGACCACGCGCAACTATGATTGTAGCTATGTTTTCCCGTAGTCGCAGGCAAAATCCGTGCGACCTAAACCCATTATTTTCTGTGTACGCTCTATGCTCGATGTTATCTCGTTTGACCTTCGATGTGTACGCTCTACCTGCATCCTATACGCTCTGTAGACGCTTTACATATGCTCTACTTGCGTCTATCCACTCGATCTGATGCGATCTTAACACGACCAAGGCTCATTCTGTTCGACCAATCTGCAACATAGATCGCCGAGAGATCGACGCTATCCTCGCAAGTGTGCGACCTCGGCCGATCAAGGCTCAATCTTGGCCGATCTAGCTACGTACGAGTTGCAACGTACCCTCGATCAATACCATTTAGCCTGCGATATAAACGTTCTAGCCTCGCTCTGTACGCTCAATTCTCGATCTTTTCTAGACAGGTTCTCGCCTGAGCTACAGTACGCGCAAATGTGTCACGGTCGCCCGGATTTGCGTGCGACCCACTGCGCCCGTATAAAAAGGCCCAGCGATCAGCGGCTGACCATCAGTTTTTGACCAGCCCCCGAAGGGACAACATGGACCCAATAGCTCTGCATCATGCTATGTTATTACAGCACCATCAGGGGTGAAAGTAACTTTTATTTCTTGCCGGTACTATTATTTTGAGTCATAGTGCGCGCGCCAGAAAATATACCTAATTATTTATTATTGTCTACTTATCAAGCATTCACTAGGACTTCTTATCACTCAGTAGTACTAGTATAGTACTTTATCACACTATCACTCTTTCATCCACCTGTATCAGTTTTTGATTATAAATAAATTGCAAACATCATTTCAACAACACAATTTAATAACATTTTTTTTAGCTGAACAGTTGAAAACTAACTTTTCATTTTGGACACTGGACACAGAACAGTGTAACAGAACAGAAAAGTGAAAGTTTTTAGGTAAAACACTTAAAATAAATTCCAAAGAGGCTTGAACGTTTGAGAAAGTGCGTGCGTTCTACAGTAAGTGCGTGTGTTCTCAGTGCGCGTGCCATGCATTGGTAGCCTAGTTACTCTGCTCGCTCCAACCAGACAGTAATCTAGAATCTTTGCCCCAACTTCCACTCGATTTACGAATTCTGATCAAAGTAATTTTTAAATAGTCCATCATGAAACATGTTTCTTTATATGCCTTTTTATTTGGGAGACTTTGCAACTAATGTCTGTCTGCTAAAACACTTTGATTACCAGCTATTACCATGTTATAGCACAAGATCTGGTTAAGCCGTACGCGCGCTGTAACCAGCACGCGTATGGCTTAAATTTTTTTTTTTTTAGTTTTTAAAATTTTTTTTCAGAGACGGTATATTTTTCTTTCCAGTACGGCCAAATCTTTTAGTGGTACGGCGGACCGGCCAGGACCGGCTTACTTTCACCCCTGAGCACCGTGCCCTGCAACTGCAACAAGACTCTCTGGTTATGCTTAATGCGCCCTATTTATATGACATTCAGCACACGTAGCTTTAATAGGATTAGGCGAAGGTAGGTCGCAACTTAAGCGATGGTCGATCTTTATTGGTTGAAGAAGGTCGCACCTTAATCCTCTTTAGAATCCAATCGTGCCCATGGGAAGAATAGGGAGCATACGGGTCTAGGGAAGGTCTGGGACAGGTTGCGCGGAGCGAGGCTTGATCGCAAAAGAGTGAAGCTAGATCGCACGGATAGAGTGAGTGTCGAGGACGGGCCGAGCAGCACAACCATGCACGCAATCGGTTCTCGCTCGAGAAGACTGAGCGTCGCTCATCCCCGTTCTAGCCTTGATTGTCTCTCGACCAATGCGTCCTTTCCTCAACCTTGTTTGCTCTTTCGACGCTCTCTGTGCGACTTTTAGGTCGAGGCTCAGTTTTTTGACATGTCAAAAAACCGAGCTACGATCTCTTTGTCGGGGAGACCATTCCTCGACCACGTACAACCACGGAAGACCAAGGCGTGACCAACCCTCAGTCAACCGTCGACTGTGTACGACCTGCGGCGACCAAGCCACGCTCTGAGATCGCAGCTCGGTCTTCCGGGAAGATTTCTCGGTGAAATGACCCCCTTAGGTATCCATCACGAACAAGTATTGAGAACAGTGATCAGTGACTTATAAAAACAAACAAACAAACAAACAAACAAACAAACAAACAAACAAACAAACCTTAAAAAAGGACTGAAAGTCCCGGTGCCACAATACTGATAACTACAGTGGTGCTTGAAAGTTTGTGAACCCTTTAGAATTTTCTATATTTCTGCATAAATATGACCTAAAACAACATCAGATTTTCTCACAAGTCCTAAAAGCAGATAAAGAGAACCCAGTTAAACAAACTAGACAAAAATATCGTACCTGGTCATTTATTTATTGAGGAAAATGATCCAATATTACATATCTGTGAGTGGCAAAAGTATGTGAACTTTTGCTTTCAGTATCTGGTGTGACCCCCTTCTGCAGCAATAACTGCAACTAAACGTTTGCGGTAACTGTTGATCAGTCCTGCACACCGGCTTGGAGGAATTTTAGCCCATTCCTCCGTACAGAACAGCTTCAACTCTGGGATGTCGGTGGGTTTCCTCACATGAACTGCTCGCTTCAGGTCCTTCCAAAACATTTCGATTGAATTAAAGGTCATAGGCAAGGGTCGGAGGTGAAACGTAGAATATCAACTTTATTGTCGAGAAGAACGACCCAAAAAGCAAATTCAATTTTCCTGGTGTCTAATTTGCACCCTAAAATTGAATAAAACGGTTAAAATATACTGTTTTGCCCAGTTTCCGAAGGTTTGTTTACATCTCACTTATGCGCACCTTCACCGCCAGGGGACCGTCGTCGTGACTTCATTTAAGCCAAAAGACTGGGAGCAGTTCTGTGTTTACTTGCGAACCGAGCACACGTGTACGGACTTTGGTCGTGAGAGGTTGTGTAAAATGTCGGAAAGCGATAGTGATTTTGAAGCAGGAACTCTCCAAATTGAATATCGAAAGGTGAAACCATATATGTATGAACGCAAGTGCCGTTGCGAAGCAATCGGTGAATGTGGCTCACTGGTCTGACCGTGCGGCCTCGGAATCGGACAGCGACTCGGTCGACTCTGATCGTGGTGACCCCGGACCTCAACAAGACTCGCGCCCAAACAATTTATCCTGGTAGTTATGATAAATTCCTACTTTCGTCGTAATACTAAATAAGAGTGTGAATGGTTGTCTATGTGTCAGCCCTGTGATGACCTGGCGACTTGTCCAGGGTGTACCCCGCCTTTCGCCCGTAGTCAGCTGGGATAGGCTCCAGCTCACCTGCGACCCTGTAGAACAGGATAAAGCAGTTAGAGATAATGAATGGATGGAAATTCTGTACTCAAATTCCCAGACTTCACCGTACATTTTTCAGACCATATCTGACACCACAGTACAAATAACTAGATGCTTACTATTTTAAAATCCCACTGTTAATATGTATGTTACACTACTACTTCTTTTGGCTGCTCCTGATTAGGGGTCGCCACAGCAGATCTTTTGTCTCCATCGCTCCCTGTCTTCCGCATCCTTCTCTACCACACCTGCCACTTTCATATCCTCTCTCACCACATCCATGTATCTCCTCTTTGGCCTTCCTCGTTTTCGTGTGCCTGGCAGCTCCATCCTCAACATTCTCCTTCCAACATGCTCTGCATCTCTTCTCAGGAGGTGTCCATACCATCTCAGTCTCATCTCTCTTAGCTTAATTCCCAAGCTCTCCATATGTGCTGTCCCTCTGATGTGCTCGTTCCTTATCCTGTCCAACCTCGTCACTCTCATCGCAAACCTTAACATCCTCAACTCCACCACCTCCAACTTTGCCTCCTGTCTCTTCGTTAAGGGTACGGTCTCCCATCCGTACATCACAGCTGGTCTCACTGCTGTCTTATACATCTTACCTTTCACTTTTGCTGGGACTTTCCTATCACAAATGACTCCCGAAATCCTTCTCCAATTGCTGCACCCTGCCTGCACTCTCTTTCTCACCTCATTGTCGCAGCCCCCATTTTCCTGTACAGTTGACCCCAGGTACTCGAAGTCATCAACTTTCTTTACGTCTACTCCTTGCATCTTCACTACACTCTCATCCCCATTCTCACTGATGCACATGTATTCTGTTTTGCTCCTGCTCACCTTCATTCCTCTTCGTTTCAATGCATACCTCCATCTCTCCAAACCCAACTCAACCTCCTTTCTACTTTCACCACATATCACAATATCATCCGCAAACATCATGTTCCATGGTGACTCTTGCCTCACTTCGTCCGTCAAGCTATCCATCACTATGGCAAACAAGAAAGGACTCAAAGCAGATCCTTGATGAAGTCCCACCTTCACCTTGAACCATTCAGTCATTCCAACTGCACACCTGGTATGCATCTGCTTTTGCCTTCGCTACTGCTCTTTTTGCCTTCTGTCTCGTCTCTCTGTATAACCACCTGCTTTCTTCGACTCTCTGATCATCCTAATTCTTCTTTGCTAGCCTCTTCTCTTTTATAATTTCCTGCACTTCTTTGTTCCACCACCATGTCTCCTTGTCTTCCTTCCTCCTTCCCGATGACCACCCTAGCACCTTCCTTGCCACCTCTCTTACTAGTATAGCAGTAGTATCCCAATCTTCTGGCAGACTTCCATTACCACTCAATGCTTGTCTCATTTCTTCCCTAAACTCCTCCTGATGTTCAACCTCTTAGTTTCCACCACTTAATCTTCAGCTCCACTATTTCACGCTTCCTCTTTTTCACTTTCAAGCTCATCGTGCACATGACCACTTGATATGCATGTTACACTGTGAGTATGTAAACTAGTATGCTACCAAATAATTGACAGAAGCAAAACAAGTAATTGCTGATGATACATTCTTTCATAGGTCCAAAATTTCTAGTGACACCCCTGTGGCACGGTGCTGTAGCTCATACACATCAGTTAAAACCAAACCCAGACAAGTTCAATGCACAGCATTGCTAAAACAGTGCAGTTTTATTCTGTTTTTGGCATGCAAATTAAAAAAATAATTAATTAATTTAAAAAAAAATACTAGAGCGTCAGCGATGGAGTAGCTCACACGGCCGTATCAAATCACAAAACCAGGGAATAACTACTGTGCAGACAGATTAGATCTTCCAAACAAAACAACCAGAATCAAAATACATTGAAAACTCAGGAAGGAGTAGCAAATTGTTGTGAACTGTGGATGGACGACGGATGCTGCGTGATGGCAATAGCTCATTGGCCTATGGCCGTGTGAGGAAAAAAAGAAAAAAAAAAAAACCCATAACAGTAAAAGGAAGGATGTTGATGTACAGCTCATCAAATTAAAAGGGAACAGAAGTGCACTGACTTTGCTTAATTGAATTTTAGATCAAGTAAAACTGGGCGGCACGGTGGTGTAGTGGTTAGCGCTGTCACCTCACAGCAAGAAGGTCCTGGGTTCGAGCCCTGGGGCCGGCAAGGGCCTTTCTGTGTGGAGTTTGCATGTTCTCCCCGTGTCCGCGTGGGTTTCCTCCGGGTGCTCCGGTTTCCCCCACAGTCCAAAGACATGCAGGTTAGGTTAACTGGTGACTCTAAATTGACCGTAGGTGTGAATGTGAGTGTGAATGGTTGTCTGTGTCTATGTGTCAGCCCTGTGATGACCTGGCGACTTGTCCAGGGTGTACCCCGCCTTTCGCCCGGAGTCAGCTGGGATAGGCTCCAGCTTGCCTGCGACCCTGTAGAAGGATAAAGCGGCTAGAGATAATGAGAGGAGATGAGATCAAGTAAAACTGTTTACTGTAAACATTGTTCAACAGAGAACTATAAATAAAGCTAAATAATAAACAATCATACAGTAAAAGAATGCATTCTGAAAACTTAGAACAGAGAATAAAATGTAAAATCATTGGTCACAAAGTTTAGAATGCTCTCCCCCTTTGTCTTTTTAAAATGTCTCTCCTTCTGTCATAAGTGCACACGTAAACACACCCCAGTGGGAACAGAGGAAACCAGCTGCATCCTGATGCACAGACTGGTTGAATGACAGATGTCCATACACACATGTTCAGAGATGAGGATAAAGCACAGCAGTAAGACAGAGATCAGGCGAAGAGGTTTTGTGCAAGTACCACACACACACAAATAAGGGCAACCATGCTCTCACACACATCTGTTCTAGCACATACACACATAGAAACACAAAGACACAAAGGAAATACATTGTCATGCAGATACACAAATACATAGACAGAGAGAGAGAGAGAGAGAGAGAGAGAGAGAGAGAGACACACACAAAATATTTGCCATTGTTCACGCTAGGGTGGCCCCACAACACCACCAAAACTTGCCAGCTTTCAGAAAACGTACAATTACCCATTCTTACATTTGTAGTGTTGCAATGTGCGTTCACACTGCTGAAATTTTTTTTTTTTTTTAGTTCTGCAGAGGTACGACGGAGCCCAATGTGCTGACGTCAGATAGTTCACGGATGGCAGATACCGCAGAAATCACCTCAGACACACCGCGCGCATGTCTTGCCTTTCTTAAACTCAATGACCTCAAACACGCACTGGTTTGAACGTTTTGGCTTAATTTTATATTTTAGGAAAGAAAGTAGGGGCAATAATCTGGAAACAGAAATATTTTCCATTCTCTATTGTCCTTTTTCCATACTAATCCAGACCTGGAAATTCCATACTGCACAGGAACGCCGTTAACTGATTCTTGTGGTTGTCAAGTTTCACTTAAAATCAACAAAGCTGTTTGTAAGCATTGTGAAAAAGAAACCCTTGTTCAGAACAGCTCACAAAATGCAGCTCCTAAACTTTATTTAACTCTTTGGTCCTGCACAGCATTAACACATTCCACAACAAAAAGACAATGCACAGAAGGAAAAGCACCGGATGCCTCGTCTTAAATATAGGTGTTGGATTAGTGATGCTTTGAGGTCATCCTGCACCAGGAAATACAGCAAAACCATACCAAAATTAGCTGTCGGTATGATGAGGCACATGTAATTAGCCATGCTGTATTAGATCACACAATACCATCATACAGATATTGGAAAGTATGATATACAAATGGTTTTGTCATTATCTTTTTAAAGCATCTATCATCATCATCCTCTTCCTCCTCATCCTTTTCCTCCTCCCCAGGGCCCAAAGTGCTGGAATTCAAAATTTAACATTTGAGGAGTGAGCTGGCTCTACACCAATCCCTTACCAGACAGCGATAAGCCACTGCATTCGAATGTAAATAAGGTGGGATATAATTTCCATTCTCTCAACCTTTTATTGCTGTGTTCACACTTATACCGGTACGAAAGTGGTATAACTGTATCGATACAAAGTATACCGGTACAGTTTAGTGCATCTGTCCACACTAGCGAGAAATGTTTGCGGTTTTCTTTCACGGTAGTTGAAATGCGCGTGTGCGAAATGTTTCCATGGTTACCGAGTAACTTCCTTCCGAGAATATGGCAGATGAAACAACGTGTGTGCTTTTTGTTGTCAGTGTGCAGTCTGTATTTCTGGTGGTCATTTATTCAGTCGAATCGTATAAAACGCGCGAGGCAGTTGAGAAAGAAACAAAGAAAACGAATCTCCCTTCCTCCCCCCTCCCTTTCTCCCTCTTCCCTTCCCCTCCCTTTCCTTCTCTTCCCCTCCCTTTCTCTCCCTTTCCCCCTCCTCCTCCTTTCTTCTTCCCTCTTTCCCCCTCCCTCCCCCTTTCTTCTTCCCTCTTTCCCCCTCCCTCCCCCTTTCTTCTTCCCTCTTTCCCCCTCCCTCCCCCTTTCTTCTTCCCTCTTTCCCCCTCCCTCCCCCTTTCTTCTTCCCTCTTTCCCCCTCCCTCCCCCTTTCTTCTTCCCTCTTTCCCCCTCCCTCCCCCTTTCTTCTTCCCTCTTTCCCCCTCCCTCCCCCTTTCTTCTTCCCTCTTTCCCCCTCCCTCCCCTTTCTTCTTCCCTCTTTCCCCCTCCCCCTTTCTTCTTCCCTCTTTCCCCCTCCCTCCCCTTTCTTCTTCCCTCTTTCCCCCTCCCCCTTTCTTCTTCCCTCTTTCCCCCTCCCCTTTCTTCTTCCCTCTTTCCCCCTCCCCTTTCTTCTTCCCTCTTTCCCCCTCCCTCCCCCTTTCTTCTTCCCTCTTTCCCCCTCCCTCCCCCTTTCTTCTTCCCTCTTTCCCCCTCCCTCCCCCTTTCTTCTTCCCTCTTTCCCCCTCCCTCCCCCTTTCTTCTTCCCTCTTTCCCCCTCCCCCTTTCTTCTTCCCTCTTTCCCCCTCCCTCCCCTTTCTTCTTCCCTCTTTCCCCCTCCCCCTTTCTTCTTCCCTCTTTCCCCCTCCCCCTTTCTTCTTCCCTCTTTCCCCCTCCCCCTTTCTTCTTCCCTCTTTCCCCCTCCCCTTTCTTCTTCCCTCTTTCCCCCTCCCTCCCTCCCTCCACCCCCTTTCTTCTTCCCTCTTTCCCCCTCCCTCCCCCTCTCCCTTTCTCCCCCCTTTCTTTGCTCCATGTAGCTCCACAGTCGTTTTGAGCCATTTTGACGTTTTATTTACAGCTGGAAAGCATGTGCGTATTGTATTGTACGAATAACCCGGAAGACGTAGAAATGGTTCATTGCGCATACGCATTATATTTGTATCGATACAGAGCCGCTTCATCTGTCCACACTACAGCGAAGCGCTATACAGTACCGATACTGTACCGGTACGAAACCCATACATTTGTGGGTTTCGTACCGATACAGTTATACCGCTACAGTACCGGTATAGTTGCTAGTGTGGACAGGTGTTGCGGTACGAAAGTAGTTTCGTATCGGTACAAAATCCCTAGTGTGGACAGGGTACAAGTTTTGTACTCATGACTACGCCACATTCAGAGAATGTCGGGGGGTTGGCTTACCTGGTACATTTGAATGACATGTGCTGCCACAAACTTGGCTCCATAGATAAGGCCGTCTGTCCAACGCACTTGCACTACGTCTCCCATAGCTGGAGGACCCAGCTGGGCACAGTCGCGGCTCTGCACACACACACACATTACATTAAAAACACCAGAGTAACAAATAATTACACACTTATATTGCAGCTGATCGTGTATGTTTGACCTTTGTTGGTCTCACAAGTCAGACTTTCACCCTCTGCCAGGCAGTCTTGTACAATGAATCAATAAACATAGTCAAGAACTGCCTACTTTCACCTATCGGCAAAGGCATGCTGTTTTTGGCACTGTACTTGAGTTTTGTTTACTCATTGCAACCTGCGTCAAACAGAACTCAAATAAGTGGCGTTTTAGAGCTTTTTGTGTAAAATTTGTGTGATTGTAGAAACAAATTAGACAGTACATACAGTGTATATAAAAGGTCTACACAGCTTTGTTAAAACTGCAGGGTTTTTGTGAAAAAAAAAAGAAACCAAGATAAAATCACATCAGATCTTTTTCTACTTTTAATGTGGAAAAGTGCAAGTGGGAAAAAGAAAACAAAAAAAGAAGAAAAAAAAAACCCACAAGTGCGCACGTCCTTTCATAATGCGGAGGGTGAGATAATCAGAATCAAGTAATCAGATTCAAACTCGCGTCCAAACATAATCATAAAAACACCCATCATCAAAGAAGTCATTCTGATTAACCCCTTCTAATGATTAGCTGTTTCTGGAGGATGTTCCTGACGTCATCTTGGTTTCATTTGAAGTCACAGTCCAAAAACAGCTTACAAAGCATGTATGACATATGACTGTTGAAAGCTGTTGATCAGTAGAGGGGTATAGACCCTTTTCAGTCACGTGACCTTCGTAAACGCGACCACCATTTTGGACATGTAGCGGACTTCGGCTCGAATTGGTTTGAATGCGAGGAAGGCGACAAACGGAGAACATACAAGAAAAAGGAGCGAGATGCAGAAAACACCTTCGCTATCCAGCGACGTAGGGCATTTACAGGGCGAGCAGAGGGAGAAATAACAACAGTAACGACACATTAGCAACGCCGTAGAGAAATAACGGTTTATGGCACAGACCCTTTCGGTTCTCACTCATCTAGCTGCTACAGTGACTGCTTAGACTGCAACAATAATACCGAACACACATTTAAGTATCCGTCGTAAAGACGTGAAACTCGTCGAGTGACGAGTGTGTTCATTGATAAGCTAACACAATCTAAAAGTAGACATACCATCACACTGCCCTGGCGCTGTGTACAGTTTACCTTCTACGGTTTGTGCACTCACTATTTGCCATTACTTTCTCCAACCGTCGTTACAGATTACAGGGAACGGCCTGGATTTAAGAGACAAATACATGTTCCTCTTGTTTGGAACACTTATTTGTAGGCAGTGCTTAATTTGTAAAGTGGGAGGTCCCGGAGCGCAGAGGATGAGCGGCTCCGGTGCGGAAAAAAAGGGGGCGGGGCGCGGCGCTGCGCTTCTGGGCATGTTTTGTAATAACACTGCAAATTAAGTTCATCTGCAGATATTTTGTGGATGTCGTTTCATGAGAGAAATCACCAACAAGGCAGATATCAAAATCAGACATTAACACTAAATAAACTTGCATTTTTTAATTTAATTATTTGGTTTTTTTTTTTTGTTACATAGTCAAAAGAGGTGTCGGATCACCGGATCCAGTGTAAATAGCTGCCGGAGCCAACGCCCGAGGTTCTGGAGTGCGCTCTGGCTTGCTCCCCTTCAAATTAAGCGCTGTTTGTAGGACACTGCCTCTGATCTGTCCTACAGTCTACCAACAGCAAAGGAACACAATGCTAGCTAATGTCGTTAGCTAATAGCTACTACAGAAGAACAAAGAGGTTACAATGGGTTATTTTAGCCTATTTGGTTACACACTCGCCGCCACAGAATGTTAACAGCAATGTAATGCCTTTTCTGGCTAATTTTATTCGTCTTACCTCCAACAAAGTGGTCACTACACAAGCGCTGGTATGCCGAGGGCTGCCAATCTGTTAATTTTTTTTAATGGCCGCAATCCATCTTCTCCGTCGGGATCCGATAAAATGATAACCCTTGCCTTGTGTGTTGATGGTTACTACATCCAGGTGCACAACAATATAGTGGCATGATGGAAGTCTTGCTGAAAATAAACACTTTTTTTGCTGCCGTTCCTCAATGCTGGCTGTGGTAAACTACTGGTAGTACATGTCCAAAATGGCGGCTGCGTTTGTCGTGACGTCATGTGAAAAGGGTCCATACAGTAAAAGTATTCCCAAAACTTCAGCTGTACTACGGAACACTGAAGGCCATTAACAAGTAGTGGAGAAAATGGAATAATACAGTGACCCTATCAAGCAATAGGACATCCTTCAAAAACAGACAGAAAAAGGTACAAGTCTTCTCAGGGGGATTCCAAGAGACCTATGGCAACATTAAAAGTAGGTGATGAAAAAAATCTGGCAACCACTGGTCACTCCCTGCATGTGACAAAAATATCTTGTATTATTTGCATCTCTGGGCTACGGCGTAGGATGGCTAGATGGAAACTTTTTCTCATGAAAAAACAAAACACACACCCAAGCCTGCCAAAACCACTCCAAACCATCTGGGCATAAATCTAATAGATGTTTTTGTGCTGAACCTAAGACATCTAATCAGCCAAAGAACACCACACCCATGGCCAAGTATGCTATGAGACTGTTTCTCTTCAAGCCTCTGTTAGATAACTGAAAGGGAGGAGAGAAAAAGAAAAACAAAACCCTCCTACAACTTTCCAGCACAGCAATGACCCAAAGTACAAATCCAAGTCAGCAAAGGAATGGCTTCACAAGATGATCAAAATTTTGGAAAAGGTCCACTCAGAGCCCAGATCGAAATCTGATTGAAAACCTGTGGAATAACTTGAAGATTGCTGTGCACAACAGATGTCCCGCACAATTTGATAGATCTGGAGCATTTTTGCAAAGAAGAATGGAATGATTTTAGGCCAGTCGCCCCGACCTCCTTGGTTATGAAGTGTTTTGAAAGACTTATGAAAAAGTTTATTTTACTTGGCACAGAGAGGTTCCTGGACCCTTTACAGTTTGCTTACAAGTCCAAACGAGGGGTAGAGGATGCCACTGCCACTCTACTACACGTTATTTAAACATCTTGAGGGCAGCAACACACATGCAAAGATTTTATTTGTGGATTTCTCATCTGCTTTTAATATTATTTTACCACACGTTTTAGTTGATAGGCTGATTAGCAATTTTAAGTTGGACCATGGCTTAGTGGGGTGGATTCTGGACTTTTTAATTAATACAGTGGTGCTTGAAAGTTTGTGAACCCTTTAGAATTTTCTATATTTCTGCATAAATATGACCTAAAACATCATCAGAATTTCACACAAGTCTGAAAAGTAGATAAAGAGAACCCAGTTAAACAAATGAGACAAAAATATTATACTTGGTCATTTATTTATTGAGGAAAATGACCCAATATTACATATCTGTGAGTGGCAAAAGTATGTGAACCTTTGCTTTCAGTATCTGGTGTGACCCCCTTGTGCAGCAATAACTGCAACTAAACGTTTCCGGAAACTGTTGATCAGTCCTGCACACCGGCTTGGAGGAATTTTAGCCCATTCCTCCATACAGACCAGCTTCAACTCTGGGATGTTGGTGGGTTTCCTCACATGAACTGCTCACTTCAGGTCCTTCCACAACATTTGGATTGGATTAAGGTCAGGACTTTGACTTGGCCATTCCAAAACATTAACTTTATTCTTCTTTAACCATTCTTTGGTAGAACGACTTGTGTGCTTAGGGTCGTTGTCTTGCTGCATGACCCACCTTCTCTTGAGATTCAGTTCATGGACAGATGTCCTGACATTTTCCTTTAGAATTCACTGGTATAATTCAGAATTCATTGTTCCATCAATGATGGCAAGCTGTCCTGGCCCAGATGCAGCAAAACAGGCCCAAACCATGATACTACCACCACCATGTTTCACAGCTGGGATAAGGTTCTTATGCTGTAATGCAGTGGTTTCCTTTCTGCAAACATAATGCTTCTCATTTAAACCAAAATTCTATTTTGGTCTCATCCATCCACAGAACATTTTTCCAATAGCCTTCTGGCTTGTCCACATGATCTTTAGCAAACTGCAGACAAGCAGCAATGTTCTTTTTGGAGAGCAGTGGCTTTCTCCTTGCAACTTGGCCATGCAGACCACTGTTGTTCAGTGTTCTCCTGATGGTGGACTCATGAACATTAACATTAGCCAATGTGAGAGAGGCCTTCAGTTGCTTAGAAGTTACCCTGGGGTCCTTTGTGACCTCGCCGACTATTACACGCCTTACTCTTGGAGTGATCGTTGTTGGTCGACCACTCCTGGGGAGGGTAACAACGGTCTTGAATTTCCTCCATTTGTACACAATCTGTCTGACTGTGGATTGGTGGAGTCCAAACTCTTTACAGATGGTTTTGTAACCTTTTCCAGCCTGATGAGCATCAACAACGCTTTTTCTGAGGTCCTCAGAAACCTCCTTTGTTCGTGCCATGATACATTTCCACAAACATGTGTTGTGAAGACCAGACTTTGATCGATCCCTGTTCTTTAAATAAAACAGGGTGCCCACTCACACCTGATTGTCATCCCAATTGATTGAAAACACCTGACTCTAATTTCACCTTCAAATTAACTGCTAATCCGAGAGGTTCACATACTTTTGCCACTCAGAGATATGTAATATTGGATTATTTTCCTCAGTAGATAAATGACCAAGTATAATATTTTTGTCTCATTTGTTTAACTGGGTTCTCTTTATCTACTTTTAGGACTTGTGTGAAAATCTGATGATGTTTTAAGTCATATTTATTCAGAAATATAGAAAATTCTAAAGGGTTCACAAACTTTCAAGCACCACTGTAGAACCCAGCAGGTGAGGGTAAATGGGGTACTTTCTGAAAAAATGACATCCTCTACAGGATCACCTCAAGGATGCGTTTTGTCTCCTCTGCTCTATATTCTGTATACTGATGACTGCCGTAGCCAGTATGCAAACCGACACATACTGAAATTTGCAGATGATTCAATTATTCTTAGCCTTCTCCATGGAAATGAAACAGATCATGGTCTCGTTTTAGATGATTTTATTGCCTGGTGCGACAGTTCTCACATTCACCTGAATGTCACAAAAACAAAGGACATGGTCATTGACTTTAGGTGCAACCCCCTCCCTGCTCTGACCACTATCATCAAGGGGCAGGCTGTGGGCGTGGTAGACTCTTATAAGTACTTGGGTAGTTGGACTGACAATAAGTTAAATTTTAATATTAACATAGAACACATATGTAAAAAAAGCCAACAACGTCTCTTTTGTCTACGTAAGCTAGCTAAATTCAATGTTGACAAAACCATGATGACTCTTTTTTATAGATCCTACATTGAATCAGTTTTATCATTTTCTATATCTTGTTGGTTTAATAACCTCAGTGTGAAAGCCAAAAACTCCCTCGCCAAAATTGTGAAGGTCAGTGGCAAAATCATAGGTGCCCAGCAAAGCAGCCTCACTGACCTGTACAAGAAAGCCACCTTGAGGAAGGCTGAGTCTATTTTATCTGTCACTGCCCACCCTCTCCACTCTGAATTCCAGCTACTTCCATCTGGTTCACGCTTTAGGTTCCCCTCTGTCAAAACCAACAGATTTAGATTTTCATTTGTCCCCAGTGCCATTTGCCTGTTAAACTCAGATCCTCATTGATCACTTGACTTGATCTCTGGTGTTGTTTATGGCATTTTATGGTGTGATGATGATTTTATTTTATTATGATGTTTTTATTTTTTTCTTTTAACCTCTCATCTCATCTCATTATCTGTAGCTGCTTTATCCTGTTCTACAGGGTCGCAGGCGAGCTGGAGCCTATCCCAGCTGACTATGGGCGAAAGGCGGGGTACACCCTGGACAAGTCGCCAGGTCATCACAGGGCTGACACAGAGACAACCAACCATTCACACTCACATTCACACCTACGGTCAATTTAGAGTCACCACTTAGCCTAACCTGCATGTCTTTGGACTGTGGGGGAAACCGGAGCACCCGGAGGAAACCCACGCGGACACGGGGAGAACATGCAAACTCCACACAGAAAGGCCCTCGCCGGCCACGGGGCTCGAACCCAGAACCTTCTTGCTGTGAGGCGACAGTGATTACCACTACACCACCGTGCTGCCTTCTTTTAACCTTTTAACGACCAGCACTTTATGGTCTGTCCTGTGTTATGTGTTGTCTATATGTGTTTATGTTGTCTTGCTGCACACTTTGGGGACAATAAAGTTGAAAGTTGAAGTTGAAATCAAGACGTGCCAATTCACAGCCCAGTGGTTGAGAAACACTGCGGTAAAGTATACTTGTGCTTTAATATAGCAATCCCCCCTCCCCCCCCAAGCTGAAGCCAAGTTTTACTTGTAATAAGGTACAATTGCTGGGTTGCATCCAATGTCACATTCGCTTCATTGAGCTACAGTCACACTACAGCTCGCGATGCTTTGCGATGGGTCATCAATGAAAATGAGGCATTTTGGTGGCGATATACATGTGAGATAAAAGTTGTGGTCACACGGCAGGCGAACACTTCACTGTCACGCCTTTATGCACTTGAGTCTCGTGCAGCTTGAGCGGCCATGCATGCCCTCACGGAGCACATTGTGCGCACTCTCGGGATCCAGTTGTTATGGGAAACACCTGATGCTGATTTGAGCACAATCAGCATGCACAGATACGGATGCTGTTTTCACGGAGGCTTTGGGAAGTATCATCACCGTCACATTTGTTTCAAGTCATGTTTATAATGCTGTTTAAATACTCTGCTTTCCTTTACGTTTTGTTTTTGTAAATATCACGCCTGCTAATAAACACTCTTCCTGCACTTAGATCCGTCTACCGCTGTCTATCTTGTAGTGTCCTGATCCCCAGATCTTATACCAGAAACACATAAAAAGTTGTTCTCCTCCATGCTCTTCCAGGTTTTCATCTGTTTGCCCATGTAGAACGATGTCTGCAGCACCAGGTAGTTTGAGATGTCGGGGAACTCAATGGATGGATAATTTTCCAACTCGTAGGAAAAATCCTTCTTAATTAGCATGTAAGGATCTAATCCCATTGAGCGGTTTCTATATCCACTTCTTGATTTTAATAACTTGCTTGTTTGCTGGACACAAACATGGCAAGAAGTTCTTGTGTTAATGGACCAGACTCCACTTTTGGATCATTAATCCCTTTTGACTGAGAATGCCCTGCATACATGGGTTGGCTTCTGGCACATCCATACAGTTTTAAATACAATACCGACAATTAAAAACAGTTTGGTTTTTACCATATTTATTTAATTCGCTGGAAAAAATCATTACGTCCTTGCTTATTCAGTCAGTCCAGGATAAACTAGATCCTTATCAGTTTGCATACAAACAGAAGAGGAATACAAAGGATGCGGTGGCCACCCTCATGCACCTGGTGTCAAAACATCTGGATGCACCAAACAAAAGCTCATATGCAAGAGTGTTGTTCATCGATTTTTCCTCTGCATTAAATAATACAATAAAAAAATGACTTTCTGCTTTCAAAAATGCACCTTCTTGGGGTCAACTCCTACCTCATCCACAGGTACCACTCCTTCCTCACAAACAGACTACAGTTGGTCAAAATTAACAACACACATTCTCCCCTGACCAGTACAAACTGCAGGGTCCCACAGGGATGTGTAAGTTCCCCTGTGCTGTTCACCATCTACACCAATGACTGTCATAGAGGTGCCTAACCATCATCTTATTAAATTTTCAGATGACACAGCATTGGCGGCACTACTATCAGGGAGGGAACAACCGGGTCTGTATCGTGACTTTGTCAGGAGTCTGGTCAAGTGGTGTGATCAGAATGCACTTGTTTTAAACTTAGCCAAGACTGAGGAGGTCATATTTGGCCAACCTCAATTCACCATTGCTCCAGTTGTCATACATCAGGAGATTATCAAACAGTCTGATTCATTCAAATACTTAGGGGTGTATGTAGACAGTGCCCTCTCTTGGAATGCTCATGTGGATTATTTGTGCAACAAGTTGCAGCAAAGGATCTACTTTCTAAGGAGACTTCGAACCTTTGGAGCCAGTGCAGCTATTCTGGACCAATTTTACACAGCCACCATTCAGTGTGTGCTGTTGTACGGCAGCTCAGTGTGGTTCTGTGGCCTCTCATGCCCTTTTTCCACCAAAGCAGTTCCAGGGCTGGTTCGGGGCCAGTGCTTAGTTTTGAACCAGGCTTTCTGTTTCCACTGACAAAGAACTGGCTCTGGGGCCAGAAAAACTGGTTCCAGGCTAGCACCAACTCTCTGCTGGGCCAGAGGAAAGAACCGCTTACGTCAGCAGGGGGGTGGAGTTGTTAAGACCAACAACAACAACAAGACCGCGAAAGATCGCCATTTTTAAGCGACGAGAAGCAGCAGCTGTACAAACGCGAAGTCATCCATTATTATTATTATTTTTGCTGCTGTTGCTTCTTCTGTGTTGTTTTTGCTTCGATATTCGTGCCAAGGTTTATGCAAATGTAGCGACGTAACTGACGTATACAGCGACGTAATGACGTATACAGCGACGTAATGACGTGGCTTCCCTTAGCACCGCGAGCGATGGAAAAGCAAACTGGTTCTCAGCTGGCTCGCAAGTTGAACGAGTTGTGAACCAGCACCAGCACTGGCCCCGAACCAGCCCTGGAACTGATTTGGTGGAAAAGAGGCATCAGTGCAGCTGAAGAACAGGATATTGAGGCTTCTTAACATCTGCTCCAAAATTGTGGGCCACTCGGTGGAGAACAAATTCACTGAGCTGTGCAGAAAACAAGCTGTACAATTAGCAGACAAAATCTTCATGGATCCAGCTCATGTGTTGAACAGTGAATTTGAGCTTTTGCCCTCTGGGAGGCGTTTCAGAGTGCCTTGTTACAGAAGGAACAGATACAAGAACTCCTTTGTGCCACATTCCATTACACTCTTAAACCAGAGGAAGAGCAAATGAGCACATTATTGTAGATCACATACTAGTTTTTTTCAACTACTTTAAAAAAATTTTTTTTATGATGAATGTTTGTTGATGATGTTTGATGCGTGTTGTTTCTATGTCTTGGGGGGCATCTGGTAGATCATCTCATCTCATTATCTCTAGCTGCTTTATCCTGTTCTACAGGGTCGCAGGCAAGCTGGAGCCTATCCCAGCTGACTACGGGCGAAAGGCGGGGTACACCCTGGATAAGTCGCCAGGTCATCACAGGGCTGACACATAGACACAGACAACCATTCACACTCACATTCACACCTACGGTCAATTTAGAGTCACCAGTTAACCTAACCTGCATGTCTTTGGACTGTGGGGGAAACCGGAGCACCCGGAGGAAACCCACGCGGACACGGGGAGAACATGCAAACTCCACACAGAAAGGCCCTCGCCGGCCACAGGGCTCGAACCCGGACCTTCTTGTTGTGAGGCAACAGTGCTAACCACTACACCACTGTGCCGCCCCTTGGTAGATCATCTCATCTCATCTCATTATCTCTAGCTGCTTTATCCTGTTCTACAGGGTCGCAGGCAAGCTGGAGCCTATCCCAGCTGACTACGGGCGAAAGGCGGGGTACACCCTGGACAAGTCGCCAGGTCATCACAGGGCTGACACATAGACACAGACAACCATTCACACTCACATTCACACCTACGGTCAATTTAGAGTCACCAGTTAACCTAACCTGCATGTCTTTGGACTGTGGGGGAAACCGGAGCACCCGGAGGAAACCCACACGGACACGGGGAGAACATGCAAACTCCGCACAGAAAGGCCCTCGCCGGCCACGGGGCTCGAACCCGGACCTTCTTGCTGTGAGGCGATGGTGCTAACCACTACACCACCGTGCCGCCTTGGTAGATCATTCATCTCATCTCATTATCTCTAGCCGCTTTATCCTTCTACAGGGTCGCAGGCAAGCTGGAGCCTATCCCAGCTGACTATGGGCGAAAGGCGGGGTACACCCTGGACAAGTCACCAGGTCATCACAGGGCTGACACATAGACACAGACAACCATTCACACTCACATTCACACCTACGGTCAATTTAGAGTCACCAGTTAACCTAAACTGCATGTCTTTGGACTGTGGGGGAAACCGGAGCACCCGGAGGAAACCCACGCGGACACGGGGAGAACATGCAAACTCCACACAGAAAGGCCCTCGCCGGCCACAGGGCTCGAACCCGGACCTTCTTGTTGTGAGGCAACAGTGCTAACCACTACACCACTGTGCCGCCCCTTGGTAGATCATCTCATCTCATTATCTCTAGCTGCTTTATCCTGTTCTACAGGGTCGCAGGCAAGCTGGAGCCTATCCCAGCTGACTACGGGCGAAAGGCGGGATACACCCTGGACAAGTCGCCAGGTCATCACAGGGCTGACACATAGACACAGACAACCATTCACACTCACATTCACACCTACGGCCAATTTAGAGTCACCAGTTAACCTAACCTGCATGTCTTTGGACTGTGGGGGAAACCGGAGCACCCGGAGGAAACCCACGCGGACACGGGGAGAACATGCAAACTCCACACAGAAAGGCCCTCGCCGGCCACAGGGCTCGAACCCGGACCTTCTTGTTGTGAGGCAACAGTGCTAACCACTACACCACTGTGCCGCCCCTTGGTAGATCATCTCATCTCATCTCATTATCTCTAGCTGCTTTATCCTGTTCTACAGGGTCGCAGGCAAGCTGGAGCCTATCCCAGCTGACTACGGGCGAAAGGCGGGGTACACCCTGGACAAGTCGCCAGGTCATCACAGGGCTGACACATAGACACAGACAACCATTCACACTCACATTCACACCTACGGCCAATTTAGAGTCACCAGTTAACCTAACCTGCATGTCTTTGGACTGTGGGGGAAACCGGAGCACCCGGAGGAAACCCACGCGGACACGGGGAGAACATGCAAACTCCGCACAGAAAGGCCCTCGCCGGCCACGGGGCTCGAACCCGGACCTTCTTGCTGTGAGGCAATGGTGCTAACCACTACACCACCGTGCCGCCTTGGTAGATCATGTAAATCAAATTTCGATTTTACAGATAATAAAGTTTTATCTTATCTTAAAGCAAAAAAAAAAAGTTTGAGAATCCCTGCTTTACCGGATGCATCGTGTGCGTATGTTGAACACGACACAAATTTCATCATTTGCACAGTCTGCGCGGACAGTCTGTGCAGCACCCAGATTTTATGCCCATGCAGACTGTGCACGTTGACTGTGCATCTGCCAAACTGAGCATGCACTAACACCCATCCAGGAGTGGTATTATGCATGGGTTCAGCTTGTGCACTGATGCATCTGTAAAATCAAGTATACTCTGGAGACGCACATTGGGCAAGTTGGTATCTGTGTTACACAAAGCCATGTCCACAGATGTATACTTGGGCCTTTGCAAGTAAAAGGTGCATTAACAATTATAAGTTAATGGGTGTGTACACTGGTCCCTCCCCCACCCCGAAAACATTTCTAGGTTTTTCACCCGAATTTTGTTGGTTGTTACATCAAATTAAAGGTGGAAAAAGATCTGACATGATTTATCTTGGTTTGACTTGTTGTTGTCAGATATTTGCGTTTTAAGTTTTCTGCTTATAATTTCTGGGAAAACAGTGATTTTCCCAGA
This sequence comes from Neoarius graeffei, assembly GCF_027579695.1. Classification (NCBI taxonomy): domain Eukaryota; kingdom Metazoa; phylum Chordata; class Actinopteri; order Siluriformes; family Ariidae; genus Neoarius; species Neoarius graeffei. The sequence continues at coordinate 72,896,015 of NC_083572.1, forward strand.
GGGCACTGAACAACTGAAGACTGGAAAAAGACCAGGTGATTTGTTTTTTTCTTAATAGTCAACTATCAAGTTTGGGTGAGCCTGTGCCCATGATAGCCTCAGATTTCTGTTCTTGGCTTACAGGAATGGAAACCAATGTGGCCTTTTGCTGTTGTAGGTCATCCATCTCAAGATTCCATGTTTTGTGCATGCTGAGATGCCTTTCTGTTCACCATGGTTGTAAAAAGAGTGATCATTTGAGTTACTGTACCCTTCCTGGCAGCTCAAACAAGTCTGGCCATTTTCCTCACCCACCCCCAGCATGGACTGTTCACACTTCTACCCTTGGGCCGGAGGTACAGAAGTGTGAAATGTAAGACTGTCAGACTAAGGCCAAGTTTACATTAGACCGTATCTGTCTCGTTTTCTTCGCGGATGCACTGTCCGTTTACATTAAACCGCCTGGAAACGCCGGGAAACGGGAATCCGCCAGGGTCCACGTATTCAATCCAGATCGTGTCAGCTCCGGTGCTGTGTAAACATTGAGAATACGCGGATACGCTGTGCTGAGCTCTAGCTGGCATCGTCATTGGACAACGTCACTGTGACATCCACCTTCCTGATTCGCTGGCGTTGGTCATGTGACGCGACTGCTGAAAAACGGCGCGGACTTCCACCTTGTATCACCTTTCATTAAAGAGTATAAAAGTATGAAAATACTGCAAATACTGATGCAAATACTGCCCATTGTGTAGTTATGATTGTCTTTAGGCTTGCCATCCTTCCACTTGCAAGTGGTAAGTGATATGCGCCGGGATCACACACACAGCGGCTCAGTCCCGAATCACAGCTTGTGCACTACACTCGCGCGCTCTGTGAGCTGCGCAAGGCCGGAGTGCGCACCCTCCAGAGGGCACTCGCTGTTCAGGGCGGAGTGATTTGGAGCGCAGGATGCCTGCGGAGCTGAGCGTATCCGTGTATTGGTATTGCTGTGTGCACGCAAATCGTGTATTGGTGTTGCTGTGTGCACACTAATCGTTTTAAAAACGTTAATCTGATGATCTGCTGATACGGTCTAATGTAAACATGGGCTAAAGAACTCTTTCTTTCCCACCGCCATCAGACTCCTGAACAGCTGACAGAAGTCTATAACCATGGACTACTTCCCTGTAAACGGTCCTTGACTGTTTACATTTGTTTGCACATATTTGCACATTACCGCCCTTTTTTGCTGCTACGTCCGATCCTTGCTTTATTGTTGTATTATACTGCCTATTTTTCACTACATTTACCTTTATTTTGTACTATACAGTTTTATTTTTTGCTTTTATTTTGCACTACATTGTCTTTACTTTGGATTATTTCTTCTGCCTATTTATTTATTTGTATTTGTAATTGGCATTCATGGTAGACAGCAAACTAAGAGTTTCATTGTGCAAGAGGACGTGTCTTTACTGTGCACATGACAAACACTTTGAACTTGAACTTTCCTCAGACCTCTCTTAACAATGCCAAGATCAGTTTCTGAAATAGTCAAACCAGCCCACCTGGCACACCATAGTTAAAATCACAGAGAGAACATTTTTCCCCCAGTCTGAGGTTTGACGTGAACATACACTGAAGCTCTTGACCTGTATCTGCATGATTTTATGCATTATGCTGCCAGATGATTGGATACCACGTGTTCCTATCTCAGTGAGGTGTGTATACACAGTGTTTGTATATACTGTTAAAGTGCATATCCTGGACCAAATTCGTTGTTTTCTTTTTATATGAAAGTATGTCCCTTTACACACTCATCCAGAAGGGTAATTTTGCACAAGGCCATCTGTCTACAGCAGAAAAAAAAAAATAACAAAACACGTCTGGAAAAATCCCAAGGGAGTCTGGAGCCAGATTCGTGACGTCGGCTGCGCGAGCTTGCACGGTTTCAGTGCACAGCCTGTGTAGACCAAGTTTAGCAGCTAGCGATTTTGCACTGAAATATGGAATTGTCACCTGAGCACAATGTGGAAAACGATGAGTGCTAATCCCATCAAGATTGGTGTTGCTACACCCTCCTACGATACATCTGTTAACCATTTTAATAATTACGCGATAACGTTGAAGAAATTTGCAGAAAACCACCAGGTCGTTTTCTCATAAACAAACCAGTGCTGACGTAGGATTCAGAGGGAGGCGTCCCGCACGCGACGTCACGAAAATCAATGTTTCCCGGGAAATTCAAATGCCAAGTTTTTTCAGAGGCGGACCAATTCGCCTCAAATGGCTTGACTTCAACTGAATTGTTCTGGTATTGTGCAAGGTAAAAAAATTGCACATAATGCAAAATGTGACAGATATTTGACCAAAGTTTAATATAAAATAGGAGAATTACATTAATCTTGCTCCTGAATTTACCCGTGATATGCACTTTAAAATGCTTGACCTTTACTTCTGGTTGAGATACATACAAAACAGAATCATATTACAGTTCAAGAAAATCTTTCAGAAGTATATGCATGTTAGAAAATGCCAATGTTTGGCTGTGTAGGATTTTACCAGACCACCACCCATTTAGCATAAACAGTTAACCATATTCAAGAGCCAAGAGTGCAGTGAGTTGTATAAAGGATAAGCAATATAAAAATCTGCTTTCAAATTTTAAAAAGCATTTTAAATGCTTTTTAAAATGTAATTAAATTTTTTTTAATTTAATTAATTTTTTTAAATTATTTAAAAATTTGAATTTTTAAACATTTAAATCTAATAATTAAAATAATTAAATGTAAATTATTTAAAATTGTAAACAATTTTTTTTATTTAAAAATAAAATAATTTATGAAAATAATTATTAAAATTTTTATAAATAATTTTTTTATTTTTAAAATAAAAAAATATACATTATTTTTATTTATAAATAAATAAATACATTTTTGTTGTAATAAAAACAAACAAACAAAAAATCGGTTTTTGTTTCTGTTCTTATGCTGTTTTGAGTTTTAAAAAATGGTGTCTTTGTAGTTGAGTGCAAAGCAGCAGCTCATGTGCATGTGATTTGAATTTTGGGCCTTTAACATGACCCTTAACCACAGACTACTTGGCTGTGAAGCTTGGATTATATCGTACCTAAAGCGTCGGTCACAACCGGCCGTACGTGCTCCTATGGCCAGTCTACGTGCAAAAAATGCAAGAAACGCACGGAGGGTGCGTGTGACGTGCTGATTTTCAAGCCGTAGACTGGCCGCAGAGGTTCTTTGTCATGTCAAACAAACTCTATGGGTGCTTACGTTTTTTTCAGGTTGCAAGACAAACTTACGGCCAACGTGTGTCTTTCTCCACGGACAAAAAAAACCGCAGCGATTTGGGAAACGCCAAAAATCGCACAGCCAAAAAATCGTCCGTCCAGTTGTGACCTAGGCTTTAACAGTGATGTAATTCTGGATAAAAGGGTCCAAAGGTAATGCAAATGATTAAAAGGAAATGTAAAAAAGTGTCAGTTCACACTCAAGCCCTCTCACCACAATGTCCTCAGGAAAGAGGTTGTCGCTGAAGGAGCCATCATCAAAGTTGACCTCATAAAATGTCTCTTTTGTCAGCTGAACCACATCACATTGGTAGTAGCGTCCGTTTTTGTGCTTGCAGATCACCCTCTGGCCTGCACTGATTTCCATCATGGCCTCTTTTTTCCTCTGTTTGAGAAAAAGGGAGAGAATCAAATTTTACTCACAAAAAAAGGCTACAAAAAACAGGCTAATTCTACTAACACTCTATGAAATAAGTATTGTTTTTTTTTTAAAACAGGAATTTAATCAAGCTTATTATCTTAAAAAAAAACCACAATATTTTAGTTAACTAATCTCTGACAGTAAAAACATAGACAAGAAGACAGAGTCATCTATATCCCCCACCCTATATACCAACTATATACCAAATTTCAAGATATTATTTGTCACATTTTTTTTTCCAAGTTCTGCTGCAGGAAATCAGCCCTCCCCCTTTACACTGATCTCAGCAGCCCATAGCATAAACCCACCAGACCTTTGGTCCAGGTGAGCTAAAAATTAGTTTCTTACATTTCTTAGTATCAAAAAGCACATATACATTACCTAATCAACACATCTACCAACTTTCAAGACCATACCGCTCATAGTTTTCAAGTTCTGCTCCGGAAACAAAACCTACCCCTAAGACTAACCTGAGAGACTAAATCTGAAATTGTTTCCATGGAAACATGAAAAATTTTAATTTCTCAGTATGAAAAGGCACATCTACATCACCTTGTTAGCATGTATACCAAGTTTCAAATCCGTATCATGAATAGTTTTGGATATATGCTCCGGAAACGAACACTGCTCTTCGAAACTAAGTCAAAATCTACTTTTTATGTAAAAAATTGAAAAAAAACTTTATTTTTCAAAAATCCAAAATAGCAAAAGGCACCAGTTCACATGTTGCCTGATATGCATACAAAGTTTCATGACGTTATCGTCAGTAATTTTAAAGATATAGCCCGGAACAAAAACGTGACCGGATGGCGTTTCTATATCCCCCCCACCAAACTTTGTTTGGGCGGGGGATAATAATGCTGCTCCATTTGTGCAACTCTGATTGGACAGTGAATACATAGGTACTCTCCTCTAATTTTGTACCTCTGAATGGACAGGGCCTTTGTGACGGCAACAAGTGACATAGACGATGAAAGGCCAGTCATCCGGGTGCATAAGGACGCCTGCAGCCTGGGCACAGGTAGGGTGATACGAGGTGGGGCAGCGGCCATGGGAACACTGCACACAGCAGCCCGTCGTCTTCTTCATCCGCCTCTTACAGTAGTAACATTTCTGTAAAAAACACACTGTCAATGAGTGACACACATTAAGTGACACAATGGTAAAGAATGTGAACTTGATATATTGAACAGAGCACAATAACAGCATTATAGTTCAAACATCCAGAAATTCAGTTTGTGTCGTTGTAATTACTGTAATCTTAAATATTTCCTTTTAAGGCGAACACACGGCTGCCTTAACTCTCAGTGAGGAAACCTACTGTATTCACCTCTGACTAGCAAAGTGAATCCCAAGTTACTTAAATCGGAAAGGCGTTTTGGTTGATATGCAACATGAGCTACTATCTCGATATCACTACTGCCTTCAAATTTTGGCAATAATTTACCCACCAGTACCTTTTGCTCACCTCTTACACCTTTGTCTATATTGTTAGAAAAACTTTGGAGTTAGGAATCTATTTGTGACATTTTCTGCTTCTCGTGTAGCTCATGTAGGTACAGTCCCTTTAGAAACTACATTTCCCATCAGCCCACTTCCGCGTTGACCTGCGTCACGCCGGGGCGGGATCACCACCACGTCCTCTCTGAAAGCATAAGACAAAGAGAAATGCCCAGCTCTTCCTCTTTCCGTCTCTGGACCGGTGGTCTTCAGACAAAAAGAGACTGCTTGCTTTGCGGGCAAACCCGAAAACACCTCTTTCTTGCAAGATCCACCATTCAGCACAGTTTCTTTGTTTACCACTGGCCACGGTAAAAATCCAGAATAGCGCGATTTTAAACTCAACTTGAGTTATAACCCGTTTATTCGTATTACAAGTGACGTCACGACTGCCGCTCAAATGCAGTTTTTAATTAAAAGTTGCAAGCGACCGGATTCCTTCTGACCAAAGCGCTGTGCATATTATTCTGATCAGAGACTTTTCCTCACGAACACTGAAGTTCGGACCGAGAATCCTCTGCTTTCCACGGAAACGACCCAAGTGCTCCGCTGGACCAGAAAGTTCTCTGCGCCTTCTACCGAAGCAGCTCACGTGTTTCACTACGGTGAAAAACTCAGTAAGACTAGGCATATTTTGGGCATAATTAAAAACTAGTCTTAGGAATTAGCTTTATGAAGTAGTGTGAATTTAACTCAAACTGTTTAATTGTGCACACTGTAGACACTTAGTGTGTTGAGTTGATCATTGTGTTCTACAATTGTTCTCTCTCCGTTGTTTTAATAGATAGATTGCTGCATGCTTCTTTGCTATCTTTTCCAACACTCTTAGTTTCATTATTATCAAGATTTCAGGGGATTTGATAATGTTATAAGTAGGTGGAATTCCTTTGTCTCAAGGCAAACCACAAGGTGATTCACCTTCCCCCAACACCTCAGATAACATTCCAAACTTTACAGACCCCTCACACACACACACACACACACACACACGCGCGCTCTTACACACACATACACTACCTCACTGTTTTACTGCTGATTTAGTATCATTGTTATAATAAATTCATTTATTAAACAAACTGTGTATTTATTTGTGTGCATAATATTTCCGAAGTCACCCAATCTCCCAAAGAATTCAAAAAGGTGCATATAAGTTATGTAATACGGTAAGTGATCATAATAATTCGGAATATACCATAATTTAGCTGTTTGGTAATTTGTTATTAAGCACCAGGATTAATGGTATGATTCACTTTGAATGATTCACTACTTTGAATGATTCACTGATTTGATTCACTTGAACGATTCACTTGAGTGATTCACTTCAAACGATTCAAATGAGACTGATTCATTTTAATTATTAACCTTCAAATTTAATGAGACTGATTTAATGAGATCACTTAATAATTACCAAATGTACCTACAGTAAATTGGTGCCCTGTGTGAGGCGATTGGCTTGTTGACTTCTTGAATATTGTTGCAACAACAAATAAACTATCAGTTAATTCAGCAACTGCTAAGGTATATCCCCAGGTGTGTTAAAACGGTTAACAGTAGCGTGATAACCATATCACAAATACTCATAACCTATTCAACTTAGGATAAGAGAGCATTTACAAACAAACCTTTTTAATTGATTACATAGTTAATGTTAATTAATAACCATTAATTAATAAATTAACTAATTGATTAATTAATTACCTAGTATCCAGCCTAAGCAAAATGGCATCCCCGCGTGTCTCAGAAATTGAAGACAACGCTCAAGACGTGTCTCTTTTGAGGTCATCGCAGACCTCATTCATTGCTCTGCCTCCGAAAGGTCAAGCATTAAGGACATGAGTAGGCGTGAATGCCAAATTAACATAATCAACTCAATAAAACATATGAGAGATCCAAAGAGAACAACTATTAGTGTCCAAGAGGCACTCGGTAAGCTATTCCTTTTTCACTTCCAGGATACTGATCTAGAGATCAGATCCCTCCGTGGAGAGGTTGACAGGCTGACCACCAGCAACGCCGAGCTGGCAGCCGATGTCAATGATTTACATAGGGAGTGTAGTCTCTTGAAGAACTCCCTTGATTGCGCCAAAAGGCTAGAGAAAGCCGAAATGGCTGCCAAGAGGGCTGCTGAGGAGCAGACCCCCCGAGAAGAGCGCGTGGGGCGTGAAAGACCCCCAACAATGCGCCGAAGCTCAGAGCGGGAAGCGGCGTCCGAACCGGACACCGTGGATTACCTGGTCGAGGACCAGACATCCCGCCAAACTCCATCAACTCGCTACACGACTCCGTCGTCGTCTAGCCAAGATGGAGCCGTCCTGCGCTCATCCCGAGCCCAGGCCCGTAGCACACCCAGGTCAGTGCGCTACAGTATCCCTGATCCATCCTCGGATGAATCAGGCTACGCATCTCGTGTGAAACTGGAGCGATTCCAGAGTAGCTCCGACAGTGAGTATTCAGAGGAGCGAAGGAGGCCACACAAGGACGTGCACCAAGCCCTCCGCATATGGCAAATTGACCTACTTGCCCAAGATATCGAGCGATTTGATCCCGATAATAAAAGAACCAATGTAAATGATTATTTACGAGAAATTGACCGATGCCTGATAGACCTACCGAAAGCCACAACGCGAGAAAAACTCAAACTGATCTGGAAGACCTCCAGTAGCAGCGTCCGTGCGTTTTTAGAGACACTACCACCAAATGTTCACGATAGTTACTCGAAACTTTGCAATTACATGAGAGAAGAATATGCGCTGTACACGGATGAAACCTCCGCGACATTGTGTGCTATACAAACCAAACAAAAACGGTCTGAGGCGCCTCGTGAATATTATAGACGGCTATGTACTGCCCATTTCCAGGGTGGTAGCGCACCAGGCTTGGAAGAAGATAGAGGCTTCAAATCCCTCTCCTTGCATAACCTCCACCCAAGCGTGCGGACCCATGTCACACTGACGTGTCGACAAGGTTTCTACTCGATGAGGGACACTAGGCAACTAGCCCAAATGACCTGGGAGATCATTGTCAAAACCGCAAACGGAAACGATGATGAACCCAGAGTCCTTAGTTTTCAGGGTGAGGACAAGCCCCCGCTAACTTTAGAAGAAGGTGAAGCTCCAAAAGGGGGACCCACCTGGAGAAACTACAGTCCAAACCGCCCCTTGCCGAGCCATCACCAAGGTGAGTGGGAGAATCGGCAAGGTAAGGCCAGGAGAGACCGATGGCAAGGCCATAGTGACCATGGCAACCGCTCATCAGATGACAATGGTCACAAGGAACAAAACGGTTGGCAGCAAGACCGTCATCCCCGCTCTGGCCAGAGATGGCAGGAGCGCTCCAACCGTAGCTACCCACGTAGGCGTAGAGGGGACCGAGACAGTGACTCGGACCAACCTGATGAGTCCCACTCAGAGCTGGACTCTTTGAAGGCCTGCCTGGCTGAATTTAGAAGACTGTTACAGGAACAGTCAAATTCCTCAACAGACAAAACAAAAGAGCTCAAGAAAAATGACAAAAGCTATCCGTTAGCATGACTAGGCCAGGAACCACGGGTATATCCCGTGAAAGGGGGAGGAGATCCCTCTGAAACAGCAGGCGAGGGTCAGGATGTAGGGCCCCCCCCGGTGGTGAAGGCAAACCCACAAAACGTGCCTCTCACGTGCGCTAAAGTCTTCGCCACCATCTCTCAGACACGGCTCTCACAAAGCGACCCAATCCCAACCAAGCCCTGCAACCTAAACTTAGTCAGCTTCACACAAATCAAAATCCCACAGTCGTTGGATCCTACAAAACATGCACAAACCCGTTGCGACGAGATTAGTGCGAACACCGATCAACCAAGCGCCACGCGAGATCAAATTTCCGATGAACTTCAGTTCATGTCTTTGCACACCGAGTCCGGTGTCGAAACACCTGACATCGCGATTCCCCCTAGTGGCCACAATTCTTTGAAAAACCTCCCTCTATCCATCGACTCAGACACAGACACCCATTTCACTGCTGGTGTAATGGCTGCGCTGTGGAACATGTTAGGCGTCGAGGCAAAATTCCATATCGCGTACTACCCTCAATTCTCTGATCAGGCTGAACGAGCCATTCAAACCATTGTGAGCATGTTGCGAAAATATGTCACAAACCATGGTAAAATTTGGGATGTGAAACTTCCCTTGGTGCTAAGGGCCATTCGGTCCACCCCTCAGTGCGCCACTGAAGTCACACCCTTTGGGATGATGACTGGGCGAGAGACGGTTCTTCCCCCGCATCTCCTATACAAACCAGAGGCCATGAGCGTCGCAATTGCATACACCGCACATCAACATGTCGCCGACCTACGACGCCACCTACAGTCAACCTTTACAGGTGCCCAAAAGAATCTCGATTCGAGCGTAGAAGGACAAAAAGCCTACTACGCCCGAATCTCAGAGAAGTTCCTACCACCCTGGTCGAGACCTTTCGATCGTGGGAAAACCGTTCCCTGTCACGTGTCGCATTAGGACATCCAGACCTAATCAAATGCTTTCATATCGATGAGTCCATAGTAATCGAATCAAACCTCTGAACAGTCCTCACTCCAAAAAGGGGGACGATAGCTAGGCCCATCCTGTCCACCTAGCTTGTACGCATCACTCAACCATAAGCGTACACTAACATTCCCAGTCAGACTTACCAACCCAATGAAGTAATAACCCTTCGGTATAACATGGCAGATAAAATACTAAAATCCGCTATTATTACTAGTTACTCATTTGCTCCTCCTACTCAAGCAAGTAGGATGCTTCTTTGCTTTGCTCCTGCTTTCTTGATCTTTCTTTCTATACTTTACTTTCTCATTTAATTTCCACTATTTTTTCATTTTATTTTTCATCTTTATCAGCTTTTAATTGAATTTTAATTTAATTTCCACTATTTTTTCATTTTATTTTTCATCTTTATAAGATAAGTTAGCTTTTAAAACAAAATGCCAGGGGACAAAAAATCCTGCAGAAAATGCATGGAACTAGAACAGAGGATTTCTATCCTGGAATCAAAGATTGATGCTCTGCCAAAGACGAACGAATTAAAAGCGATATCTCAGGAAAGGAGTACAGAAACAGTGGCTGAGAATGCAGAGATTGCACTCCGACAGACCGATGGCATTGCAGATCGAGTGGATGAATTCATCGATCAAGCTGGGCAAAATGTGAGTACAGAAAACTGGCAAATGATGGGTGGCAAGCCCAAAAATAAAAACAGAAGAGTAATTACCTCAACACCAGCTCGTTCTACAAATTACAATAGGATTTACAATCCTATGGAAAATTCACAGCCCATAAGGCTTCAGAACAAATTTGAATGCCTCAGGGATGTGGAAGAGGATTTTTCAAGCGGACAAACACATTGTAAAAAGAGATCGCACCAAGATCGAAGAGCTGTGGGAAGAGGCAAAAAGCAGCTCGTAACACCACCTGATCCCACAACCCTTGTTCTTGGTGATTCCACTGTAAGACATTTAAAAGGTCATGGGATGATTATTTGCTGCCTTCCAAATGCATCCATCTCAGACACCAAAGACAGCATTTTGAAACTCATGTCCAAGTATAAAACTATCAAACGTATTGTTGTGCATGTGGGAGCAAATGATGCTTTCAGAAAACAGCTGTTTGTCCAAGATGATTTCAGAAAACTTTTTTCTGATCTCTATAAGACTGGAATACAATCTTTTATTAGTGGCCCACTCCCAGCGAGAGGAAGTTTTGCATTTTCTCGACTCTTCAGTCTTAACACCTGGCTTGGAAAAACTTGTTTTTCATTTGGTATGAACTTCATAGACAATTTTAACCTTTTCTGGAATCGCAGAGAATTCTTCAAGCCAAATAGCACTGAACTCAGCTGGATTGGAGCCAAGGTCTTAGTAGACCATTACAGACTTGCAATCTTTTCTCAGCCAGCATTGAGGAAAACAGTTGATAAAATGTCGCAGACGGACATAGTTACAAAAAACAATACCTCTGCAAAGCCAAAACAATCATCTTTGCAAGTCGTCATCAAGGACACACAGACATCTGACCTGCCAGACTGCCAAGATTCAAAGACAGACTGCCAAAAATCAGAGACAAACTGCCATACAAAGAACTCACCAATTTCTCGCTCTTCTGACTTCACTGCGCCATCTCCATCTCCCACACGCATGGATTTCCCTAATAGTATGCAAAGATTGCTCCAAATGGCTACACTCTCTTTTTCCAGCCCAAATCTGTCGCGACAAGCAGTGTACCCAGTTCATCAAAACTGTGTTCGCCCAGGACTTTCAGCTGGCTCACCATCTAAAAGATACATGTCATCTCCAATCCTTTCACCCTCAAACCAAATGGAACATTTAGAAAGTCTTGTTTGATGTACTCTGGGTCCCTGCAAATGGGTGTAGTTTTGAAAACCAGCTGGGACCCAATATGCCTATGCCATTTTCTATTCCTGTGTTGATAAGAAATAGAAAACATAGAGCACATTTAACCCAGGGGGTAAACCAATCTAATCTCCTTCCTGTTTCAAAACAATAGAGTGCACAAGCAGATATTACTTCTAGACTTTCTGTAAAGCTAGCTCTTCTGAACGTTAGATCACTTTTAAACAAGTCATTTTTAATTAATGATCTTATCTGCAAACACAATCTTGATTTTTTGCTTCTAACTGAAACTTGGCTGGATCAAGCTAATAGTGCTACCACCCTTATTGAAGCAGCTCCCCCAAATTTTAATTTTTTGAATGTTACCCGACAGGGGAAAGGTGGAGGGATCGCAAATATATTCAAAGTTTCTTTTCAGTGTAAACAATCCTCACTTGGTGATTTTACATCCTTTGAACACTTATGTGCACTTGTTACATGCTCTCCTAACATATTATTATTAACTATTTATAGGCCTCTGAGACATTCAGCCAAAGTCTTTCTTGAAGAGTTTGGTGAACTATTGTCAGTCATTTGCTTAGAGTTTGATTGTCTTATTATATCTGGGGATTTTAACTTGCATGTAGATAATACTGAAAACACTTATGCCAAAGAACTACTTGCACTTATTGACCACTTCAACCTAGTACAACATGTACAGGGGCCGACCCACTCTCGTGGTCATACCCTTGACCTCGTCATCACAAAGGGTCTTACTGTTTCTACTACTGTTGTTGACCTGGCCTTATCTGATCATTTTTGTGTTTTCTCTGATGTTTCTATGTCTCCTCACATTCAGAACAGCTTAACGACTATGGGTAGGAGAGTCATAAAAGACAACACATGTGCTCTCTTTGAGCAAGCTCTCTCTCAGAACTCAACCAAAATGTCAGACTCTGTAGATGATTTACTGGAAATTTTTAATTTAAATATGACCCAAATTATGGATGATATTGCTCCATTCAAAATCAAAAGAGTCAATGATAAGCAGAAAGCACCATGGAAGTAGTACCCGGCTGTTAAATTGCTAAAGAGAGAATGTAGAAAGACTGAAAGAAAATGGCGCAAATCTAAACTTCACATCCATTATCAAATCCATAAAGAGATGCTTTGTAATTATAATTATGAAATTCGTAAAGCAAGACAGTCTTTCTTCTCCAACATCATAAACAGGAATATGAACAATGCCCGTGTGCTATTTTCAACAATGGAGAAGCTAACTAATCCCCCACCACAATTAGCACCTGAACTTCTCTCAGTTAATAAATGCAATGAGTTTGCATCCTTCTTCAAAGGTAAAATTGATAAAATACGGCAGAATATTGCTCATAATATATCTCAGTTGCAAAAAATTGAAAAACTGCAATCACCAATGACACAGATAGATAACTTCAACACAATGTCAGAATTTTGTTTAATTGATTATGAGACTCTTGAAAAAACTGTACAAAATCTCAGTTCCTCAACATCTGAATTGGACATTCTGCCCACCAACTTTTTTAAGTCTGTTCTTCATCTTATAATTACAGATGTGCTTCAAATTATAAATACATCCCTAGAGACTGGCGTTGTTCCTGTGTCCCTGAAAAAAGCCGTTGTAAAGCCCCTACTTAAAAAAAATAATCTGGATCCTTCAGTATTAAATAACTACAGGCCAATATCAAATCTACCATTCATCGGGAAAATCCTTGAAAAAATTGTCTTCAATCAATTAACTGCCTTCTTGATATCAAACAGCCGTTTTGATAATTTTCAGTCAGGATTTCGTGCCAATCATAGCACTGAAACAGCGCTGATTAAAGTTATTAATGACATACGTCTTAATACTGATGCAGGCAAAACATCGGTCCTGGTATTACTGGACCTCAGTGCAGCTTTTGATACTGTTGATCACAACATACTGCTATATCGACTTGAACACTGGGTTGGATTGACTGGTAAAGTTATCAATTGGTTAAATTCATACTTAAAAGATAGAAGCTTCTTTGTTACCATGGGAAATTGTTCCTCAACGTCAATGTCCTTGACCTGTGGTGTCCCCCAGGGGTCGATTCTTGGACCATTACTTTTCAACCTTTATATGCTCCCACTTGGGCAAATTATCAATAACAATTCAATTTTGTATCACTGCTATGCAGATGACATCCAAATTTATTTTGCTTTATCACCTAATGATTATGCCCCCCTTGAATGTCTCTACCAGTGTATCGATCAAATCAACAACTGGATGTCACAAAATTTTCTTCAGCTGAACTCAGATAAAACAGAAGTAATTCTATTTGGAAAAAAAATGAAAGACTCAGGATTACCACTATTCTTGACACAAAAGGGATTTAAACTAAAGAAATGGTTAAAAATCTTGGTGTTTTCATTGACAGCGAGCTAAACTTTGACAGTCACATGAAAGCAATCACTAAAACGGCATTTTAGCACCTAAAAACATTTCCAAACTAAGAGGACTTGTGTCAAAAAATGATCTGGAAAAACTGATACATGCCTTCATCTCTAGTAGGGTTGATTACTGCAATGGCCTTTTCACAGGCCTGCCAAAAAAGACCATCAAACGACTTCAGCTGGTTCAAAATGCAGCGGCTAGGGTTCTCACACGAACAAAAAGAACAGAGCACATTACTCCAATTCTAAGGTCCCTTCACTGGCTTCCAGTAAGCTACAGAATTGACTTTAAAGCATTGCTGCTGGTGTACAAATCTCTAAATGGTACAGGGCCCAATTACCTCTCTGATATGTTGCAGCGGCCTAACCCAATCAGATCTACCAGATCGCAACAGAAAAATTTACTATTAAAACCTGTTGTTAAAACAAAGTGTGGTGAAGCAGCTTTTAGCTACTATGCAGTACAGCTATTGAACCAACTCCCAGAGGACATTAAAAATGCTCCTGCTGTTGGCAGCTTCAAATCTAGGTTAAAGACCAAGCTGTTCTCAGATACTTTCTGTTAAATAATTAATATTGTCTTCTTTACATGTTTTATAATCTGTACTTTTACAGTCTCTGCATGTTTCAAATTTTACTTAACTTTTATTCCATTTTATTCTGCTGGTTTTTTTTCCCCCCTATTTGAAATTCTACTTCATTTTATTATTTTATTTCTACTATTGTTTAATTCTTATTATATTTCTTATGTAATTTTATTCTCTATTGTTTACTGTTTTGCTTTTACTTCTGTAAAGCACATTGAACTGCCACTGTGTATGAAATGTGCTATACAAGTAAACTTGCCTTGCCTAGTGTGTATTCATCGCAAATACACCTGGCATATAGTCTTGGCAGTGCTATCCTCATTTTTGTGAATCCACAAGACTTAGAGATGTGCACCTCCACTAAAGACATCCACTGGGTCTGCCTAGGCAACCCATACATGACACTACGCCAAGCCGGATAAGATGGTCTGCGTCCCTGACAGCTTTAGCCGCAGTAGCGCACGCTTTCTAGCCAGACCACCCACTGCTATCACCTTCCCAGAAGATTAGGTTTGCCAACCCAAACACTAATACTTCTTTCCTTCCTTCATTTCTTCTTTTTTATGCATAAGAAATTAAACACTACATGTTTCATGTTTAATTTTTTTTTTTATGTGATTTTGACCTAGTTAGCTAGAGTGATTATATGCCCAAAATGCCTATAGCGATTATATGTCCAAAATGCCTATATAGTGATTATATGCCCAAAATGCCTATATAGTGATTATATGCCCAAATGCCTCTGCCTCCAACTGTCTTACTGGAACTCATGAGTTTCAGGGATGTGATTTGGGGCTGGTGAAATTATCTGAAAATTGTGGCCGGGGGTCTGGGGGCTGCAGGCCCCCAGCTGGTCCAGGGCAGTGCCCTGGTGGGGGAACAAAGTAGTCAATGAACCAAAGTAGTCAAATTTTGAAATGCAAGGTAGAACTGATAATGTTTTATCATACGAGACGATAAAAAGGTTTTAGAAATCTCAAAATGTAAACAAAACACGTCCGGACAAAAAAAAAAAAATGTTTTCTGTGAAATTGACTCATATACAGAACTGTACAGTGTTCACTCACTTGAGGATTTTCATATGCAAGAATAAAAATCACTTTTTCACTAAACAACATTCACAAAAAATGTGTTTGCTGAATCCATTCAATCCAATCAGAAGTCTGTGAAGAAGCCAATATCTCTAATATTTCTACTCATATTTCTGAAAGGTGGGGTACACCCTGGACAAGTCGCCAGGTCATCACAGGGCTGACACATAGACACAGACAACCATTCACACTCACATTCACACCTACGGTCAATTTAGAGTCACCAGTTAACCTAACCTGCATGTCTTTGGACTGTGGGGGAAACCGGAGCACCCGGAGGAAACCCACGCGGACACGGGGAGAACATGCAAACTCCACACTGAAAGGCCCTCGCCGGCCATGGGGCTCGAACCCGGACCTTCTTGCTGTGAGGCAACAGCGCTAACCACTACACCACCGTGCCACCCTTAATTTTTTTTTATTGCTGTAAATTTTGTTAATTATGCCTTAGATATCACGGTAATGTGTAAATAATGTAATGTATCTACATTGGTTGTAAATTTAATTAAGTTCATTTCATTCATTCATTCATAATTATCATACTTTTAAAAAAAAATAATTTAAAAAATAATAAATAAATTTAACAACCTGGCTGATAACACTGGTCAAGATGATGTTGACACTTCTCTAAAACGAAACTAACTTTATATAGTAGCCTCCATATACACACACTGAAGGCTCAATCCCAAATCACTTCCTCCTTCTTATACAAGTGCCCTACACAGGGGGCCCCTGTCGTCTCTCTAGTGCACTCTATATGCCTTATGGAGCGGTTTGGTCTTCAGCGCAACAGATTTCCTCTTCATCAGCGCGGTGGAGCAACAGGACAGGGGGCGTTTCCAGCTGCGCAGCGCTCACTTTCACTTAGCCTGTTAGCCAGAGCAGGCAGCTGCAACACATATTTTGACTTTCTATGTAGCCAGAAGAAGCTATACATGCTCCAAAATAGGATTAAATTATAAATAAATGGCCTTGACAGACTTGTGTTTAAGCGGTGCGTTAAAGCTCTTGCTAGCTACATGGCTAAGTAGCAACAAGCCTGAGTGTGAAGTAACAGAACTTCACTGCTACTAGCAAGCCGTGCTAACTCAGGAGCTAACTCTGGTGTCGGGTCTGTTCCCTGAGCAAATGTTCCAGTCATTTTACACCCAAAGTGGAAATATTTCCGCGGACTAAATGACGAACAGCATCTCCTCCTCGCTTTCCTTTCCTCTCCGCCCAGCGCGCCGGTACGTGAACTCATTCCGGGTGACCGTCAGCCAACCTCTCGCCTCCCTAAACACACACACACACACACAAAGCCCACTAGCTCGACCCAGACAGCCATGTCCTGTCAAACACACTCGGCTCTGCCACGTCGGACAAAACGCACACATAAAAAGCTGAGTTTGTTCGTGACCAAACGACACACACTCACAGATAACACGCTGATGCGTAGAGGGGCTCCAGCAAGCACGCCATCTCTCTCTGCCCCTGAGCGAGAGACGATCCGCCCCGACCTGAACAAATGTCTCACGGTATTATGTCCAACGTCTGTAGCAACCTCTTTCTCCAACCATTCCCAGCGGAACTTGTTTTTCACTATTCTGTCGATTTCTTTAACTTGATTTGCATCTTTACGCTCGATCACGGAGGCTGCCATCTTTCAACTCTGTTTGAAGCGAGCTTACGTACAGCTATCTAACAAGCGCGTTCATTCGTTGTTACAGAGCGATGGGCCAATCACGTACCTCGTTTCATCTCAATGACGGAATTACTGAAAGTCGGAACGAATAGGATATGAATGCGGATATTTGAGCGAAAAATCGGAAAAATTTTTTTTTTCAAATTTTGAGGTGAAAAAAGCGGAATTCCGCGAATTCGCGGAAAAATCACATCCCTGGAGTTTACACAGTTTTCGCAGGACACCATGGACTGTGCAGAGCAAGGCTGCCTCAAGGACTATGGACATGCGGACTGTACGATACTGTGCTCTCAGTGCTACGACTCCATCATACCCCTGAGACCAAAAGGGGGATTGTAGGTACAGTCCCTTTAGAAACTACATTTCCCATCAGCCCACTTCCGCATTGACCTGCGTCACGCCGGGGCGGGATCACCACCACGTCCTCTCTGAAAGCATAAGACAAAGAGAAACGCCCAGCTCTTCCTCTTTCCGTCTCTGGACCGGTGGTCTTCAGACAAAAAGAGACTGCTCGCTTTGCGGGCAAACCCGAAAACACCTCTTTCTTGCAAGATCCACCATTCAGCGCGGTTTCTTTGTTCACCACTGGCCACGGTAAAAATCCAGAATAGCGCGATTTTAAACTCAACTTGAGTTATAACCCGTTTATTCGTATTAGAAGTGACATCACGACTGCCGCTCAAATGCAGTTTTTAATTAAAAGTTGGAAGCGACCGGATTCCTTCTGACTAAAGCGCTGTGCATATTATTCTGATCAGAGACTTTTCCTCACGAACGCTGAAGTTCGGACCGAGAATCCTCTGCTTTCCACGGAAATGACCCAAGTGCTCCGCTGGACCAGAAAGTTCTCTGCGCCTTCTACCGAAGCAGCTCACGTGTTTCACTACGGTGAAAAACTCAGTAAGACTAGGCATATTTTGGGCATAATTAAAAACTAGTCTTAGGAATTAGCTTTATGAAGTAGTGTGAATTTAACTCAAACTGTTTAATTGTGCACACTGTAGACACTTAGTGTGTTGAGTTGATCATTGTGTTCTACAATTGTTCTCTCTCCGTTGTTTTAATAGATAGATTGCTGCATGCTTCTTTGCTATCTTTTCCAACACTCTTAGTTTCATTATTATCAAGATTTCAGGGGATTTGATAATGTTATAAGTAGGTGGAATTCCTTTGTCTCAAGGCAAACCACGAGGTGATTCACCTTCCCCCAACACCTCAGATAACATTCCAAACTTTACAGACCCCTCACACACACCCTTGCTCTCCCTCTCACACACACACACACACACACACACACACGCTCTTACACACACATACGCTACCTCACTGTTTTACTGCTGATTTAGTATCATTGTTATAATAAATTCATTTATTAAACAAACTGTGTATTTATTTGTGTGCATAAGATTTCCAAAAAGTTACCCAATCTCCCAAAGAATTCAAAAAGTTGCATGTAAGTTATGTAATATGGTAAGTGATCATAATAATTCGGAATATACCATAATTTAGCTGTTTGGTAATTTGTTATTAAGCACCAGGATTAATGGTATGATTCACTTTGAATGATTCACTACTTTGAATGATTCACTGATTCACTTTGAATGATTCACTGATTCGATTCACTCGAACGATTCACTTGAGTGATTCACTTCAAACGATTCAAATGAGACCAATTCATTTTAATTATTAACCTTCAAATTTAATGAGACTGATTTAATGAGATCACTTAATAATTACCAAATGCACCTACACTCATCACTCACTGTCTGGTGATATTTGTATACAAGCATAGATGTAGAAAAATAACTAAAAATGATAATTGATTAACAGCATACATGCAGTAAATATCTGCATTACTTCGTAAAAAACGAGGTCTATTAACTGCGCAAAACAGATAACGATTTATTTATTAGTGTGGCTAATTAGTATCATTGTTTTTGGCCTTATATTAGCAAGGAAAGATAAAATACAGACTGACGGCTTTTTCTTCCAGCCTTCAAAGTCTCTAGAAGAATTACAGCCTTCTACTGGATAAGGAAATGCCACTTCCTCTACAGCAGGGCACAAGCTTGGTTAGAAAACACAGTTTAGCTCAGTTATTTTACCAGCTTAAATCTCTGTAAGGGAATGCCGCTGAGATCCACCGGAGATCTCTCCGTGATGTTCACGAAGCGAGCCTCCAACACCGCCACTGCACACAGTACATGTACCCACCTGCAAAATCAAGCACAGAACATGCCACAATCGCATGTATGTAAGTAAGCATGACACACGTTCGGAGAGAAGCTGACAATGCTGAGATACAGAAGCTCATCAGGATCAGCCCTGGGCTGCTACGTAGTATAAGAGGGAGTGCTCACTTATCATTGTTGGCTCTGTGTAATGCTCCACCTCTTAACGAGCACAGACAACAACTCTGTAAAATCAAGAGAAACACCAAAGTGAGACATCTACTGACCTTAAATGACTTGTTGACAGAGAACAAATGTGTAAAGATTCGTGGGCAAGTTCTAAAAACAGCAATAAACAGTTCTACTAGACTGAGAGACATTAGGTTCCGTTAATGACAATTTTAAACAGGTCCCCTAAAACCATACAGCTGGAACCTTTATTACTGGAAACTGCTATTTGACACATGTGGATGATGTGAAAATCAGTTTTCGCATGACAATATTTACTTTATACAATGGAAATGGCCCAATCGAGAAATGCAGGTTTTGATGACGCTATTACATGGTGATTTGATGATGTTAACACTAGCTTACACAGCACAGTTGGGCTGGTGCTTGAATTTGCAGTAGGAAATCACACTAGTACATGTCGACACTTCCAAATGACTTCATATACCGTTTTTACAATCTCACTACTTTGTAAAAGAAACTGGTACAGAAGACTTGTGGCTAAGGCCACTGGCATTTAACACGCATCCTGTGTGATCAGGTCACAAGCGGTCAGCTCCAAGTACAGGCATGAATGGGGTCAAAAGTGTTCTGAACAATCGCTCAGACTACATTTGGAGGTGGTCTGGGCCACGTTTGGCCACATTCTTGTAGTTGTGTGTACGCAAGTGTGTCCTAGGCCACATTCAAGGACTGCCTACTCAACTGATGTCCCCCATTTAAGCAGAAATATGTACTCATTTGCTAAAGTACTGCTTTGATTTCTTCATTCTCATCATTATTGTTATCATCATCATCATCATCAACATCAAGCAAACTAGACACGGAAAGTACATTGCTGCCTCCCTCTGGTTAAAAACAAGAATGCATTTGGACTTTGCAAACGGAAATGAAGCACGTGTTTATTTGCATGTGAGAGCCGATCACAAGCAGTCACTCGAGACACTTTTCTAATCCCAGGAGTGAACTTATGTACTTAAGGCTGTCCATGCTATGTTAATGCCAGGTGTGAAGGCCCAAGTTCTACCCTCGATGCTTACAGTTATTTTATGATGTTGGCCTATTTGCTCATCTAAACTTCCCCAGGCTGGTGGAGTAACAGAATAGATGTTACAGTTGAGCAAGGATTCAGTTAAGGTATAATGAGGCTCAAGTCAAGGGCACATGTGAAAACAACCAACCAACCCCCCCCCCCCCAAAAAAAAAGCACAACAGGGAATTTGTTGTGATATTATTATTTACTGTAAAGTCAAGTTTATTTTTATAGCGCTTTTAACAATAGACATTGTCACAAAGCAGCTTTACAGAATTTTAATGACTTTTAAAGGAACAGTCCACCGTACTTCCATAATGAAATATGCTCTTATCTGAACTGAGACGAGCTGCTCCGTACCTCTCCGAGCTTTGCGCGACCCCCCAGTCAGTCAGACGCGCTGTCACTCCTGTTAGCAATGTAGCTAGGCTCAGCATGGCCAATGGTATTTTTTGGGGCTGTAGTTAGATGCGACCAAACTCTTCCGCGTTTTTCCTGTTTACATAGGTTTATATGACCAGTGATATGAAACAAGTTCAGTTACACAAATTGAAACGTGGCGATTTTATATGCTATGGAAAGTCTGCACTATAATGACAGGCGTACTAACACCTTCTGCGCGCTTCGACAGCGCATTGATACGGAGCTCAGATATCAATGCGCTGCCGAAGCGCGCAGAAGGTGTTAGTACGCCTGTCATTATAGTGCGGACTTTCCATAGCATAGAAAATCGCTACGTTTCAATTTGTGTAACTGAACTTGTTTCATATCACTGGTCATATAAACCTATGTAAACAGGAAAAATGCGGAAGAGTTTGGTCGCATCTAACTACAGCCCCAAAAAATACCATTGGCCATGCTGAGCCTAGCTACATTGCTAACAGGAGTGACAGCGTGTCTGACTGCGTCTGACTGACTGGGAGGTCGCGCAAAGCTCGGAGAGGTACGGAGCAGCTCGTCTCAATTCAGATAAGAGCATATTTCATTACGGAAGTACGGTGGACTGTTCCTTTAAGCATGAGCTAGTTTTATCCCTAATCTAGGGCTGGGCAATAAAACGATAACGATAGCTATCGAGGAATAACTTTTCCTCAATAGAGATATGAAACATGGTCGATATAATTTGATAGATTACATTTGTCCATCTTTTGACAGACAATACGAATAGCCAATGACAACGAGAGTTGCGCCGTGCTGAACCAAATCACGTGGCTGGAATAGAGCCATGCCAGCAGCTAGTCGTAGCATGCGTGTTTGTGCTGCTGCAGCCGTATAAAAAAAGAAAATGAGTGCTCCCTCGGAAGAAACGACGGAAGACACAGCCCAAGGCGTAAGGGATGACATCGTTGACATTGTTGATAAAAAGGGCCGAAAAGTTCAGTGGCGTGGAGGTATTTTGGTTTTTTGAAGTCCGACACGAAACAGAGTAGTGTGCACTGCAAATTATGTCGAGCACATGTTCTGACAAAGACAGGGAATACCACTAATCTTTTTCATCACCTGAAGCAGCGCCACCCGTTTGAGCACAGAGAATCCAAACTTTTACAAACACAGCCCGGAACAAGTGCTAATCTTCCCCCAGTAACAACGCCTGTGCAGCAGCAACAGAAGACCATAGAGTCTGCTTTATCCAGTGCCATGCTGTATGACAAAAAATCTAAGAGACACCGTGATATTACAGATGCATTAGCTTATTGTATTGCAAAAGACATGCTACCAATAAGCACAGTGGAAAGTAAGGGCTTCAAGTGGATGCTAAGAGTTATGGACCCTCGTTACAAACTGCCTGGGTGTAAACATTTCTCCCAGACTGCACTCCCACAGATGTATAATGAGGGTAGAGAGAGAGTCGAGACATTTGACATTGACAAAATAATGTCTGTTTTATGTTCTCCTGTTAAACTTGAAAGCTTTAAGTTTTAGAATTTTTTATTTATTTGGAGTTGACCAACAAATTTTATTGTCTGTTTTGTTTGTGTTCTCCTGTTAAACTAGAAAGCTTTAAGATTTAAGTTTCAGAATTTTTTATTTATTTGGAGTTGACCAACAAATTTTATTGTCTGTTTTGTTTGTGTTCTCCTGTTAAACTAGAAAGCTTTAAGATTTAAGTTTCAGAATTTTTTATTTATTTGGAGTTGACCGGTCAGATATAGGATTTTAATTTAAAATACCTGTTCTGTATTTATCTGAAACAGCTGTATAGTGTTACATGTCATGTTCAACTTTGACAGAAAATAAATATTTAATAAAAAAATTAACCTTCTGATATCTTCAAATCTCAATTAAGAGTAACAGGGAACATTTAAAATTCACAAAATAGTGATTTGTTTTGTGATATATATCGATATCGACTGCTATAAAAAAAAAATCGTGATATGACTTTTTCCCATACCGCCCAGCCCTACCCTAATCTAAATCAAACTTTTGCCAGAAAGCATTTCCATATATGTCATCATTCATTCGTGAGTAATCTACAGAAACAATTCTCAAAAAGCTTCAGACACTGACCTCCGTGAGGGCATTGGCTTTGCAACGGGCACATTTCCAGTCTTTTGTGACCCTCTCAGGGGAAACGCCATAACAACCTAACAACACAACACACAAAACACAAATACAGACTTTAAACAGGACCACTAAAGCTGGTTTTACACTGTGCAGTGCCAGTAAAAAAAACTGTGCGATAACATCTTCATGTCAGATTAAATGATGAAGATAGCTATGACGGACCACAGGTTTTTAACTCTTCAACAGGAAAGCAGAAAAATAAATTTCATGTCATCGTAATAATAAAAAAACCCTATGAACAGAGCATTTGCATGCTAATTAGCAAGCTACCGTACATACCTGGAAGGTGTAACTCGTTTTATTTCTTTCCAGGTCATTACCCTTTTTATCCTGTCATGATATACAGTGGGGCAAAAAAGTATTTAGTCAGCCACCAATTGTGCAAGTTCTCCCACTTAAAAAGATGAGAGAGGCCTGTAATTTTCATCATAGGTACACTTCAACTATGAGAGACAGAATGGGGGGAAAGAATCCAGGAAATCACATTGTAGGATTTTTAATGAATTAATTGGTAAATTCCTCAGTAAAATAAGTATTTGGCCACCTACAAACAAGCAAGATTTCTGGCTCTCACAGACCTGTAACAACTTCTTTAAGAGGCTCCTCTGTCCTCCACTCGTTACCTGTATTAATGGCACCTGTTTGAACTCGTTATCAGTATAAGACACCTGTCCACAACCTCAAACAGTCACACTCCAAACTCCACTATGGCCAAGACCAAAGAGCTGTCAAAGGACACCAGAAACAAAACTGTAGACCTGCACCAGGCTGGGAAGACTGAATCTGCAATAGGTAAGCAGCTTGGTGTGAAGAAACCAACTGTGGGAGCAATTATTAGAAAATGGAAGACATACAAGACCACTGATAATCTCCCTCGATCTGGGGCTCCACGCAAGATCTCACCCTGTGGGGTCAAAATGATCACAAGAACAGTGAGCAAAAATCCCAGAACCACACGGGGGGACCTAGTGAATGACCTGCAGAGAGCTGGGACCAAAGTAACAAAGGCTACCATCAGTAACACACTACGCCGCCAGGGACTCAAATCCTGCAGTGCCAGACGTGTCCCCCTGCTTAAGCCAGTACATGTCCAGGCCCGTCTGAAGTTTGCTAGAGAGCATTTGGATGATCCAGAAGAGGATTGGGAGAATGTCAGATGGTCAGATGAAACCAAAATAGAACTTTTTGGTAAAAACTCAACTTGTCGTGTTTGGAGGAGAAAGAATGCTGAGTTGCATCCAAAGAACACCATACCTACTGTGAAGCATGGGGGTGGAAACATCAAGCTTTGGGGCTGTTTTTCTGCAAAGGGACCAGGACAACTGATCCGTGTAAAGGAAAGAATGAATGGGGCCATGTATCGTGAGATTTTGAGTGAAAACGTCCTTCCATCAGCAAGGGCATTGAAGATGAAACATGGCTGGGTCTTTTAGCATGACAATGATCCCAAACACACCGCCCGGGCAACGAAGGAGTGGCTTCGTAAGAAGCATTTCAAGGTCCTGGAGTGGCCTAGCCAGTCTCCAGATCTCAACCCCATAGAAAATCTTTGGAGGGAGTTGAAAGTAGAGCCCTGCACTCCCGCGGGACTCGCCGCAAAGCAGTGCGGCGCGGGACAAATCTTGAAAGCTCATTGCGGGCGCGGGCGGGACCGGAAGTGCACATATGCGCGCGCGGGCGGGATCGGGAATGCACATATGTGGCATGGGTGGGAATGGTGATAAGCTGCAGTCCCGCTAACTAAAAATGTGTTTGAAATAAAATGTATAAATTATTAATTTATGTCTATCATATATAATTTGTGCTGGATATTTTATTTGGCATTAATAAAAACATTTTAAGATGCCTAAATTTGCAGAGAGAGTCAGATTGCCAGAGAAATGGCATCTTAAATTTACCATTGATCACCCTAACGGGAAATCCTTTGATCACTCTAATGACTTGCAGTTCACACTCGGCTAGCAAGAGAACCATGAATGAAATGATTTACGGCTTGCGTTAGTCTACAACTTTAGTCAGAGAGACATGTTACACAGTGACGGTAGACTTGACTCAATGCTATCCCAGAAATCCTTCCTGTAATATGCAAATTTGGCTGTCCAATACAGGAAGGATTTCTGGGATAGCATTGAGTCAAGCCTACCGTCACTGTGTAACATGTCTCTCTGACTAAAGTTGTAGACTAACTCAAGCAATAAATCAATTCACTTCTCTTACTAGCTCTGCTTTGCAATAAAAGAGAAAAAAAAAAAAAACATACACCATTGGTACAAAGCAAGCTCATTCACTTTTTTATGCTGATCAGAGAGTTACAATAGTTTCTCATATGATAAAAATGTGTGATTCGCGATTAAATATTTTAATCGTTTGACAGCACTAATTATTATTATTAGAGACAGTACATGCTGAATTCCGAAGGAAGGTAGATAATCACGTGAGCTGTAGATATTTATGCTGAAATCCACTCAAAGTAGGGGGCGAGGCACAATCACGCTGTGTCAAGACAAGAACTTTCCTGAGAAATAACGCGAACGTCTGCATCATGCGGGATTTGCGGGCGGGAGCGGGACAAAATATGGCAGGCCCGGGCGGGAGCGGGACTGAAAATCATAATTTTTTTTGTGGGCGCGGGCGGGAGCGGGACTGAAAATCATAATTCTTTGCGGGCGGGAGTGGGACTGCACAATGCGGGCGCGGGCGGAAGCGGGACTGAAAAATCCGACCCGCGCAGACCTCTAGTTGAAAGTCCGTGTTGCCCAGCGACAGCCCCAAAACATCACTGCTCTAGAGGAGATCTGCATGGAGGAATGGGCCAAAATACCAGCAACAGTGTGTGAAAACCTTGTGAACACTTACAGAAAACATTTGACCTCTGTCATTGCCAACAAAGGGTATATAACACAGTATTGAGATGAACTTTTGTTATTGAGCAAATACTTATTTTCCACCATAATTTGCAAATAAATTCTTTAAAAAAATCAGACAATGTGATTTTCTGGATTTTTTTTTTCTCATTCTGTCTCTCATAGTTGAGGTATACCTATGATGAAAATTACAGGCCTCTCTCATCTTTTTAAGTGGGAGAACTTGCACAATTGGTGACTGACTAAATACTTTTTTGCCCCACTGTAACTGTTATGAGACATTAGAGAGACATTGTCCAACTGAACCAATTATTAGTGTGCTTGCACACTATTGTTCTTAAGTTTACTTATTCCGACACGTTTTTTGGATCCACTCCTCCTCCTAGGGCGTTCAAGATAGAGACACCGTTCCAACTCTGAGATGTCTGGCCCGAAGTGGTGTAGTGTGCTTGTATACAGCTTTTGGATCAACGCGCCCGTTCTCTTGTTCTTGTTGCTTTTCTTCTGTTTTTTCCCCATAGAGAATGAATAGGGCTCATGAATCGAATCGTCCTACTCGGACACGCTCCATCGCAGATGCACCAAACCTCATGTGATACTTCAGGCCAATTCCCCCAACACATACATGCAATCGGTTCTGACCCGCACTCATTTTTCCTTTCCTTTTGCTCATCCCTTTTTCCTCCATAGGCTTGCATTGATTTTTGGCCCCAATGAAAATGAATGGTGTTTCAGGAGAAAAACTTTCACTCTCCATCAATTTTTTTAACCAAGTGACCAAACTTCAAGAAACTTCACTTGATGCTTCAGGCCAAGACCCCACACAGATCCATCCCCTCATCTGACACCTGCACTCATCTTTTCCTTGGTTTTCACGCATCTCTTTTTACCTCCATAGGCTTCCATTGAGTTTTGGCCCCATTCAAATGAATGGAGTTTTGCTCAGTAACACTTCACCACACATCCACCAAACTTCATACGGTATGGCACCTCAGGCCAAATCACCCATCACACACGATATCGGTTCTGACCTGCACTCGTCTTTGTCTTGCTTTTCATCCGTCCATTTTTTCTCCATTTTGCTGCTAATCAATGGAAGCTTGACTGAGTCATTCCTCCCTTCCCCCATAGGCGATGATGCATTTGGCAAGGATCTGCTCATTTGAGACTTTGACAGCAAATCAACTTCAACTCAATGGCCACTTTATTAGGAATACTTACACGCACACGATAGCAATTAGCATATAAGCATTCACATGTTACCATGCTAGCTGTTAGCATGTTACCCATTACGATATCATGCCTTCTGTTAACTCGCAAGTTGTTAGCATGTTCACCATTAACATGTTATCATGAGAGCTATTAACATATTAGGATTAGCATGGTAGCATGCAGAGTTCGCATGTTTGCTGTTAGCGAGTTCGCCTGAGCATGTTAGCATGCTAACTGTTGGCATATTAGCTGTTAACATGTCACCCTCAGCGTGTTAGCATGTTAGCCTGTTAGCTGTCAGCATATTAGCCTTAAAGTGTTAGAATTTTAACAAATAGTATGCTAACTGTTAGCATGTTAGTATGCTAACTGTTAGCATGCTAACTGTTAGCATGCTAACTGTTAGCATGCTAACTGTTAGCATGCTAACTGTTAACATGTTAGCATTAGCATGTTGGCATGCTAGCTTTTAGCATGCTAACATGATAGCTGTTCTGCTACAGCTCAGCAAGCACACTGCATTTTCTCTGCGGAAATGCAGTCTAGTTTCTATTTGGCAGTCTGGAAAGTAGTATCACATGAAGTCCAATAAATGCATTATGGAAAGAAAAAAATCACTGCTACGGTCAACAGCATTGCCATCAATAACTGAACATCAGCTGATGTTTGAATATTTAATTTATACTGTATGTCTTTGATATGTATAGCCTATATACTGTATATAATAGCAGAGCTCCTCGCATGCACTGTATGAGAATATGGTAATGCATCGACCTGATTTTTGAAGAAGTGGGAAATGAAGGAGAAACCAATCTTACATCAAAAAACTTAACACTTCATTGCAAACAATCTGAAAACAGGCTACCTATTTATATTAGGGATATATGACATCGTCGATGTAGGCCTTTACAAAATATAATATCTTGCCATATAACATTTTTAAGTGATTAAGCATGTACAGCCACACGTTAGACACCGCTTACCTAATAACAACCCTCCGACACAGCCAGATTTACTGTGCTGCACTACACGTCCACACTGACTCAGAAACTTCATACACAAGGTGAGACTTCATGTGAGATTTGATCTCAGCCTCCGCTCACATCCACATTTTGTGTGGAAATGTACGCCAGCTTTTACGCCCAGTTTTCTGTCGTATGTTCGTTTTGTAAGTGAGGGCCACGCTCTCTACTGCAGCAATTTAACAAACGTATAACGTGCCCAGTCCAGCCAGCAAGCCAAACCCTTCCCACAGCACACACAACACCCTTGCCAATCAAACCCAACACGTGAATATCATCTCCTGCTCACCGTTTTTCATCTTGCTTGTCGTCTGAGCCGATTCTTTGCCTCGTATTGCTCAGCTTAGATCTTCATATCTGCATATCCTGTTTTTGCAATTTCTGTTGGTAGCTACCTTTCAGGTTCATTTTGTTTACTTCCTTGTTCTGTTCATTGTCAATTAAGCTTTGGTTTAATTATTGTGCCCACCTTTTTTGCTGTTGTTGGGATTATTTTTGTCTTAAAAACCGCTAAAGCGTTCTTTTCAGTCGATCTGTGTTTCTAGTTACAAAACAGCTCTTCTTTTAAATCCCATATGTTTTGTAATGCAAACTCTCAACTCCTTTACAATTTCTGCAACAGTAAAATTGCAATGAATAGCACACAACTCAGCTTATCATGACATAATTCAATTCAAGGTCATTTGTATAGCTCTTAACAATATGCATCATGACAATAAGTAGTAGGAGCTTGTTAGTGTGCGAGTGGTAAGCAGCAGTACAAGCTTCTTAGTGCTGAACTGTTTATCAGCCATATGAGCTTGTTAGTGTGCGAGAGTTAATAAGCAGCATGAGCTTGGAGAGTGAACACGTTAATCAGCAGTATGAGCTTGTATCAGGAGCGCCTGGGAGAACAGCTATGCCGAAGTGCATCCCCTGTATAAATAAAGCAAGCTTATACATGGAGAGTGAACATGTTCATCAGTAATATGAGCTTGTTAGCGTGTGAAAGTGTAAATCAGCAATATGAGCTCATTAACGGGTGAAATCGGTACTCACTGGCGTGCACACGCACACAGCACTGGGAGCAGCTGATGAGCAGGCTAGTGCCATCCTGATCCAAATAAGGCGTGGATAGATGAAGTTCAGTGCACTCTT
Organism: Neoarius graeffei; assembly: GCF_027579695.1. NCBI lineage: Eukaryota > Metazoa > Chordata > Actinopteri > Siluriformes > Ariidae > Neoarius > Neoarius graeffei. The sequence continues at coordinate 72,925,607 of NC_083572.1, forward strand.
CTGTGGTTGTGCTGAAACACATCTCAGGGATCAGTGGCTTTGTCCTCATTTGACGTCCAGTCTGAACTGCAGTTCGCTCACAGTCAGCCTCTTCAGACTAGACAGATGACAAACGTGGGATGATGTGGATAATCTGTCAGCAATGCCTCTGCTATGCCTACTGTTGGAGCCATTTGTTATTTTGTGTTTCGTTAGTATGATTAACAGTGATATGGTCTAGGTCTGTGTGTGTCACGTGGTGCTTTAGTGATGCGGGCACAGATTCACTTAGCTCCACCTACTTTGACTGCTCAGCTCACCTATACAGGTAGCAGGGAACGGGTGGTTTTGACTCAGCTGGCGGGAGTAGAAGGGACACAGTTTTTTGACCGTGGTTGTGGATAGGTTAAATGCTTAAAGACAAACGTTTAAGTGGGAAAAGTCACCCACGCATCATTAACAATCACTGCTCCTGTCATAGTGGCTCCGCACAAATTGAACTGCGTAGGAGGCCGCCATAACTGCATTAGTCTACAGAAGTACAGCTGAATCATATATTGTGTCACAACACAATTGCGCATCACGATGCTGTGACAGTTGAGACAAAAATGTTTTACCATAATGATTAAATGTTTTAAACAAGAGAGTGTGTGTGTAAAAACAAAGTACAATTTTGATACTGTCTTTTCACAAATCACTTATCTTCTTTTGGCTGCTCCCGATTAGGGGTCGCCACAGCGGATCTTTCGTCTCCATTGCTCCCTGTCTTCCGCATCCTTCTCTACCACACCTGCCACTTTCATGTCCTCTCTCACCACATCCATGTATCTCCTCTTTGGCCTTCCTCATTTTCGTTTGCCTGGCACCTCCATCCTCAACATTCTCCTTCCAACATGCTCTGCATCTCTTCTCAGGATGTGCCCATACCATCTCAGTCTCATCTCTCTTAGCTTCATTCCCAAGCTCTCCACATGTGCTGTCCCTCTGATGTGCTCGTTCCTTATCCTGTCCAACCTCCCGTCGCAAACCTTAACATCCTCCACTCCACCACCTCCAACTTTGCCTCCTGTCTCTTCGTTAAGGGTACGGTCTCCAATCCGTACATCACAGCTGGTCTCACTACTGTCTTGTACATCTTACCTTTCACTTTTGCTGGGACTTTCCTATCACAAATGGCTCCCGAAATCCTTCTCCAACTGCTCCACCCTGCCTGCACTCTCTTTCTCACCTCACTGTTGCAGCCCCCATTTTCCTGTACAGTTGACCCCAGGTACTCGAAGTCATCAACTTTCTTTACATCTACTCCTTGCATCTTCACTACATTCTCATTGATGCACATGTATTCTGTTTTGCTCCTGCTCACCTTCATTCCAATGCATACCTCCATCTCTCCAAACCCAGCTCAACCTCCTTTCTACTTTCACCACATATCACAATATCATCCGCAAACATCATGTTCCATGGTGACTCTTGCCTCACTTCGTCCGTCAAGCTATCCATCACTACGGCAAACAAAAAGGGACTCAAAGCAGATCCTTGATGAAGTCCCACCTTCACCTTGAACCATTCAGTCATTCCAACTGCACACCTCACTGCTGTTTCACTCTTCTCATACATGTCTTGCACCACTCTGATATACTTCTCATTCACTCCACTTTTTCTCATACAATACCATAACTCATCTCTCGGCACTCACAAATCACTTATCTAAAGCCTAGGTCACAACCGGATGTACGATTTTTTGGCCGTGCGATTTTTGGCGTTTCCCAAATCGCTGTGTTATTTTGTTCGTGGAGAAAGACGCACGTTGGCCGTAAGTTTGTCTTGCAACCTGAAAAAAAAAGTAAGCGCCTGTAGAGTTTGTTTGACATGACAAAGAACCTCTGCGGCCGGTCTACAGCTCAAAAATCAGCACGTCACGCGCGCCCTCCGTGCGTTTCTTGCGCGTAGACCGGCCGTAGGAGCACGTACGGCCGGTTGTGACCGAGGCTTTAGGTAGAAAATGAAGTGCGCAAATATATACGGGGTTTTACAGTAACAACTGTAAACTTTTTAGTGTCTATATTTTAAACAAACTGACATTCTTGCTTGTGCATAAATGAGTTACTCAACAATGAGTTCAGCGAGCTGTTCAGGCTCCATTAGTGAAAATGGACTTTACATGTGTTTGACCATTCTAGTGTTCATGTTATTGAGACAGTGAGATTGTGATCTTGGGCGATCTGTAATGAAATCCTGCAGGTGAAATGCGTAGCATGCTGCCTTATCGGTGTTTAATGCTCTACAGTGCAAACAGAACATTTTCACTAGGCAAAAAAACAGTCATTTCCATACCCGCTGGTGCGTTTGGAAGATCATACAGATGGCACAGTATGGTGACTGGAGGCCCATCTCTCTGTTGTACTCCCTCTCTCGCTGTTCGTTGTAAGGTCTGTTTTGCCACAGCTGAACCAGAGGCTTGGCCCACAGCTCACCCTCTAAACCATCCTCCTCAATTAAAGCGTGGTCTTGAAGCTCTGTAACACACACACACGCGCACCACAGTTGTTTCTACTCTGAAAGCAGGTCACATCTGGATCCAACAGATTAATACACAGGTACACTGGCAGGAAACGCCTCACCCTCGTCACTGATGTTGTCCTTTATTAGCGGATGATGTCTGGGCAGCCTCACTAAACTGTTCAGTACCTCAAAAGAGTCGTTTTCTGCCCCCTGCTGGATAAAAAGAAAACCCATAAACACATTTAAAACACCATCACCTACATCCTGCTTGCGAGCCCCGTTAGCCCATCATATCGTTGCATACTTTCTAGCCTTTTTGTATTTCACTTTCCTGTCAATAGGTTACACAAGGTTGCATCTTGTCTCCCAACCTCCATATTTGGCCATAGATACACTTTCTCATGACCTTTCCAGTGATAGATGCGTCTCCAAAATAAGAATGCTTTAAGTCCTGATGCCTTGTCTCAGGAGTCATTTCTAAATTTAATTCCTATTCCTTATACAGTGTACTATTTGGAGTGTAGTTCAGTTTGTAGTGTTCTCAGTCGACAAATTACATTCACTATATTATTAGAGACAGGATGCTGTAAATCCAATATGGTGTAAAACCGTTGTCCACCAATTCTGCACTAAACGCTACACTGCATAGTGGGTTCCTTCAGCTCAGAATTTAAGGGCACCAGAGCATATATCCACGTGAAAACGTTTAACTGGCATAAACATCAACAGGTACTTCTTATAGTTGTATTTGATATAGAAAATCACTTCGAACACTTCTGTACTTTTGTGGTTTCAGATTGCTAGTTGGTGTGAAAAATCAGAATTCAGTTTGTAATGGCGGGTCACCACTATGTGTCTCCGAGTGGCATACAGACAATGTTTACTTGAATAACCCCCCACCCCACACACAAACACACCTATGAAGGAGTTTTTAAATTATTATTTTTTTCCCCACAGTAAAATCTTCACTTGTTTAAACTGTGTTAATTGAACTCGTTTGAATATAAAATGCAAGTCCCGAGTTTTAACCTATAAAAGTTAAATTTCACTCTTTTACTTTGATTACAGTAAAATTGTGTGTGTGTCTTTTTTTGGCTACTATACGTAATCAGAAAAAGTAATTAATTATTTGAAGTTGCTGAAGTTTGACCAGGTAATTAGCTTAAACTAGGGCTGCTTCAAATGCAATGTGGAAAATAAGGATTATAACAGCCAGGATGTGACAATAAAATGAGTTTCCTCTAGTCATTACAATATTAATAATTCACCGATTTACACTTTTTCTAGCCGTGAAATACTCTCAGTTAAATGTGTAGGGAGAGACATGCCCTGTGTCCGAAATCACTCACTCGTTCACGACTCCCTGCTCACTATATGGGGAATTACTATATAGGAGGACGATATCGTGAGCTCATTGGTAAAATGAAAAAACACTTTTGGACACGACTCCTTTGTGCTGTTATTTACGTCATTACTGTTGCACAATTAAAACATGCCAGATCAGCCGATTGGTGGGTTTTCAAAATAATAAAATATATGTACGTATTTTTGTGAGAAATACAGATTACACTGAACATATTTCCCACGTTAATAAGTACAAAAGTACTGTGCGTCTGCTGCATCTTTCAGCTGTTTTAAATCAAGGCTGAATACTTTCTTCTTTGCCGCTGTCTTTTCTCATCTCATCTCATTATCTGTAGCCGCTTTATCCTGTTCTACAGGGTCGCAGGCAAGCTGGAGCCTATCCCAGCTGACTACGGGCGAAAGGCGGGGTACACCCTGGACAAGTCGCCAGGTCATCACAGGGCTGACACATAGACACAGACAACCATTCACACTCACATTCACACCTACGGTCAATTTAGAGTCACCAGTTAACCTAACCTGCATGTCTTTGGACTGTGGGGGAAACCGGAGTACCCGGAGGAAACCCACGCAGACACGGGGAGAACATGCAAACTCCACACAGAAAGGCCCTCGCCGGCCACGGGGCTCGAACCCAGACCTTCTTGCTGTGAGGCGACAGCGCTAACCACTACACCACCATGCCGCCTGCACTGCACTGTACTGTAAAAAAAAATAGTTGAGAATACTTGAAATTTCAAGGCAACCGTCTGCATTAAGAATTTTATGTTTTGCCAACGATGTGCCCATGATAATCCAAACTATGTTAAAACTGTTATCTTTATTAAGAATTCTTAATTAAGTCAATTTTCAATTCCTCATTCTGCCAACATAGATTTCTCTTTTTGCTGAACAGTGGCATTCACAGTAGTGCAAAAAGGCAATTGAGGTTATCACAATTTTTTTTGGGGGGGGCTTTTTTCACCTCTATTTGGATAGGACAGCATAGAGACAGGAAATGAGCAGGAGAGAGAGAGACGGGGAGGGATCGGGAAATGAACTCGGGTCAGAACCGAACCCGGGTCCCCGGATTTATGGTATGGCGCCTTATCCACCTGAGCCACAACGCCCCCGAGGTTATCACAATTTATCATTAAACTATACATGCCTTTTTTCATTGTTCTACACAATTACAAAACTTCAATATTGAAATAAAGTTTTTAAAACCCACATCGTGGGTACGGCGTCGTGGCTCAGGTGGATAAGGCGCCATACTATAAATCCGGGGACCCGGGTTCGATTCCGACCCGAGGTCATTTCCCGATCCCTCCCCATCCCGCTCATTTCCTGTCTCTACAATGTCCTATCCAATTAAAGGTGAAGAAATCCCCCCAAAAAGTCTGATAACCTCAATTGCCTTTTTGTACTACTGTGAATGCCACTGTTCAGCAAAAAGAGAAATCTATGTTGGCAGAATGAGGAATTGAAAATTGACTTAATTAAGAATTCTTAATAAAGATAACAGTTTTATCATAGTTTGGATTATCATGGGCACATCATTGGCAAAACATAAAATTCTTAATGCAGACTGTTGCCTTGAAATTTCAAGTATTCTCAACTATTCTTTTTTTACAGTGTGCAACTTATTCTTGTATTTTATCTGTCTTATTCTATTTCAGCTTATTTTCTATTCTCTTACTATTTTTAATTGTAGTTGAATGTCCGTTTATAATGTGTTTCTTCCTCCGTCCATTCACCCCAACACACTTTTTTCAGCGTGACTGCAATGCATGATAGTATATATTGCTTGGTTAGTTACCATCGGTTGTACACTACTTTTCATGATGCATTGTGGGATACTTTGAGTGCACTATATAGGGTGTAATAATTCTCACTATATATTCGGACAGCACTATAAAATGGCGATCTCACTATATAGTGAGTGATTTCGGACACAGGGATGGTGGAAAAGGGTTGACAACGTAACGCTTAGGAATTATTTCTTTAAGACAGGTATGGCAGAATACGAGAGAATTCGCTCTGTAGGAAAGTTTTAATCCTGGGTTTTGCAATACATTTTCACATGGATTTATTTGTATATCCATATGAGGTACCTCATTTACTTGAAAAGCACAAAAATGGGTGTCCACCCAGGGAGCTACGTTCAGACTGAAACACATGGAATGTTTACTGCATTTCAGTTTAACGCACGTACTTGCCCCCTGATCTACTAAGGCAAGTGCAAACCAGGTAGATTTAAAAATGTTTCTGCCTAAATTGAAACATGCCTTCACCGAGCGGTAAATCGTGTGATTAAGCTGTTCTTCCTTTAGTAAATCAGGCACAAGGAGCTATAATAATAATAATAATAATAATAATAATGGGTGGCACGGTGGTGTAGTGGTTAGCACTGTCACCTCACAGCAAGAAGGTCCGGGTTCGAGCCCCGTGGCCGGCGAGGGCCTTTCTGTGTGGAGTTTGCATGTTCTCCCCGTGTCCGCGTGGGTTTCCTCCGGGTGCTCCGGTTTCCCCCACAGTCCAAAGACATGCAGGTTAGGTTAACTGGTGACTCTAAATTGACCGTAGGTGTGAATGTGAGTGTGAATGGTTGTCTGTGTCTATGTGTCAGCCCTGTGATGACCTGGCGACTTGTCCAGGGTGTACCCCGCCTTTCGCCCGTAGTCAGCTGGGATAGGCTCCAGCTTGCCTGCGACCCTGTAGAACAGGATAAAGCGGCTAGAGATAATGAGATGAGATGAATAATAATAATCCCATGCTTTTTTTGTACACTCTGGCTGACACTCCTTAAAATACACTCATCAGTTCTACGGTTCTTGATCCTCAGGGAAATCCCTGCAAATAAGTAATAAATAAGAAGTCATAAACATATTTTTCTTATAGAAGAGACACTGGAATTACACACCAAAAAATTGAAAACTGAATTTGAGGAGAAAATTACTTAATACTAGTGAAATTATCTTGCTGCACAGACAGATATTTTTACTCGATAGGACATCTTAGAATAAGTTGGTTGTAATCTAGAACTAGGTTTAATAATCTCAGAATTGGTGTCTTGTATTCTTCTAATAGGAAATGCTAGATAGTTTCAACTATTTTCAATATATTTTCACTTGCTAAGATATCATTTTTTGCAGTGTATAGTGTGTATGTGTGGCAGGGTGCACCCTGCTGTAAGTATGGACTGGGGTGGGGAGGGCAGGTTGGTGAGAGAATCACGATACTGGGCTCAACATCGTGATGATTGTAGGCCATTGGTGACATCGGCCCGACCCTAGTTCCAACCGCTAAATGTTTCTGGCATCACACAAGTATGCCTGTTGGCTAGCTAAGAGACAAGCATTTGCATCAGTAAACACACGTGTCTTGTTGAGAGTGACAGTTTGGCCTACCATGTTTCTTGAAAACGGTCATGGAATTCTAATCCGAATTTATGGTGACGCGTGCCCAAAAATTTGGCTAAAATAAGGTACCGCATATATTTGAAAAGCACAAAAATAGCGTCCACCTAGGGAGCTACTTTCAGACTGAGACACACTGCATGTGTACTGCAATTCAGTTTAACACGTATTTCACAGGCGGCACGGTGGTGTAGTGGTTAGCACTGTCGCCTCACAGCAAGAAGGTCCGGGTTCGAGCCCCGTGACCGGCGAGGGCCTTTCTGTGTGGAGTTTGCATGTTCTCCCCGTGTCCGCGTGGGTTTCCTCCGGGTGCTCCGGTTTCCCCCACAGTCCAAAGACATGCAGGTTAGGTTAACTGGTGACTCTAAATTGACCGTAGGTGTGAATGTGAGTGTGAATGGTTGTCTGTGTCTATGTGTCAGCCCTGTGATGACCTGGCGACTTGTCCAGTGTGTACCCCGCCTTTCGCCTGTAGTCAGCTGGGATAGGCTCCAGCTTGCCTGCGACCCTGTAGAACAGGATAAAGCGGCTACAGATAATGAGATGAGATGGGAGACGTATTTCACAAACTGCTAAATGTTCTCAGGACCACAAGAGTACCATTTTGTGTGTGTTTAAAAAGCAGACCTTGGTAGTGCATAATGATCTTTTTGAACTCTAAAACATGTAAGTAAATGTATGTGACCTGTCCATTCTCCTGCGTCTCTGTGTCCGTGTCGCTGTCCCTTTGCTCCCTGTCCAGATCGCTGTAATCTCCTTTAGCGTAGCTGTGCACGTGTAGAACTTCAGCGGGACTCAGTGTCCGCTGGAAAAGCCGCTGAGCTGAGCTCCCTCTGTAGTCAGCCTTTAACTCATCCCGGTCCTCGTCTGGAACAGAGCTGCCACAGCTCTCCCTGGGTTTGGCTTCATGTTTAGGGCTGGTTTTCCTGCGTTTTGGTGTGATATCACCACGGTGTCTTGAGTTATTGGTGGGTTTAGCCTGAATGCTGAGGTCACTCGAGTCTGCGTTGATGTCGCTAGATGGAGATTTAGTGGTGGTTTTGTTGGGTTTGGTGAGAACAGCACGCCGAGATGGAGAGGTGGTGTTGTTCGGCTGAGGGCACTTAGTTCTAAGATCACAGCACGGAGTGGTTTCTTTGGGCCGAGAGGCGATGTTGCGAGGCTGGGAAGACGCGGCGATGTGGCAGGACAGAGAAGTGCTATGGCTTCGGTTAGGAGTTATAGGAGTGATGGTGACTGGCTGGTTTTTTGATGGAAGATGAGGAGGCTCTAAATGGGAGTGGTCTGGTTTCTTTTCCTGTTTCAATGCTGGAGTGCCCAATTCCATGCTGTGCTCATTGTCGCTCTCGTCTGTAAGAAATGAAATGTTAGGAATAGGGAAGGCAAGAGGAAAGAAGAAGAGAAAAGAGGAGTGGACCGTATGGTTCTCACCTTTGCCTGCTGAACCTCGCTGTTTTGCCTCACGCTTTGGTTCAGGGTGACTGAGCCTGGTTCTCTTCCGCTTAACCTGCTCTACAGCCTCGGCAGAACCAGCACTGGCTCCTCTCTTCCGTTTCATCCCCACCTTCGCCTTGGAACTGCTTTGGGTGAATAGAGAGAAGAGAAAAGCAGCTCAGACTGTTAAAGCTCATCTTGTTCCTCCAACACGGTGCCAGTGAAACGTTTTAAGGAGCAAGGCATGGAGTCTAATCCATAAGGTCATAATGTGAGGGATTAATAATAACTGGAAAATTGCATAAGCTGTACTTCTGGCACTGGTAGCACGGTTTACTCTCTAAACTCAATCTCTGTACAAAACACAGGAGATTGCATCAGTGCGCGCACATTTTTGTGGCAACTCCGTGTGTGTAAGATCACATGAGCTCACCTCTTCCTCTGAACAGAAGAGCTGCTGGTCTTCATGTCTTGTTCTGTCTCCGTCACCTCTTTCTCTCCTCCTGTCTCTGCAATCTCTCTCTCTTCTGCCTTTTCCTCCAGATTTGCTGAAACAGTCTCTTCTTTTACACTCTCAACAACTTCTATTTTTCTTTCTTCTTCATTAGTCCTTTTTGACACCATCTCCTCTCTCCCTGTCTCACTCTCCATTTCTTCCTCCAGTGTTATGCTCGCCATCTCCCCTCTCCCTGTCTCACTCTCCATTTCTTCCTCCAGTGTTATGTTCTCCACCTCCCCGCTCCCCATGTCTTCCTTCCCATTTATGTTCTCCATCTCCCCTCTCCCCATGTCGTCCTTCCCATTTATGTTCTCCATCTCCCCTCTCCCTGTCTCACTCTCCACGTCTTCCTTCCCCGTTATGTTCTCCACCTCCCCTCTCCCTGTCTCACTCTCCACGTCTTCCTTCCCCGTTATGTTCTCCACCTCCCCTCTCCCTGCCTCACTCTCCATTTCTTCCTCCAGTGTTATGTTCTCTAGCTCCCCTCTCCCTGTCTCACTCTCCACATCTTCCTTCCCCGTTATGTTCTCCACCTCCCCTCTCCCTGTCTCACTCTCCATTTCTACCTCCAGTGTTATGTTCTCTAGCTCCCCTCTCCTTGTCTCACTCTCCACATCTTCCTTCCCCGTTATGTTCTCTACCTCCCCTCTCCCTGTCTCACTCTCCACATCTTCCTTCCCCGTTATGCTCTCCACCTCCCCTCTCCCTGTCTCACTCTCCACATCTTCCTTCCCCGTTATGCTCTCCACCTCCCCTCTCCCTGTCTCACTCTCCACATCTTCCTTCCCCGTTATGCTCTCCACCTCCCCTCTCCCTGTCTCACTCTCCACATCTTCCTTCCCCGTTATGCTCTCCACCTCCCCTCTCCCTGTCTCACTCTCCATTTCTACCTCCAGTGTTATGTTCTCTAGCTCCCCTCTCCTTGTCTCACTCTCCACATCTTCCTTCCCCGTTATGTTCTCTACCTCCCCTCTCCCTGTCTCACTCTCCATTTCTTCCTTCCCTGTTATGTTCTCCACCTCCCCTCTCCCTGTTTCACTCTCCAGCTCTCCTCTTGTTGTCTCATTCTCCACCTCCCCTGCACTTGTCTCAGTCTCCATCTCACCTTTTTCTATCTCTCCTACCTCACACCTCAACTTTCCTCTCATTGCCTCACTCCCCATATCTCCTCTACTTGTCTGTCCTGTCTCACTCTCCACCTCTTCTGTCCTGGTTTCTCCCTCACTGTTCTCCATGAATCTTCTTGCTGCCCCTCCTGTCTCACTCTCCACCTCCTCTGTCCTGGTTTCTCCCTCACTGTTCTCCATGAATCTTCTTGCTGCCCCTCCTGTCTCACTCTCCACCTCCTCTGTCCTGGTTTCTCCCTCACTGTTCTCCATGAATCTTCTTGCTGCCCCTCCTGTCTCACTCTCCACCTCCTCTGTCCTGGTTTCTCCCTCACTGTTCTCCATGAATCTTCTTGCTGCCCCTCCTGTCTCACTCTCCACCTCTTCTGTCCTGGTTTCTCCCTCATTGTTCTCCATGAATCTTCTTGCTGCCCCTCCTGTCTCACTCTCCACCCCTTCTGTCCTGGTTTCTCCCTCATTGTTCTCCATGAATCTTCTTGCTGCCCCTCCTGTCTCACTCTCCACCTCTTCTGTCCTGGTTTCTCCCTCATTGTTCTCCATGAATCTTCTTGCTGCCCCTCCTGTCTCACTCTCCACCCCTTCTGTCCTGGTTTCTCCCTCATTGTTCTCCATGACTCTTCTTGCTGCCCCTCCTGTCTCACTCTCCACCTCTTCTGTCCTGGTTTCTCCCTCATTGTTCTCCATGAATCTTCTTGCTGCCCCTCCTGTCTCACTCTCCACCTCCTCTGTCCTGGTTTCTCCCTCATTGTTCTCCATGAATCTTCTTGCTGCCCCTCCTGTCTCACTCTCCATCTCCTCTGTCCTGGTTTCTCCCTCATTGTTCTCCATGAATCTTCTTGCTGCCCCTCCTGTCTCACTCTCCATTTCTCTTTTCCCCATCTCTTCTGTTTCACTGGCTTCTTCTCTTTTCGTCTCTCCTGTCTCACTCTCCATTTCGTCCCTGCCTCTCTCATTCTCCATTGCTCTCCCCGTTTCTACTCTCTCACTCTCCATCTCGCCTCTATCCTTCTCTCCTGTCCCACTCTCCAGCTCTCCATTCCTTGTTTCAATCTCCATCTCTCCACTCCCTGTCTCTCCTGCCCTACTATCCATCTCTCCACATCTGGTCTTGCTCTCAATTTCTCCTCCCCCTGTCTCCTTCTCCAGATTTCCACCCCATGTTTCTCTTTCCAGAGCTTCCTGCTCTGTCTCAGTCTCTCCTTCTCCACTTTCGGTCTTGCTCCCCACCTCTCCTGTCCCAGTCTCTCCTGTCTCACTCTCTATCTCGGTCTTGTTCTCCATCTCTCCTCTGGTTGTTTCACCTGTCTCACTCTCCATTTTTCCACTCTCCATCTCCCCTCTCTCAGAACTGGCCATTGCTGCCTCCTCTTTTTCATTTTCCTTATTTTCTCCATCTGTCTTTTGACTGTCCATCCCATTCTTCTGTGTTTCCATTTGTGTCACTGATGTGTCTGTCTCTTGTGTCACAGACAGATTCTCTTTTTCAGTCTCCCACTTGCCGCCATCCGTCTCACTCATGTCTTGCTTCAACTCACTGCTGTCCAGCTCTTCCTTTCTAGTTTCCATCTCTGTTTCAGTCTTTGGCTGTTTTATTTCTTCAGTTTCCATCTCTACTGTATCTGTCTGTTCTTCTCCTCCATCAGTCTTATCCTTCGGTCTGCTCTCTGTACTGTCATTTTCTGTCTCCATCTCTATTTCAGATTGGTTTGTCTCTGTCAGACCTGCCTCTCGATCTGGTATTTCCATGTCTGACTCTTTTCTTTCTGTTTCGACACACTGTTCATCGATCGCTTCTTCCTCTATGTCTATTTTATCTGTCTTGTCTCTTTCAGTCTGTATCTTCTTCATTTCACTATCTGCTTCTAGCGGAGTCTTTCTGGTCTCTGTTTCTTCTCCCTCTGCATTTGCCGCTTGCGTTTCTGACTTTCTTTGTTGTGCACCTGCATTTTCTATCATCATGTCTGCCCTCTTTGTATCTGTCTCGTTTGTCGCTGTCTGGCCCTTCTCCGCCTCTCTCTCCCCTTCCTCTTCTGTCTTGGTCTCCCTCTCTCCTCTGGTTTCAGCAGGGCTGCTGTTGCTGAGCTCTCCCGCTTCTCCTGGCGTCTTTCCATCCTGAAGGAACTCTGCTGCTTCTGGTGTGGGTTTGGAGTGGTCAATCATCACACTGTCCTTTCCCGCCTTCCACAGTTTATATCGCTCTGGCTGGAACTTTCGCACAAACACATCCATGGAAATCTTCACCATATCTTTACGGCATGAACACTGCGATAGGAAAGAGGAAAACCAACAGTCACGCTATACAGCAAACAGCCACTTTATTCCAATCTCTCTTTACTGTATAGCAATATAGAACTTGAACATTAAATTGTATCTCACATTATTCCTTTCTGCATAATTAAAAGCTGGGTTTTTTTTTTTAACACTGATTGTTGCCATGGTTACATAGAATGCGAATTTACTCCTTTAAGCACAGGATTCTCATTCAGTTATGTGTGTGTTAAGTCTATCAGTCAAAAGTTTGGACACACCTTTTAATTCAATGCTTTTTTCTTTATTTTTATTAATTAAAAGATGCGTCATGTCTGAAAATAATGCTGGACTGTTATTTCTCTTTACTTAGTCGAGTGGTTGACTTTATACTAGTTTATACCTCATAACTGGTATGTTGACTTACATTACATTAGCTTTTATTCTATCCATATTCACTGGATATGAGCAATAGGACAATATGGATTAGTACAGTTGTGGAATAGGGCCATTTACAGTATTTTTATTACTTACTGTTTGATCTCAAACAAATTAAGAAGGCAAGAAATTGCCCTAAGTAACTTCTGACGAGGCATGCCTCTTAACTGAAAAGCATTCCAGGGGACTACCTCATGAAGCTGGTTAAGATATGTTCTTTAGATATGTTCCAGGGCCCATGCTCACCCCAGATTATTATGTTTTGTTTGCAGATTAACACATCATTCCTATGATTATAATTCGCTAGCTACAACAACATGACCAAACAAGCAAAGTAGCTAGTAAGCTATTGAGATATTTTCCCCCTTTATGCTTTACTACAAATATTATCATTATTTAAAAAGTTGTTTGTATCCAAGCAAAGCTCACAAGCCATTCCTCTCTCTATTCCCTCTTAGGCTGACAGTAATGCTGCACGCTTAACCCTTTTAACTGTTAAATTATGTTCTTTGAATTCTACAGTAACTACAGTAAAGCGGTTATGAAGGGCAAGTCATTTTGAGAGTGTGGAATTCAACTCTGACCCTGGAGTGGTTGATTTTAATACTAGTTTATACCTCATAACTGGTATGTTGACTTACATTATATTAACTTTTATTCTATCCATATTCACTGGATATGAGCAATCGCACACTCTGATTGGCTACTCTACTACTAGGCTGTCAGCTCATATACCGTGAGTAGAGAAAAACAAAATGGCAGAGCGTGTTGCTGAACCAACCAAGGATGAAATAAAAACTCTACATGAAAACAAAACCCCCCAAAATTATCAAGAAACAGAAATAGCTAAAAGAATATAATTCCTCCCCCCAATATCTCCTGTTCCACACTCCAGCCCAGTCGGTGGTGGTAATGCACCTTTAACCTCCTAGGGCCTAGCGGTCACATACGTGGACAGCACTTTTTAGAAATTCAGAACAAGAATCCACATATGTGGACATACTTTTTCTCAAAAAGTATATCTTATCAAAGATGATGCTTAGTTTTTATTCTAATCAGGTTCTAATAAGCCCAAATAGCAAAAAGAAATAAAAAATGCATGTAAAAAAAAAACAGCTTGGGTCTTAGGAGGTTAAGTTGGTTTGCCGACCGCCAAAAAAAATAAATAAAATTAATTAAAAAAGAAATCCCCCCAAAATACAAAAAGGCAACAAAATAAAGAATAAGAGTATTTGATGGTAAGAACGTATCTTCTTTATTTTTCAAGAATTATTATTACATTTTTCACAAATTGCTACTGTCATTTCGGCAGCTTGTTTACATTCTAAGCGGAAATGATTTCGTCGGACGTTTTGCATAAAAGTTTTTATTTATCGAATTTGCAAAAAATAAAAATCCAGTGAATGTGGATATAATAAAACAGTTATTCCACTCAATCTCGTCGTACATGGCTTTAGCCAACTCAGCATGTAGCAGCTCATTTACAACTCAATTTCGTAATAACGGTTAAATATTACCCATGAACTAGAATTCCTAAAGTGTCTGATATAAAATTACTCATAATGTCAGTCAGAGGGGGATGGGCTTCCCCAGCTCAGTTTTGGTTCCTGTCAAAGTTTCTTCTCCATTAATTCCATTTTAGGCTTTTCCTCCACTTTTGCCACTGCAGCCCTTTGCTTGCTCACTAAATGTTAAACTCTCAAGCAGCTGTGAGACGATCTGTATCCCAGGGTCTCGTGTCGTCTACTGTAGTCTAGTTTAGGTTTTTGTTCAGTGTGAGCCACAAGCGAAGATACACTGAAGACACAAGCATGTCTGTTCTAAATATTCAGCAGAACAGTCTCGCTTATCTCTGTCCACACTTCCTCACAGAATATAAAAACCTTAATCAGCTACACTTAGACTGACTAATGACTTGTCCAGCCTTCAGAGACAGCCGACGAAATTTCTCACAATTCTAAAATAACAAACTGTGATAAAGTGTAAAGCGATTCATTAATCACAAGCACAGCTAAGTGCTGAAAGCTTGACCAGTGCAAGTGCAGATAGGAACAGTTGCTAAAGAGTGAGTGGAGGCCCAAACAAATAAGGTGCAGGAAGACCTGGGATTGGTCACGTTGTGAAGGTTTCCTATCAGCACACTTACTAATGCTGCCTGCTTGCCGTAATCGATCCAGCGCTGAGTGGCGAAGTTTGTGGACTCTGCACAATTGAATCCATGATTGAATCCAGCGTGATAGGCGTAGGGGAAGGTCACAATAAACTGACCTGCTTCCTGTGCAACCTGACAGAAACAACAGATAAGACTTTAGACTTGTGTCCCAAACACTAGAATTACTTTTCCTTTACCTGAAGATCAGCCATTTTAAGAAAGACATTACTTCATCCTCCGAGAAGCATACCTCGGGTTTAATACATAGTAACGACCAATGATTGTGTTTACAAAGGTATCATTTCTACAGAATAGTTAGTTGTGTTAACTCCAACATATAGTTCAAGTGTTTAGAGTGTGTGTGTTGAATCGAACACTAGAATACTATCTTGGATGCTAATGCTTGGATGCTAACTAGCCAATTAGCAAACAAGCTATTTTCTCCAATCACTTATAGCTAACTACTAAATATGTAGTTAGAAAAGAAATGTTCTTTTCTTCATGATGAAGTATCTTGGCACACTGTACTGAGCAGAACTAAACACCGTGGCAAAGTCAGAAATGCTTCTTCCTGTTCAAACAGACAACTATCTCAGGAGGCTACACTTGCCAGTTTAGCTCTTAGTTGCTAGTTTGCTGACTAATAACAAATGTTCACATTTTCCATTTCAAAATTCCAGACTTTTTCCATACTCAAATTCCCAAACTTCACGGTACAGTTTTCAGATCATATCTGACACCACAGTACAAATAACTAGATGTTTATTATTTAAAAAATTATTTAAAAATCCGGGTGGCATGGTGGTGTAGTGGTTAGCGCTGTTGCCTCACAGCAAGAAGGTCCTGGGTTCGAGCCTCGTGGCCGGCGAGGGCCTTTCTGTGTGGAGTTTGCATGTTCTCCCCGTGTCCACATGGGTTTCCTCCGGGTGCTCCGGTTTCCCCCACAGTCCAAAGACATGCAGGTTAGGTTAACTGGTGACTCTAAATTGACCGTAGGTGTGAATGCGAGTGTGAATGGTTGTCTGTGTCTATGTGTCAGCCCTGTGATGACCTGGCGACTTGTCCAGGGTGTACCCCGCCTCTCGCCCGTAGTCAGCTGGGATAGGCTCCAGCTTGCCTGCGACCCTGTAGAACAGGATAAAGCGGCTACAGATAATGAGATGAGATTTAAAAATCGCACTGTTAATATGTATGCTACACTGTGAGTATGTAAGCTAGTATGTTCCCAGATAATTGCCAGAAGCAAGCAAATAATTGCTGATGATATATTCTTTCATAGGGTCGAAAATTCCTAGTGGCTCCCTGTGGCACGGTGCTGTAGCTCATACACATCAGTTAAAACCAAACCTAGACAAGTTCAATGCACAGCATTCTCCCCATAACAGTAACAAAAAAATAAAATAAAAAGTGTACTGACTTGGCTTCACTGAATATTAGACGGAGTAAAACTGTTTACTGTAAACACTGTTTAACACACTTCACGATAAAACTATAAATAAAAGGTTAAATAATAACAATCATACAGTAAAACTAGACAGGGACACTCTAACGAGTGCAAACCCCACCTTTTCCCTATTAAAATACATTGGGCGAAAATTTCGAAGTTCTGCCATGACCTTGACCTTTGACCTCCAAAATTTAATGGTTTCCTTCCTGGGTGATTGGCAACACGTACAAAATTTGGTCCAAATCGATCCATTGGTTCTTGAGATATCTTGCAGACACACAGACAGACAGACAGACAGACAGATACACACACACACACAGACTGACGCAGGTGAAAATAATAACCCCTCCGACTACTGTCGGCGGGGTTAATAAAGCATTCTGAAAACTTAACATAGAACTGAGAATAAAACGTAAAATCACTGGGTCACAAAAAGTTTAGAAAGCTCTCCCCCTTTGTCTTTTTATGTCTCTCCTTCTGTCATAAGCACATGCAAACCACACACACCCCAATGGAAACAGAGGAAACCAGTTGCATCCTGATGCACAGACTGGTTGAGTGACAGAGACGTCCATACACACATGTTCAAATATAAAGATAAAACATGGCGGTAAGACAGATATCAGGCTAAGAGGTTTTGTGCGAGTGCCACACACACATAAATAAGGGCAACGAGGTTCTCACACACACACACACACACACACACACACACACACACACACACACACACACACACACACCTCTTTCTAGCACATACACACAAAAGACAAATGCATTGTCATGTAGATACACACACACACACACACACGATATTTGCCATTGTTCACGCCTAGGACGACCCCACAACACCACCAAAACTTGCCAGCTCTCAGAAAACGTACAATTACCCATTCTTATATTTGTAGTGTTGCAATGTGCGTTCATGCCAATTTTTTTTTAGTTCTGCAGAGGTAGAGCACAGCCCAACGTGCTGACGTCAGATAGTTCACTGATGGCAGATGCCATAGAAATCACCTCAGACACACTGCACGCATGTCTTGCCTTTCTTAAACTCAACGACATCAAACTCACACTGATTTGAACAATTTGGATTAATTTTATATTTTAGAAAAGAAAGGTAGAGGCAATAGTCTGTAAAGAGAAACATTTTTCCATACTCCATTTTCCATACTTATCCAGACCTAGAAATGACTAAAATCAAAATTCCATACTGCACAGCAACCCGAAGTGAGTGACTAGCGTGTGAGTAGTGTGGGCAGGATGAGAGACATGTGATGGCTGAAAGTGATACTTTAAGAAAAGTGAGGACATTTTGCTTCACAAATAGGAGAAATTTTTGCAAACTCACTAAATTATTTATGCCTTCTCTTGCACACTGTGCCCATAAAACAACACTGACTTAAATAATCAATCACATTTAATTTCCTTGGGGCGTTGCAACATCAAACATATTTAAAAGTCCTCCATGTTCTACAAAATGCAGTCAGAGAGCTCTCTGATAAATGGGAGAAGCATACATAAACGTCACAAACTGAGTTAACATTTTTAAAATCATTACAAGAATTATATTTGACTCTGGGGCGGCACGGTGGTGTAGTGGTTAGTGCTGTCGCCTCACAGCAAGAAGGTCCGGGTTCGAGCCCCGTGGCCGGCGAGGGCCTTTCTGTGCGGAGTTTGCATGTTCTCCCCGTGTCCGCGTGGGTTTCCTCTGGGTGCTCCGGTTTCCCCCACAGTCCAAAGACATGCAGGTTAGGTTAACTGGTGACTCTAAATTGAGCGTAGGTGTGAATGTGAGTGTGAATGGTTGTCTGTGTCTATGTGTCAGCCCTGTGATGACCTGGCGACTTGTCCAGGGTGTACCCTGCCTTTCGCCCGTAGTCAGCTGGGATAGGCTCCAGCTTGCCTGCGACCCTGTAGAACAGGATAAAGTGGCTACAGATAATGAGATGAGATAATTGACTCTGTATTCACATACATTTTCTCGTCATGACCAAACACTTCACTCCAAATACATGGCACTGTTTTTCCCACCACAAATATCAAATGACTGATCAATGAACCCCACAAAACATCTGTCATTGCTCATGACATATAATTAATAAAAATCACTTCAACCATAGCTATTTAAAATGCGTCAAAGTCAAAAATGTAATTGCTAATTGAACAGTCCCGACTGCCACCTGATATTTGTGCCTCCCGTGACATTATCTCATTTGAATTAGAAATATGTAAAAAAAAAAAAAAAAAAAACCCTCTCATACCCTGTGTCCGAAATCACTTGCTCGTTCACTACTCCTTACTCACTATATAGGGAATTACTATATAGAGGACAATATAGTGAGCTCACTGATAAAATGTAAACACACTTTTGGACACTACGCCGTCGTGCCGTTATTCACGTCATTACTGTCTCACAATTAAAACATGCCAGATCAGTCGGCTGGTGGGTTTTCAAAATAATAAAAACACATGCATGTATTTTTGTGATAATACTGAACGCATTTCCCATGTTAATAAGTACAAAAATATTTTGTGTATGCTACATCTTTCAGTTGTTTTAAATCACGGCTGAATACTTTCTTCTTTGCTGCTGCCTTTTATTAAATCAAATTTGAGACTTTTGATTTGATTTCTTTCAGCGCGACTGCAATGCATGATGGATATATTGCTGGGTTAGTAACCATCGGTTGTACACTACTTTTCGTGATGCATTGTGGGATACTTTGAGTGCACTATATAGGGTGTAATAATTCTCACGATACATTCGGACAGCACTACAAAATGGCGATCTCACTATACAGTCCACTATATAGTGAGTGGGGAGTGATTTCAGACACAGGGATACATTTGTGCAAATAAATCCCCTTTTCTGCTCTTTTTGTTCTTTGACTATCTTCCCCCAATAACAGACATAACAAAAAGTTCATTCAAAATTGGAATTATTTCCTCACACTTTTCCTATCTATGCCATGCACAACAATCGATGCATGGATGATAGACATAACTTTTTTTTTTCCGCTTTGGCTCTATGGGAAAAAAACAAAACAAAACAAAAAAACCCCCATGCCATTACGTAGACAAAACAACTGTGGACTCCACTGAAAGTTTACAGTCAGCATTTCCAACTGTGTTTCTTCAACTCGTATGTCAAATCCAGAAATGTTTAAGGAGTAAAAAAGCCATTCGTCTTGCTAACACCAGTAGTACCAGAGTTAATTAAACCAGCTGTAAATTAAACACAAACCAACCTTCTCAAGAGGGATGCCATATTTTCTTATTATTGATGGGGAAATCAAAGTCATTT
The DNA here is from genome assembly GCF_027579695.1 of Neoarius graeffei. Lineage (NCBI taxonomy): Eukaryota > Metazoa > Chordata > Actinopteri > Siluriformes > Ariidae > Neoarius > Neoarius graeffei. The sequence goes on from NC_083572.1 coordinate 72,945,499, forward strand.
TGTGTCGCAAGAAGGCTTCACAACTTTGGGCGCTTCCGGGAAAAAAGCCTGCAAAGCACAGTCAGATAAAGAAATCAGTATGTCCAAACAGTCTCACAAGTGCTAGACAGAACAAATGGGATCCTGAGACTCAGAGAAAAAGGGCACCAAAAAAAGTAACATCTTTACTGTTTCCTTTAGCCAAAATATTTGGTGTCCCTGGCTTGCTTCTCTAGTTTTGCCTTGGAACTATGCTAGAGGAACTTAAAGCTGATAGTCTAACACTGTTCAAACTGTCTGCCAAAATCACCACATTACAACTGTACAGAGTTCATCACCATCTCAAACAGGCTTACTAATATGTTTTTTTTTTGTCTCCCCACTACATGCGAGCCTCTTATCTTTAAATTTGCAGAAATTATGTTAAAACCTATACAAGTACTCATCGAAGCCAAAATCTAGCATCTAGCAAATTTCCAAATCATCTAGCAGCAGATTCAGAAATGGAGGTTGGGTTAGATGTTTTGCAACGGAGATTAGTCCTGTAGCTCCAGTACAAAATTAAAGAAGCAAACTGATCGACCATGTGCTGACTATTTGGGATTTTTTAAAATATTTTTTTAAATTCTAAAAATGTTCCTTTAATAGTGAATCAATTCTAATGAGAGAGAGAAAAAAATCTTATATACAGTTGTGCTCATAAGCTTACATACCCTGGCAGAATCTATGATTCTTTGACCATTTTTCAGAGAATATGAATGATAACACAAAAACATCTTTTCCACTCATGCTTTGTGGTTGGGTGAAACCATTTATTGTCAAACGACTGCGTTTTCTCTTTTTAAATCATAATGACAACAGAAACTACCCAAATGACCCTGATCAAAAGTTCACATACCCTGGTGATTTTGGCCTGATAACATGCACAGAAGTTGACACAAATGGGTTTGAATGGCTACTAAAGGTAACGTCCTCACCTGTGATCTGTTTGCTTGTAATCAGTGTGTGTGCATAAAAGCTGAGTGAGTTTCTGGGATCTAGACAGACTCTTGCACCTTTCATCCAGCCACTGACATTTCTGGATTCTGAGTCATGGGGAAAGCAAAAGAATTGTCAACGGATCTACGGGAAAAGGTAGTTGAACTGTATAAAACAGGAAAGGGATACAAAAAGATATCCACGGAATTGATGATGCCAGTCAGCAGTGTTCAAACTGTGATTAACAAATGGAAAATCAGGGGCTCTGTTAAAACCAAACCACGGTCAGGTAGACCAACAAAAATTTACGCCAAACAGCACAGAGACAAGCCTCAGAACTTCTAGACCAAGGTAATTTGGAGTGATGAGACCAAAATTGAACTTTTTGGCCACAACCATAAACGTTACATTTGGAGAGGTGTCAACAAGGCCTATGATGAAAGGAACACCATTCCTACTGTAAAGCACGGAGGTGGATCGCTGATGTTTTGGGGATGTGTGAGCTACAAAGGCACAGGAAACTTGGTCAAAGTTGAAGGAAAGATGAATGCAGCATGTTATCAGCAAATACTGGAGGCAAATTTGCACTCATCAGCCCGGAAGCAGCGCATGGGACGTACTTGGACGTTCCAACATGACAATGATCCAAAACACAAGGCCAAGTCGACCTGTCATTGGCTACAGCAGAACAAAGTGAAGGTTCTGGAGTGGCCATCTCAGTCTCCTGACCTCAATATCATTGAGCCACTCTGGGGAGATCTCAAACGCGCAGTTCATGCAAGACAGCCCAGGAATTTACAGGAACTGGAGGCTTTTTGCCAAGAAGAATGGGCAGCTTTACCATCTGAGAAAATAAAGAGCCTCATCCACAACTACCACAAAAGACTTCAGGCTGTCATTGATGTTAGAGGGGGCAATACACGGTATTAAGAACTGGGGTATGTAAACTTTTGATCAGGGTCATTTGGATGTTTTTTGTTGTCATTATGATTTAAAAATAGAAAACACAGTTGTTTATCAATAAATGGCTTCACCCAACCACTAACCATGAGTGGGGAAAAAAGTTTTTGTGTTATCATTCATATTCTCTGAAAAAAGGCCAAGAAAGCAAAAATTCTGCCAGGGTATGCAAACTTAAGAGCACAACTGTATTTAACAGACATCTGCTCCAATATGTGGTCAAACATTTGTGACACTTCAGCAGAGGCAAATACAAAAGAAAAAAAAAGAAAGAAAGAAGAAAAGAGCAGATTTATTCCAACCTTTCGCCAGACGTTCTAATCGCTTCCCATGTTCTGGAGGCACAACGTACCTGCACAGGTGCATACAGTTAGTAGGTCTCCATTTGCCTCTTTAAATACAATGCCTTAAAAGATGTACTCAAATTACAGAAGTTCTTACATCATCTTTACAGCCATTATTGATTGTGATAATTGTCCTATTTCATCACAGTAAAACAGACTAAACTGTTTAACAGTATTCAAAATTTGATAAAATGTCAAATATTTGTTATAAGGCAGAGAAAAATCACTGCGCTACAGTGACAAACGCTAACAAGAAAGAAAGAAAGAAAGAAAGAAAGAAAGATTTGTTATGATTTCAGGTTGTCTTTAACCACTTATAAATCACATCCTTACTCGGGCAGCACCAACACCTTGCTACTGGAAATGTTTAATTTAATGCTACTCAAACACAGGTAAATGTGCAAATGAAATTTTGCCCTTATCTGATTTTTCCCCCCCTATTATCAGATATTTTACATAAGAATGGACTCACTGTCACTACTCAGGGGTCCAGATGCCATTAAAATTGATGAAATGAGAGCTAATTTCTCAGCAATCCTTAAGAAAATGTATAAATATCAAATGATTAAATTTTTCTGAATGTCCTAGTCAGCTAGAATTGTAAAGTTACTCAGCGCGTGTTATGGTACCATCACTACTGCTTTCAGTCAATGAAAAAGACCATTTTGTGCATGTATTTGTGAAGAAATATGGAGTCTTGTTGGAAAAATGCTCTTATTAAGAACACATCATTTTATTTTACACTCAGACGAATAGATGTGACTAAATTAGGACTGTACCAGGACTTGGGTTCTCCAAAGTGCAGATAGTTGATACTGTAGAGATCCATGTCCTCAGTGTGCCAGGCAAACGTGCTCTTCCACATCCCGAAGTACAGATACGGTGTGTTCACCCCTTTAATCTTAATGCCACTCTCTCTCTCCACTGTGTCCAGAATAGTGTTCAGATGCCCAATGTTCCACTCATTTACATCCTGCACAGAAATGTGAAATGACTCACACACATTCATGAGGCAAAGCCAGTACGGAGCCTGTGCATCATGAATCGTATTCTAATAATTATATCTGCTTCCTCAATTTATACGTTATTTACCAGCTGGGAGGTCCGTATCGTGAAATATGGTGACCGAGGTCTTGAAAGTACTGAGCGAGGCCCTCTGGGCCGAGGTCAGGGTATTTCGCCATACGGACTGACCTTAAGCTGGTAAATAATATATTTATTTTTTTCTTTACCAAATTCTAACAGAAAACGAGAGCGCCCGAAAGGGAAAACTGAGCCGAGCCGCCATTCTGAATCCTCATTCACGGCTGTAATGCAAATTGCTTCCTCCTCAGTATACAAGTGCACTTCCATGGCAGAAAAAAAAAAAAAAAAACTACATTTTGCCACCTATGTAGTCCCCTATTTATATAAAATTGAGTCATTCAGGATTCAGCCATGTTTTTGCTTGGCATTAGCAAATTACAGGTTTTAGCTTTCTCCTGAAATGTTCTCTTTTATTTCTTCTTCCTCAGGGTAGTAAAACTCGCTTTCGCTATGAACACTGTCGTTATCGCTATCCATGCTGTAAAATTAATGCTATTCTCCTGAGAAATGCTGGCAAAAATTTATAAGATTTTTGATAATCTTATAAATAAATCTTATTAAAAAAAAGATAAATGTTGACAAAAAAATGCTACTATGTTTGTTGTTATTGTGAATGAGTGAGTCGGCAGAAGTCTGTAACCGGGGTCCGTGCCGTAGGATACGGACCCGCTCGCCAGCCAATCAGAGCGCAGGATTTGGACCGCGAAAAAAATTGTTTACTGACCCACACTTTTTTCTATTTTCAAAATACACTGCGACTGCAGGCAAAGATTTTTATTTACACCCATGAGAACCCAAAATGTATACCGAGGTGCCATGCTCAACATTTTTTTAAAGTATTTTCAGAGACACTGAAATAAATATTAAGTCATAAAATATGATTAAGGGACTATCTTAAGTTTACACTTCGAGGAATACATGCTCCAAGCGTTATTGCTGATCATTTTATTTTTTGCCAATTTCATATAGGTCATTCACAATACATGTCCAGTCTGTAAAAAAACTGGCATACTACAACCCCGATTCCAAAAAAGTTGGGACAAAGTACAAATTGTAAATAAAAACGGAATGCAATAATTTACAAATCTCAAAAACTGATATTGTATTCACAATAGAACATAGAAAACATATCAAATGTCAAAAGTGAGACATTTTGAAATTTCATGCCAAATATTGGCTCATTTGAAATTTCATGACAGCAACACATCTCAAAAAAGCTGGGACAGGGGCAATAAGAGGCTGGAAAAGTTAAAGGTACAAAAAAGGAACAGCGGGAGGACCAAATTGCAACTCATTAGGTCAATTGGCAATAGGTCATTAACATGACTGGGTATAAAAAGAGCATCTTGGAGTGGCAGCGGCTCTCAGAAGTAAAGATGGGAAGAGGATCACCAATCCTCCTAATTCTGCGCCGACAAATAGTGGAGCGATATCAGAAAGGAGTTCGACAGTGTAAAATTGCAAAGAGTTTGAACATATCATCATCTACAGTGCATAATATCATCAAAAGATTCAGAGAACCTGGAAGAATCTCTGTGCGTAAGGCTCAAGGCCGGAAAACCATACTGGGTGCCCGTGATCTTCGGGCCCTTAGACGGCACTGCATCACATACAGGCATGCTTCTGTATTGGAAATCACAAAATGGGCTCAGGAATATTTCCAGAGAACATTATCTGTGAACATACTTCACCGTGCCATCCGCCGTTGCCAGCTAAAACTCTATAGTTCAAAGAAGAAGCCGTATCTAAACATGATCCAGAAGCACAGACGTCTTCTCTGGGCCAAGGCTCATTTAAAATGGACTGTGGCAAAGTGGAAAACTGTTCTGTGGTCAGACGAATCAAAATTTGAAGTTCTTTATGGAAATCAGGGACGCCGTGTCATTCGGACTAAAGAGGAGAAGGATGACCCAAGTTGTTATCAGCGCTCAGTTCAGAAGCCTGCATCTCTGATGGTATGGGGTTGCATTAGTGCGTGTGGCATGGGCAGCTTACACATCTGGAAAGACACCATCAATGCTGAAAGGTATATCCAGGTTCTAGAGCAACATATGCTCCCATCCAGACGACGTCTCTTTCAGGGAAGACCTTGCATTTTCCAACATGACAAGGCCAAACCACATACTGCATCAATTACAGCATCATGGCTGCGTAGAAGAAGGGTCCGGGTACTGAACTGGCCAGCCTGCAGTCCAGATCTTTCACCCATAGAAAACATTTGGCGAATCATAAAACGGAAGATACGACAAAAAAGACCTAAGACAGTTGAGCAACTAGAATCCTACATTAGACAAGAACGGGTTAACATTCCTATCCCTAAACTTGAGCAACTTGTCTCCTCAGTCCCCAGACGTTTACAGACTGTTGTAAAGAGAAAAGGGGATGTCTCACAGTGGTAAACATGGCCTTGTCCCAACTTTTTTGAGATGTGTTGTTGTCATGAAATTTAAAATCACCAAATTTTTCTCTTTAAATGATACATTTTCTCAGTTTAAACATTTGATATGTCATCTATGCTCTATTCAGAATAAAATATGTAATTTTGAAACTTCCACATCATTGCATTCCGTTTTTATTTACAATTTGTACTTTGTCCCAACTATTTTGGAATCGGGGTTGTAGCATAAAGACTGGTTACTCACTGCATCGTAGAGAGTTCCGCTGACATCTGCTCCATACAGTGGGGGATTAAACGTAAGATTCTTCCAGTACTTCCTCTCCAGCTCATCAAAATCTACATACCGAGGGTTACAGAACCTGCAACAAAGAAGTCAGCAAACATCTGACTGCATGAAAGAAAATTCTCAAAGAAAGTAAATTAGAACGTGAACTAAGGATGACATGAGAATTGTGATAAATAACCCTTGGGTAACTATAAGAACTAAACTTTCTGCAATAAAAGAAAATCCACAGCAACTCAGATAAATAATAGATTAAGGTTTCTACAAGTATTTCACTTTAAAGTATCTGAGACAAATAACCACTGTGTGATTAAGAAATATTTGAGATAAATTGTAACTCTGTGACTGAGATGTCTGAGATAAATAACAACTGTGCGACTGAGACAAATAGCAACTGTGCGACTGAGACAAATAGCAACTGTGCGACTGAGACAAATAACAACCGTCTCAGTCGCACAGTCGTTATTTATTTCAGTCGTTATTTGTCTCAGTCGCACAAATAATGACTGAAATAAATAACGACTGTGCGACTGAGACAAATAGCAAATGAGACAAATAACGACTGAGACAAATAGCGACTATGCAACTGAGACAAATAGCAAATGAGACAAATAGTGACTGCGCGACTGAGACAAATAGCGACTTCGCGACTGAGACAAATAGCGACTGAAATAAATAGCGACTGTGCGACTGAGACAAATAAAGACTGAAATAAATAGCGACTGTGCAACTGAGACAAATAACGACTGAGACAAATAGCGACTGTGCAATTGAGACAAATAGCGACTGTGCGACTGAGACAAATAACGACTGAAATAAATAGCGACTGTGCGACTGAGACAAATAACGACTGAAATAAATAGCGACTGTGTGACCGAGACAAATAACGATTGAAATAAACAGCGACTGTGCGACTGAGACAAATAACGACTGAAATAAATAGCGACTGAGCGACTGAGACAAATAACGACTGAAATAAACAGCGACTGAGCGACTGAGACAAATAACGACTGAAATAAATAGCGACTGTGCGACTAAGACAAATAACGACTGAAATAAACAGCGACTGTGCAACTGAGACAAATAACGACTGAAATAAATAGCGACTGTGTGACTGAGACAAATAACGATTGAAATAAACAGCGACTGTGCGACTGAGACAAATAACGACTGAAATAAATAGCGACTGAGATAAATAACGACTGAAATAAATAGCGACTGTACGACTGAGACAAATAGCGACTGAAATAAATAGCGACTGTGCGACAGACAAATAACGACTGAAATGAATAGCGACTGCGCGACTGAGACAAATAACGACTGAAATAAATAGCGACTGTACGACTGAGACAAATAGCGACTGAAATAAATAGGGACTGTGTGACAGACAAATAACGACTGAAATAAATAGCGACTGTGCAACTGAGACAAATAAAGACTGAAAAAAATAGCGACTGTGCGACTGAGACAAATAACGACTGAAATAAATAGCGACTGTGTGACAGACAAATAACGACTGAAATAAATAGCAACTGAGACAAATAACGACTGAAATAAATAGCAACTGAGACAAATAACGACTGAATAGTGACTGCGCGACAGACAAATAGCGTCTGAAATAAATAGCGACTGTGTGACTGAGACAAATAACGACTGAAAAAAATAGCGACTGTGCGACTGAGACAAATAACGACTGAAAAAAATAGCGACTGTGCGACTGAGACAAATAACGACTGAAATAAATAGCGACTGTGTGACTGAGACAAATAAAGACTGAAATAAATAGCGACTGTGCGACTGAGACAAATAAAGACTGAAAAAAATAGCGACTGTGCGACTGAGACAAATAAAGACTGAAAAAAATAGCGACTGTGCGACTGAGACAAATAACGACTGAGACAAATAACGACTGTGCAATTGAGACAAATAGCGACTGTGCGACTGAGACAAATAATGACTGAAATAAATAGCGACTGTGCGACTGAGACAAATAACGACTGAAATAAATAGCGACTGTGCGACTGAGACAAATAAAGACTGAAATAAATAGCGACTTCGCGACTGAGACAAATAATGACTGAAATAAATAGCGACTGTGCGACTGAGACAAATAAAGACTGAAATAAATAGCGACTGTGCGACTGAGACAAATAACGACTGAGACAAATAGCAACTGAGACAAATAGCGACTGAAATAAATAGCAACTGAGACAAATAACGACTGAAATAAATAGTGACTGCGCGACAGACAAATAGCGTCTGAAATAAATAGCGACTGTGCGACTGAGACAAATAACGACTGAAAAAAATAGCGACTGTGCGACTGAGACAAATAACGACAAATAAATAGCGACTGTGCGACTGAGACAAATAACGACTGAAATAAATAGCAACTGTGCGACTGAGACAAATAAAGACTGAAATAAATAGCGACTGTGCGACTGAGACAAATAGCAACTGAGACAAATAGCGACTGTGCAATTGAGACAAATAGCGACTGTGCGACTGAGACAAATAATGACTGAAATAAATAGTGACTGTGCGACTGAGACAAATAAAGACTGAAATAAATAGCGACTGTGCGACTGAGACAAATAACGACTGAGACAAATAGCGACTGTGCAATTGAGACAAATAGCGACTGTGCGACTGAGACAAATAGCGACTGAAATAAATAGCGACTGTGCGACTGAGACAAATAAAGACTGAAAAAAATAGCGACTGTGCGACTGAGACAAATAACGACTGAGACAAATAGCGACTGTGCAATTGAGAAATAGCGACTGTGCAACTGAGACAAATAATGACTGAAATAAATAGCGACTGTGCGACTGAGACAAATAGCGACTGAGACAAATAGAGACTGTGCAATTGAGACAAATAGCGACTGTGCGACTGAGACAAATAATGACAAATAAATAGCGACTGTGCGACTGAGACAAATAAAGACTGAAATAAATAGCGACTGTGCGACAGACAAATAACGACTGAAATAAATAGCGACTGTGCAATTGAGACAAATAGCGACTGTGCGACTGAGACAAATAACGACTGAAATAAATAGCGACTGTGTGACTGAGACAAATAACAACTGAAATAAACAGCGACTGTGCGACCGAGACAAATAACGACTGAAATAAATAGCGACTGTGTGACCGAGACAAATAACGATTGAAATAAACAGCGACTGTGCGACTGAGACAAATAACGACTGAAATAAATAGCGACTGTGCGACTGAGACAAATAACGACTGAAATAAATAGCAACTGAGACAAATAACGACTGAAATAAATAGCAACTGAGACAAATAACGACAAATAAATAGTGACTGCGCGACAGACAAATAGCGTCTGAAATAAATAGCGACTGTGCGACAGACAAATAACGACTGAAAAAAATAGCGACTGTGCGACTGAGACAAATAACGACTGAAATAAATAGCGACTGTGCGACAGACAAATAACGAATGAAATAAATAGCGACTGAGACAAATAACGACTGAAATAAATAGCGACTGTACGACTGAGACAAATAGCGACTGAAATAAATAGCGACAGACAAATAACGACTGAAATAAATAGCGACTGTGCGACTGAGACAAATAACGACTGAAATAAATAGCAACTGAGACAAATAACGACTGAAATAAATAGCAACTGAGACAAATAACGACAAATAAATAGTGACTGCGCGACAGACAAATAGCGTCTGAAATAAATAGCGACTGTGCGACAGACAAATAACGACTGAAAAAAATAGCGACTGTGCGACTGAGACAAATAACGACTGAAATAAATAGCGACTGTGCGACTGAGACAAATAACGACTGAAATAAATAGCAACTGAGACAAATAACGACTGAAATAAATAGCGACTGTGCGACTGAGACAAATAAAGACTGAAATAAATAGCGACTGTGCGACTGAGACAAATAACGACTGAAATAAATAGCAACTGTGCGACTGAGACAAATAACGACTGAAATAAATAGCGACTGTACGACTGAGACAAATAGCGACTGAAATAAATAGCGACTGTGCGACTGAGACAAATAACGACTGAAATAAACAGCGACTGTACGACTGAGACAAATAGCGACTGAAATAAATAGCGACTGTGCGACTGAGACAAATAACGACTGAAATAAATAGCAACTGAGACAAATAACGACTGAAATAAATAGCAACTGAGACAAATAACGACTGAAATAAATAGCAACTGAGACAAATAACGACTGAAATAAATAGCAACTGAGACAAATAACGACTGAAATAAATAGCAACTGAGACAAATAACGACTGAAATAAATAGCAACTGAGACAAATAACGACTGAAATAAATAGCAACTGAGACAAATAACGACAAATAAATAGTGACTGCGCGACAGACAAATAGCGTCTGAAATAAATAGCGACTGAGACAAATAACGACTGAAAAAAATAGCGACTGTGCGACTGAGACAAATAACGACTGAAATAAATAGCGACTGTGCGACTGAGACAAATAACGACTGAGACAAATAGCGACTGTGCAATTGAGACAAATAGTGACTGTGCGACTGAGACAAATAATGACTGAAATAAATAGCAACTGTGCGACTGAGACAAATAACGACTGAAATAAATAATGACTTTGCGACTGAGACAAATATCGACTGTGCGACTGAGACAAATAGCGACTGTGCGACTGAGACAAATAACCACTGTGCGACTGAGACAAATAACCACTGTGCGACTGAGACAAATAACCACTGTGCGACTGAGACAAATAACCACTGTGCGACTGAGACAAATAGCGACTGTGCGACTGAGACAAATAGCGACTGTGCGACTGAGACAAATAGCGACTGTGCGACTGAGACAAATAGCGACTGTGCGACTGAGACAAATAGCGACTGTGCGACTGAGACAAATAGCGACTGTGCGACTGAGACAAATAGCGACTGTGCGACTGAGACAAATAGCGACTGTGCAACTGAGACAAATAGCGACTGTGCGACTGAGACAAATAGCGACTGTGACAAATAGCGACTGTGCGACCGAGACAAATAGCGACTGTGCGACCGAGACAAATAGCGACTGTGCGACCGAGACAAATAGCGACTGTGCGACCAAGACAAATAGCGACTGAAATAAGTAACGACTGTGACTGCGACAAATAACAACTGTGCGACTGAGACAAATAACGACTGTGTGACTGAGACAAATAGCGACTGAGACAAATAGCGACTGAGACAAATAGCGACTGTGCGACTGAGACAAATAGCGACTGTGCGACTGAGACAAATAGCGACTGTGCGACTGAGAAATAGCGACTGAAATAAGTAACGACTGTGCGACTGAGACAAATAGCGACTGTGCAACTGAGACAAATAGCGACTTAAATAAGTAGCAACTGTGTGACTGAGACAAATGACTGTGTGACTGAGACAAATAGCAACTGTGCGACTGAGACAAATAGCGACTGAGACAAATAGCGACTGAGACAAATAGCGACTGTGCGACTGAGACAAAAAGCGACTGAAATAAATAACAACAGAGATAAATAACTGTGCGACTGAGATGTCTGAGATACATAATGACTGTGCAACCGAGATATGTAACGACTGTGCGACCGAGATAAATAACGACTGAGATAAATAACGACTGTGTGACTGAGATAAATAATGACTGTGCGATAAATAACGACTGTGCAACAAATAGCGACTGAGATAAATAACGACTGAGATAAATAGCCACTGTGCGACTGAGATAAATAGCGACTGAGATAAATAACGACTGTGCAACTGAGATGTCCGAGATCCATGACGACTGAGCGACCGAGATCCATGACGACCGGAGGTGGACAAAGTACCCAACTTCATTACTTAAGTCAAAGTACAGATCCCACTGGTCAAATGTTACTTCAATACAAGTGAAAGTTGTCCAGTCAAATTTTCACTTAAGTTAAAGTACTGAAGTACTTGCTTTTAAAAATACTTAAGCATTAAAAGTACATTTTCTGTCAATGCATCATTGTATTATTGCCACAATGCTTAAAAATCCTAATGCCGTTACCAAAGACAGAAATGTGAATTCACAAAATGAACGCATGCTGTGTCATCATGGTGGTTTAACGTTAAGCTAGCTAGTCAGTGAAACTCCACCTGACATGCTAGTAAACTCTTTTCAAACTCAAAATCATATTGGGTAGCTAATGCAACTAGAAAAGAAAGATTTCTACATTCTGTTTATTTGGCAAGATTATGCTAAAACATATTTCTGAAAGGACTTCAGATAAGTTAACATTATTCATGTTAGCATAACTCCATTTTTACATACTAACTAACAGTGCCCAAGTTAACTAGCTGTGTGTTAACGTTAGCCGTGGACAAGGCGATGGCAACTTAGCAGGCAAATCCATAGAAAGTCATTTGACTAACCAGACTGCATAGCTATTGCAACATTATCGCTAGCTCTAAAAGCACAGACAACTTCACTGCAAGCTTTCTCTTGGAATAAAAAAAATTATATACCTCAATATGCTTCCGCAGGTTGGACAGTGAGTTTTTGGAGACCGTGATGTGGTTTGTTTTTGGCAAACAAAGCAAACATTTAAAATGAAACGCATCTTTATTCCTTTCAGAAAACTAAAACAATGGGTTCTAGGTATGGCCAGGGGTGTGTACATTCCCCAGAAGAACCGCCTCCTTCCATTCTACCATCAACTGATCGAGTTCAAATAAAGCTGAGGAGAAATAATCGCGCTTGATTTTATACATATCTATGGACATGATGTGACCCTAGTGATTACTGATAGACTGTCTCGGTGTCACCTGCAAAAAAACCAATCACGTTTTAGAAAAGAAAAACACATCCACTTTCAAAGCTGCTTCATAGTAACGAAGACCTTGACAGAAATGCAGTGGAGTGAAAAGTACAACATTTGTCTTTCAAATGTAGTGAAGTTAAAGTCATAAGTTTCCAAAGAAAATAATACTCAAGTAAAGTACAGATATTTAAAAGTGTACTTAAGTACAGTACTCAAGTAAATGTACTTCGTTATTGTCCACCTCTGATAATGACTGAGCGACCAAGATAAATAACGACTGAGATGTCGGAAATACATAATGACTGAGCGACTGAGATACATAACAACCGAGACAAAATAGCGGCCCAGATGTGCGAGATGCATAGCGACTGTGCGGCCCAGATGTGCGAGATGCATAGCGACTGTGCGGCCCAGATGTGCGAGATGCATAGCGACTGTGCGGCCCAGATGTGCGAGATGCATAGCGACTGTGCGGCCCAGATGTGCGAGATGCATAGCGACTGTGCGGCCCAGATGTGCGAGATGCATAGCGACTGTGCGGCCCAGATGTGCGAGATGCATAGCGACTGTGCGGCCCAGATGTGCGAGATGCATAGCGACTGTGCGGCCCAGATGTGCGAGATGCATAGCGACTGTGCGGCCCAGATGTGCGAGATGCATAGCGACTGTGCGACCCAGATGTGCGAGATGCATAGCGACTGTGCGACCCAGATGTGCGAGATACATAGCGACTGTGCGACCGAGATGTGCGAGATACATAATGACTGTGCGACTGATATATCCGAGATAAATAATGACTACGCCACTGATATATCCGAGGTAATGACTGTGCAACTGAGATAAATAACGACTGTGCAACTGAGATGTCCGAGATAAATATGTCACCGATACTGTATATCTGAGATAAATAATGACTGTGTGACTGAGATAAATAATGACTTTGTGACTGTAAAATTGTTTCACCTGTCTGTGTTTGCGATCTTGCGGAACTCACGGACAGTCATGGGCTTTTTCTGGATGTTGTACTGTGTGAAAAGCCCGGACTGACCAGTCACCACTTGCTGAATAGGGGCAGGAATGGCCAGGTCATCAATGTCATCATATGTGCGGCGGGGCTTCCAGTCCTTAGGAGGCACAACCTGCGACAAAAACAACAATCTGTCTGTGCTCTTTTTCAGATGGCTGCGAATAGGTAGTATTCACAATGCTGATACTATTTGGTGTCATTTAACAGTAACTAATTTGTTACAATGACATGGTGTTTGAAAAAGTACTACCTACATTTTAAATAATGAATACTGCATAAACTGGAAAGAAATTTTAGACAGCAGTTCCATAGCCGATCTGGAACACAAGCTACAGCATATGCTGGCTATCAAGAGTGATGCACACACACACAAGACTACAAGCCTGTCAGCAGCATTTTTTATTCAAAGCTAATGTAACTATGAGTCGAAAGTGCCACGTACTGACATAATCTGCAGAATCATACATGGCTGTACTTTAAATAACAACGTTCCTGAACTCTGTGTTCCAATGGATAACATGTTCATATAGAATTTTCACTGTCTGTAAATTATGCAGCCAATGTGTAAAGGTCTTGGAAAGATTTTAATATGACGGGGTGTGTGTGGGTTCAGGGTCTCCCAGAACTAGGTTGGGAACCATGGCTGTGAGAGAAGCAGACGGTATCTTTAGACCTTGGAGCGACACTAACCTTAGCCATGCCAGCTAAGTGAGCACCCTTTGACTCCATATAAGCAATGTAGCGGCTGAAGTCTTTGAATTCCTCTTTGGTTGGATGGAAGGTCATGATCCTCGACCCAGGAGCCTGAGCTACTGAGTCGGAGGCCATTCTGCTCTTGAGAGTGCAAAGACAGATTTGAATCAGAACAGAAATTAATCAATTAATTATTGTCAAGTACAACACCATACAGAACTGCTGTAGCTGTTAATACAGAGAACTTGTTACAACAAATTACAGATACAACCTTATTACACTAAAGGGTGTAGTTACAATATTACACTTATACTATTACACTATCCAAACTATAAATTCATATACTTGGATTTTTACATTGTGGCAACAGTGACTATGCTAAAAGTTAAAGAAGAAAGTCTTAACTGAACAATGATGGTACACTACGATATTTGGACAGTGGGCTGCACTGTCTGGCCAACCATGCTGGGGTGGGTTTCCCAAAACCATCGTAGCACAAAGATTGTCGTTAAATGGTAGAGAAAGCATCATAATGAACACTCTCCTGCCTAATTAAGATGCTCTTAGTGTTAAGGGGCTTTTGGGAAACCCACCCCTGTTCTAACAAGTGCACTGCTGCCTGAGGGCTGTCCCAGCAAATTCACTTCTGATTGGCTGTTTCTAATGGTTTTTGCACATTTTTCTGCTAATTATGCAAGGAGAATCAAAGTCAAAGTCTTTCCCGCACAGCGCGTTTGGCAGCACCGATTTCCATTTCATAGCCCTCGGCCTCTCGCCTATATTACATAGCTAAGGTTACAGTGGGGGGCTAGTCCTCTGGTAACTGCGAGAGCTTGACTCCCCACTTGCATCTGTATTGCAGCGTGCCTTGCCAGATGGCAGTAGGCACCATTTTTATAATGGTCTTTGGTATGACCCGACCGTGAGTAGAACTTGCGATTTCCTGATCGAGAGGCGGACACGCTAACCACTAGGCCGCTCATCGGTATGCAAGGAGAATAGGTTATCTTTTTTTAGTTTTCTGCGGGTGAAGTTTTCGCTTGGATCTAGTTGCTGATAAACCACTTTACGGACTAATAACCACAATTTAAAATAAGACGATGGTTAATACCATTCCTTAGCTGTAATCTGGTGAAAATTTAATAAGATTTGATGATCAGAAAGTTGTTTTTGAGCAGCTGAAAATAAGTCATTATAAACATTACTGCATTACCTTATTCTTTTGTGAATTTATTTATATATAAATAATGCAAACAGTGAAACTGTGCTATTATAGTTCTGGGCAATTCCATGTAAATGTCAACCTCACCATGCAAAAATAAAGCAACATGTAATACATCAAAACCACTCCCAGAGATATCACCTAGGCCTGTATTTTACAGATGTGAATAAGTTGAACCAATTTGTAACCAACCTAATATGTCACTGTCAGTCTTTCTTTCTTATAATGTAAAACCCAAGCTAAAATCAACTTTGATGATGTACAATTCTATATTATTGCCACAAGCCACAGAAATGTATGCTAAAATCCACAAAACAGCAAAACAATAGCCATCCTAAATATTATTTAAGAACTTTGATAGTTTTAGCTGATATTTAGAGAGTTTTTCAAAGGGTTATGGTGGTTAAATTGCTGATTTTCTAAACATATGCCATGTCTATTTCAGACAGTCATTAAGACTATTAAAATTTGAAACTTTTTGTCGCAGATTATCACAAGTTGTACCTTGAAAATAAAACTGGCTTTGCAAAGTCATTTAATTTTTTTAATGGCTTTGTTGCACAAACCTGTATTTTGTACTTTTTATTCATCAGTATACTAATTAGGCATAATACTGTTAATGAAGGCAGCTGATGTTCACGTCATTTGAAAGCACTTGAAATTTTGGAGATCTGAAAATTTCGTGAAGTTCACTCAGTTTTTAAGAAAAGTTATGATCACTTTCGCGCCTTGAACCAAAGACAATCGTCATAGATTATTCTTCTTTCTATACAAATGTCATTACCAAAATCTATGCTATTTAACGAAGTTAATTTTGCCGTCACTTGTTTTCTGTACCACATACAGTAATCATACATACATTTTCGAGCTCTATCTGATGGCATTTATCCTGGGTCAAAATATAATATTTGGAGAAAAAAAAAAATTCCAACCAGCCAAAACAATGTCCTACTACAGCAGTAAGTACGACATTATAACATTAAGAATTATTAATAATAACAAGAAGTATAACTTTTTATTATTATTTTGCGTTAATATGCACTCCCTTACTACACTTTAGTTGGAATTATTATTATTATTATTATTATTATTATTATTAATCATATGCTTGATGCATTTAAATATGGGTTTAAATACGGTTTGATAATCTTACTGACAAATAAAGGCTTCTTTCTTCTTCTAATATTAACTCAACTGAGTGACGTAAGTCTAAATGTAGTGTATTAAAAGTTCAAAGTATTCAAAACTCGAATTAATTAGACAACTAGCCACAAAAAAAGCCCCGTAATAACTGTGTTGAAACAGATTAATGAAGTCCTCTGTTAAACTGAACGCTTTAACAAGTACTGTCATTTAGCTGTCAAAGAAAGTAGCTAGCATGTATGGTAACAACGCCATCGCTGAGCCGATAAGGCCCGCCCTTGCCTCATGATTGGACAAAATCCCGGTTAACGCTACACTTTTGTGTCTCCGATTGGTCTAATTTCAAGTCCGTCAAATCGAAGTTTAATTCCCGGATAAATTCATCATGGTTAGCTGGCTGACTTCACCAACAAACTTTAAGTTCCAAGAAACAAATTGATTAGTAACTGATAAACTGAATGACATTAGCATACTTCAGTACTCGAAGATTTTCGTAGGAAGGGTTAAACAACTTATAACGGAGTTTTTACCTCCGACACTTGACATTTGCGATTAAAAAAAAAAAACACACACACAGTACTACTGCAATGCTAGTTAGGCTAGGTAGCTAGCAAAACAGTGCAGTGTCCATATTCGCGATAGCTCTTGCACTTCTGTGGCAAAACTAAACTTTCACAAAAGGGAAAAAATGTACCTGCGATTACGTGTTTTCGACACTTAGTTGCACGTTGCTTTGTCCAAATTCTCCAAATGAGCACGGTGGTTTGGTTCACAACGGCTGGAGAAGATTGTCCTCCATTATTGTGAGACACAAGAGCGCGCACGCGCACTGTAGAGTTGTTGACAAAGATGGAAGAAGGCGTTCCCCCATGCTTACTCTTCACAATGTTGTTCTTCTCTACCGCCTCTCCGGCATGGACACGCCCCCAGCTAATTCTCTGCGCTGTGATTGGTCAGTAAAATGACCTGGGTCTGATAATCTCATCTCATCTCATTATCTGTAGCCGCTTTATCCTGTTCTACAGGGTCGCAGGCAAGCTGGAGCCTATCCCAGCTGACTATGGGCGAAAGGCGGGGTACACCCTGGACAAGTCGCCAGGTCATCACAGGGCTGACACATAGACACAGACAACCATTCACACTCACATTCACACCTACGGTCAATTTAGAGTCACCAGTTAACCTAACCTGCATGTCTTTGGACTGTGGGGGAAACCGGAGCACCCGGAGGAAACCCACGCGGACACGGGGAGAACATGCAAACTCCGCACAGAAAGGCCCTCGCCGGCCACGGGGCTCGAACCCGGACCTTCTTGCTGTGAGGCAACAGTGCTAACCACTACACCACCGTGCCGCCGGGTCTGATAATATTATTATTATTATTGTTATTATTATTAAATCTTTCACTACTTCAAATTATGTAATATTTGCTAAATCTTCACTTATATTAGCTTGGACACGGTGTTGCAACTGGAAAAAATAAAATAAAATTAAAAAGGTCAACTGCCAAATGGTGTATTTAAACTTATATGGAATAAACACGACAGGGCAAGATGATATAGGAAAATAATCCACAACGGGGTGGTGTAATGCAGCCCAACTCAAATTGCAGATTATTTTCCTACAATAGCATCATGTTTAGGCGGCACGGTGGTGTAGTGGTTAGCGCTGTCGCCTCACAGCAAGAAGGTCCGGGTTCGAGCCCCATGGCCGGCGAGGGCCTTTCTGTGTGGAGTTTGCATGTTCTCCCCGTGTCTGCATGGGTTTCCTCCGGGTGCTCCGGTTTCCCCCACAGTCCAAAGACATGCAGGTTAGGTTAACTGGTGACTCTAAATTGAGCGTAGGTGTGAATGTGAGTGTGAATGGTTGTCTGTGTCTATGTGTCAGCCCTGTGATGACCTGGCGACTTGTCCAGGGTGTACCCCGCCTTTTGCCCGTAGTCAGCTGGGATAGGCTCCAGCTTGCCTGCGACCCTGTAGAACAGGATAAAGTGGCTAGAGATAATGAGATGAGATGAGAGGCTCGGAAAAAATTGCACATTACAGGTAGACTCTGTATATATACACACATATATACATAAATAATATTTATATATAAATATAAGTGGGTGGCACGGTGGTGTAGTGGTTAGCGCTGTCGCCTCACAGCAAGAAGGTCCGGGTTCGAGCCCCGTGGCCAGCGAGGGCCTTTCTGTGTGGAGTTTGCATGTTCTCCCCGTGTCCGCGTGGGTTTCCTCCGGGTGCTCCGGTTTCCCCCACAGTCCAAAGACATGCAGGTTAGGTTAACTGGTGACTCTAAATTGACCGTAGGTGTGAGTGTGAATGGTTGTCTGTGTCTATGTGTCAGCCCTGTGATGACCTGGCGACTTGTCCAGGGTGTACCCCGCCTTTCGCCCGTAGTCAGCTGGGATAGGCTCCAGCTTGCCTGCGACCCTGTAGAACAGGATAAAGCGGCTAGAGATGATGAGATGAGCATCATGTTTTATTCCTCTTATACCACTAACGATTGCAATTTTTAACTTATTCATGTACTACACTTGCTTTTTAACAGTTTATAGTTCCGTTTAGTGTTGTGATACATCCATGAGACTATCCATCCATCCATTATTTGTAGTTGTTTATCCTGTACAGGGTCGCAGGCAAGCTGGAGCCTATCCCAGCTGACTACGGGCGAAAGGCGGGGTACACCCTGGACAAGTCGCCAGGTCATCACAGGGCTGACACATAGACACAGACAACCATTCACACTCACATTCACACCTACGCTCAATTTAGAGTCACCAGTTAACCTAACCTGCATGTCTTTGGACTGTGGGGGAAACCGGAGCACCCGGAGGAAACCCACGCAGACACGGGGAGAACATGCAAACTCCACACAGAAAGGCTCTCGTCGGCCACTGGGCTTGAACCCAGAACCTTCTTGCTGTGAGGCGACAGTGCTAACCACTACACCACCGTGCCGCCCACTTATATTTATATATATATAAATATTATTTATGTATATATGTGTGTATACAGTGGTGCTTGAAAGTTTGTGAACCCTTTAGAATTTTCTATATTTCTGCATAAATATGACCTAAAACATCATCAGATTTTCATACAAGTCTTAAAAGTAGATAAAGAGAACCCAGTTAAACAAATGAGACAAAAATATTATACTTGGTCATTTATTTATTGAGGAAAATGATCCAATATTACATATCTGTGAGTGGTAAAAGTATGTGAACCTTGGCTTTCAGTATCTGGTGTGACCCCCTTGTGCAGCAATAACTGCAACTAAACATTTCTGGAAACTGCTGATCAGTCCTGCACACCAGCTTGGAGGAATTTTAGCCCATTCCTCCGTACAGAACACCTCACATGGGTTTCCTCACATGAACTGCTCACTTCAGGTCCTTCCACAACATTTTGATTGAATTAAGGTCAGGACTTTGACTTGGCCATTCCAAAACATTAATTTTATTCTTCTTTAACCATTCTTTGGTAGAATGACTTGTGTGCTTAGGGTCATTGTCTTGCTGCATGACCCACCTTCTCTTGAAATTCAGTTCATGGACAGATGTCCTGACATTTTCTTTTAGAATTCGCTGGTATAATTCAGAATTCATTGTTCCATCAATGATGGCAAGCCATGCTGGCCCAGATGAAGCAAAACAGGCCCAAACCATGATACTACCACCACCATGTTTCACAGATGGGATAAGGTTCTTATGCTGGAATGCAGTGTTTTCCTTTCTCCAAACATAACGCTTACCATTTGAAACAAAAAGTTCTATTTTGGTGTCATCCGTCCACAAAACATTTTTCCAATAGCCTTCTGGATTGTCCACGTGATGTTTAACAAACTGCAGACGAGCAGCAATGTTCTTTTTGGAGAGCAATGGCTTTCTCCTTGCAACCCTGCCATGCACACCATTGTTGTTCAGTGTTCTCCTGATGGTGGACTCATAAACATTAACATTAGCCAATTTGAGCAAGGCCTTCAGTTGCTTAGAAGTTACCCTGGGGTCCTTTGTGGCCTTTCTGACTATTATATACCTTGCTCTTGGAATGATCTTTGTTGGTCGACCACTCCTGGGGAGGGTAACAGTGGTATTGAATTTCCTCCATTTGTACACAATCTGTCTGTCTGTGGATTGGTGAAGTCCAAACTCTTTAGAGATGGTTTTGTAACCTTTTCCAGCCTGATGAGCATCAACAATGCTTTTTCTGAGGTCCTCAGAAATCTCCTTTGTTCGTGCCATGATACACTTCCACAAACATGTGTTGTGAAGATCAGACTTTGATAGATCCCTGTTCTTTAAATAAAACAGGGTGCCCACTCACACCTGATTGTCATCCCATTGATTGAAAACGCCTGACTCAAATTTCACCTTCAAATTAACTGCTAATCCTAGAGGTTCACATACTTTTGCCATTCACAGATATGTAATATTGGATCATTTTCCTCAATAAATAAATAACCAAGTATAGTATTTTGTCTCATTTGTTTAACTGGGTTCTCTTTATCTACTTTTAGGACTTGTGTGAAAATCTGATTATGTTTTAGGTCTTATTTATGCAGAAATATAGAAAATTCTAAAGGGTTCACAAACTTTCAAGCACCACTGTATATACAGAGTCTACCTGTAATGTGCAATTTTTTCCGAGCCTCTCAATTTTAAAATTTCTCAAAGTTTAGGGCCTATATTATTGCACATAATAATTGCATCGATGAGAGATGGCAGAGGTAGTAGTAGTCTCATCTCATTATCTCTAGCCGCTTTATCCTTCTACAGGGTCGCAGGCAAGCTGGAGCCTATCCCAGCTGACTATGGGCGAAAGGCAGGGTACACCCTGGACAAGTCGCCAGGTCATCACAGGGCTGACACATAGACACAGACAACCATTCACACTCACATTCACACCTACGGTCAATTTAGAGTCACCAGTTAGCCTAACTTGCATGTCTTTGGACTGTGGGGGAAACCGGAGCACCCGGAGGAAACCCACGCGGACACGGGGAGAACATGCAAACTCCACACAGAAAGGCCCTCGCCGGCCCCGGGGCTCGAACCCAGGACCTTCTTGCTGTGAGGCGACAGCGCTAACCAGTAGTAGTAGTGAAGTCGTGCAAATTAAATGACAAACAGGTTATTGGTGCTACGTTACAAGTTGTGGGTGTTATACAGTCTGACAGCAGTAGGTATGAATGACCTGTGGTATCTCTCCTTCTTACACCGTGGGTGTAGCAGTCTACTACTAAAAGAGCTGCTTAAAGCCCCCACAGCCTCATGTAGGGGGTGAGAGGGATTATCCATGATTGACGTCAGCTTGGCTAATATCCTCCTCTCACCCACCACCTCAATGGAGTCCAGAGGACAGTCCAAGACTGAGCCAGCCCTTCTGACCAGTTTATTAAGTTTCTTCCTGTCCCTCTCTGAACTTCCACAGCCCCAGCAGACCACAGCGTAGAAAATCGCTGATGCTACCACAGAGTCATAAAAAGTCCTAAGCAGTGTCCTGCACACACCAAAAGACCTCAGTCTTCTCAAGAGGTGGAGACGACTTTTGGCCCTGACTTTTGAAAGCTGTGATTTCCCTTACAGCCAGCACTACTGTCAGAGCTGCTGTTATAGAAAATTAATCAACACATTCTGACCCCTCAGGGAATTCAACAGTGCTGTAGTATAAACTTGCTAGACTAATAAAAGGGATATTTTTAGCACTTTATTACTGCTGCTCAGTGGGTAAGCTTTGTTGTGCTCAGGGCTTTGCATGTTCAATGATTTGAAGAAATGAAGAAATTATTCAAAGCCAGAGGTTATTAAAACGTGTGTGTTGGAAAAGGAGGGGGGAAAATATCTAACCAGTCTTCAAATTGATCTGAAAATGAAGGGACCCACCAGGGTACATCATCAGCAAATGTAATCAGTCAACACAATCCTTTCCCTGAAAAATCATATATTAAGGGAACCTTCCATATGACAAAAAGATTTTTTAATAACTTTAAGCAATATTTTGGTTTAAAAACTTAACATACATTCAGTGTACATATATAGTCCACTTGCATGTGACGTCACAGCCGATCCAGATTGTAAACAGACGCCATCTTGTCGGTCAAACGCCATATTTCTGCCATCGCAATTTACCGACACTGACTTTCGTTGTTTTTCACCCAAATCTGCAAATAT